>NW_006408557.1:9152059-9198783 GCF_000296735.1 Chrysochloris asiatica | reverse complement strand
TTAAAACATTCAGTGTTCCCATGTTCTGTTCAAACAACTGCTTCTAGGTCCAGGTACAGATTCCTCATGAGCACAATTAAGTGTTCCGGAATACTCGCAATGTTGTCCATAGCTTGTTATGATCCACACAATCGAAAGCCTTTGTGTAGTTAATAAAGCATAGATAAATATCTTTCTGATATTCTCTGCTTTCAGCCAAGATCCATCAGACATCAGACAAGAACCATTGGGCAAGAACCATCATTCCACGGCCTCTTCTGAATCTGGCTTGTACCTCTGGAAGTTCTCCATCAATGTATGCTTGCAGCCATTTTTGTATTACCTTTACTAAAATTTTTCTCACATGGGATATCAAAGAGATTGTCTGATGATTTCTGCAAATTAGTAAGCTTTATTTGTTTTATTTTGGTTTCACAAGTTCAACTGGTTGATTCATTGGGAAAACTGAATAATATGATTTACTTGAGAAAGTGTCAGAAAATCAGGCTATTAAACAGACCCCATGGGAAGATGTCAGAAAGTCTATGCTGTAAAGAATATCTTTTTAAATGAAGACAGTGTGTGTTACAGCTCCTGGATGAGCAAATCTGGAGATAACTGCAACAGTAGGTTTGTGTGACTGGATTTTTATCTGTTAATGGTGGTCAATATAAATTGCTAAGTATTATAAGAGTCAGTTGATGTCAGCTTTTAGAAATTCAGGTGATGGTATTAAATTCTACAAAGAGATAAAAATAAACCAAAAAAATAAAAAATAAAAACAAAAAGAAGAAAACTTTTGTAGAGAAAGTTTAGTAGAAGTCTTAATAAGAAACAGATTACTTTGGCAGTAGATTTAAAAAATCACATGAGAATATGATAGGATAAATGTAAGGATAATGGATAATGTTCTCCTATGTAAATGAACACAAAATTCACAATAAAAATAAAATAAAATCACATAAGAAAGGGCTAGAAATATATGTTGTTGTTGTTGTTAAGTGCCATCGAGTCGGGTCCGACCCATAGCGACCCTGTACAGGGTTTCCGAGGGTGTAAATCTTTACGGGAGTAGAAAGCCTCATCTTTCTCCCGCGGAGCGGCTGGTAGTTTCGAACCGCTGACCTTAAGGTTCGCAGCCCGATTCGTAACCACTACGCTACCAGAGCTCCATACACAATGTAAAAATCTTTAAACATCAGAACTGGGTGACTATGGAGATTTAATTGCATCTGATCAACCAAACACATTATACAAATGACCTCTCTGCTAGATCTTTGACCATTTCACCCAAACTATCTTGGCATTAATGGAATTTGGGGTTCTAGCACTGACGTTAAATTAACATGACCTGTGACTTTTCCCAAAATGATTTGCTTATCAAAAGCCAGACAACACTGGCAGCAAAGGAAGGAGATAACAGTTTGAATGTTTCCATGAGACAGATGTGAGACTGATTCCCTAGTTGGGCATTTACTAGCAAATCCCTAATATCTCGGAGCCATCATGCTCATTTTTCAAATGGGGGGAACTTTGATTGCATTAGTTATCCACTGCTGAGTAACAAATTACCCCCAAACTTAACAATTTACAATAAACATTTATTATCTGACAGATTTTCTGTGGGCCCTAAGCCTGGGAGCAGCGTAGCTGGGTGGCTCTGGCCTGAAGTCTCATCATAGGCTGCATTGGAGATGTCAGTTAAGGCTGCAGGGATCTGAACACTTGACTGGGGCAGGAGGAACTGCTTTCAAGGAGGTTCACTCATGGCTGGTAAGCTTGTGTTGACTCTGGATAGGAGACTTTAGCTTCTCACCATGTAGACCTCTTCACAAGGCTTCTTGAGTGTCCTTACAACACGGCTGCTGCTGTCCCCACAGTGAGTGATTCAAGGATTAAAGGGAGGTGAACGTCACAATGCCATTTGTCGTCAGTCTCAGAAACTACACACTCCCTTTCCCACAATATTCCTGTGATCATACAGGCCAGACTTGTTCATTGTGGGATGTTGCTGTTGTTGAGTGTTGGCAAGTATGTTCTGACTCCTAGTGACCCTGTGTATAACATAATGAAACACTGACATGTCCTATGCCATCCTTACAAGCATTGCTATGTGAATCCACTGCAGCCACTGTGACAATCCATATCATTGAGAGTCTTCTTTTTTTACCAAGAATGATGTCCTTCCCCATGGACAAGTCCCTCATGAGAATATGTTCAATGTGAGATAAAGTCTCACCATCATCACTTCTAAGAAGCATTCTGGCTTACTTCTTCTAAGACAGGTTTTCTGTTCTTCGGGCAGTCCATGGTATATTCTTTATCAGCCTTCAAAAGACATCAATTTTACAGCCTTCCTTATTCATTGTCCAGTTTTGTATGTTGGCTTTTGAGGTGATTGAAAATATCATGGCTTGGGTCAGGTGCACCTTAGTCTTCAAAGTGACCTCTTTGTTTATTTATTTTTATCACTTTAAAGAAGTCTTTTGCATATTTACCCAGTGCGATACCTCATTTGGCCTACTGATTGCTGCTTTCATAGTCATTGACTGTGGATCCAAGTAAAATGAAATCCTTAACAACTTCAATCTTTGCTCCGTTTATCATGGTGCTGTTTACTGGTCCAGTTGTGAGGATTTTTGTTTTCTTAAATTGATATGTAGTCCATATTAAAAGCTGCAGTCTTTTCATTTTCATCAGTAAGTACTTCAAATCCTCTTTACTTTCAGCAAGCAATGCTATGTCATCTCCATATTGCAGTTTGTTTATAAGTCTTCCTCTAGAACACCACATTCTTTGTTATATAGTCCAGCTTCTCAGATTATTTGCTGAGTATACAGATTGAGCCTGGTGATAAGATATAATCCTGACACATACCTTTCCTGATTTTAAACCACCCAATATCCCCTTGCTCAATCTGAAGGATTTTCTCTCGTCTATATATAGGTTCCATATGAGCACAGTTAAGTGTTCTAGATTTCCCATTCTTTGTAATGTTATCCATAGCTTGTTATGACCCACACAGTCAAATGCCTTTGCACAGTCAATAAAACACAGGTAAACATCTTTTTTTTTTTTTTTTTTAATTAATGTTCTTTGTGTTCATCCAAGATCTTTCGGACTTCAGCAATGATATTCCTCACTGCATTTCATCTTCTGAATCTGGCTTGAATTTCTGGCAGTTTCCTGTCAATGTACAGCAGGATACATAAGGTACGAATACTAGGGCCAATGGGAGGCCATCTTGGAGGCTGCTACACTATCTGTCAAATATCTTCAGTTTTTAAATTGGAAGACTTCATTTAATTTCAAAGTTATAGGAAATAAATAAGGAAATGAAGGTAATACCTTTTGCACAGTACTTAGCTTTCCATAAAGCCTTCCCTTTCTGCTAGGATTTAAGCCAACTCCCATCTGGGAAGAACTACAAAACTGGAGCCACACTTAGTTCATGCACCATGGGTAAAATCTGGGGAATAGGAAAGCTCAGGCTAACAGAAATTTGGCAAACTGCAACTCATAGTTAATTGTGGAAGATTAAGAAGGAAGTAGCCATTTGGTAGAAAGTTCCACTTTCAAATATTCCAATTGTCCCCAATAAACCAATGGCAGTTTATTAGTGATATAAATAAATTTGACTTCTTATTTTAACTTTTGTTCCTGGAAATAGCATCAGCCTTGGCCAGACCAAGCCTTCCACTATGGACATGTGACATGAAGGAAAAAGATCCCCAGAATGGGCTAATATTAGAGCCTGAGACCAGCTAATTATAAAGATAGCCCAGAAGAGGGCACTACTAAGATTTTAAAGCCAAAAAAGGAAGTGATTTGGAAGAAGACGATAAGGGATGAGGAAAAGAGTGGTTAAGGAAGCAGGAATGAACTGCATAGTCTTTTGTAATTAGAATAAATGCACAGCAGTAGGGGGTCTTTGAAGTGGGGGCACAGATAGAATTACAGAGACATAAGAGTATGCTAAGGTTAACCTTAGGAATTCCTTAGAACTTGCAACTGGAGCTTTTCATTTTGTTACTTAAAAAAATATTATGGTTAAACATTTAACAAAAATTTGCATCTCAATAATTTTTAAGTGTAAAATTCATTGGTAATTATATTCACTTCATTGTGCTATCATAATCAGTATCCACTTCCAAAAGTTTTATATCACTTCAAATAGAAACTCAGTATCCTTACCAGTATCTCTCATTCTCTCTTTCCCTACTTCCTGGTAACCACTGATACACTTGAAAAACATTATTTTTGTTGTTTAGAATATACACAACAGAACACACATCAACTCAACAATTCTACATTTACAATTCAGTAACATTGACTATAATTTTGTCTCCTGTAACCATTCTCACCATTTCCATTTTGTAACCCCCATTAACATAAATTCAGTCTTCTAAATTTCTTATCTAATCATTTGAGTTGTTGTCAGTTTGATCCCCAATAGCTAGATCTTCATAGAGCACAATGCTCAAGGCAGCCATTCTTTTTTTTTTTTTTTTTACGGCAGCCATTCTTGACTAGTTACGGTAAACTACTATTTGGTATTAAGACTCTAGGAGATACTTTTGACTTAATGTATACAGATTATCTCAGGAAAATAGTTTCATGGGTTCACCCAGCCTCCATAGCTTCAGAATACCACTAATAAACATTTGCATTTGCCTAATTTAGATGTTTTATTAAAGTGAGGTCATATATTTGCCTTTTGTGCTGGAGTTATATCAGTATATTTTAAAGCTATATTCATGCCATAACATGTATCAGAATTACTTAAAAAAATTTTTAAATTGTAATTTGGCTGGAAGTTTACAAAGCAAATCAGTTTTCCATTGAACAATTCACACACACTTTGTGTTGTCACTGACTGGCATCATCACCATTAGGTAGCCCTCATCCTATTTACCCCCCGCGTTTCTTGTCTGCATTCCTCCTTCCTTCCTAATTCTTCCTGCCTTCTGAACTTTGTCCTTGGAAAAATGCTGCCCCTTTGACGTCAAATTGTTGATTGTTCTAAGGAATGTTTACCTCCCTAGTGTTATTGTTTGCCTTATATATTTGTCTATTGTTTGGCTAAAAATTGAATCATGGAGATGAGTTCAAATCCAGGCCTGAAGGGTGACTAAGGCCTCCGGGGTCCCTCCAGTGTCTGTCAGACCATTAAACATGTTTGTTTGTTTAAATGAATTTGAGTTTTGTTCTATATTTTCCTTTCATTCTAAAACCTTTTAATGGGATCCCTTTCAGAGTGGTTGGCATTGTTAGCTAGACACCATCTAGTTCTTCTGGTCATGAAAATGGAGGTTCAAGTGGTCTTTTGGACAAATTTTACCAAAAAAATTACTTTCTTTACTCTGGAAGGGGAAAGACCAATAGGGGTACCATACATGTCTCCTGACAAGCTTTTAAGCCCCCAGTCACTACTCAACAAAGGAGATTGTAGAACATTTTGTTTTTGAACTATGCTGTGCCAACTGACCCTGATATCCCCAGAGGCTATGTCCTGAACCCCAAGCCCAGACACTCATTCTTTCAAGGTGTTTGATTATGACTGAGAAGTTTTTATAGCTATGTCTCTTGTTGTAAAGTGCTGTTGAGTTGTTTCTGATGCATGGCAACCCTGTATAGGGTTTCTGAGACTAAAACTTTACAGGAACAGAAAGCCTCATCTTTCTCCCACAGAGCAGCTGGTGGACTTGAACCACCAAGTTTGTGGTTAGAAGTCTAGTGTGAATCCTACAAAGTCACCATGTTCCCCATGTCCCATGTATACTATACTTACGGGTATATTTTCCTTCCCATACATGTTCAGCTTGCGTGTCTATGTATCAACTCAGAGTATTACTACTTTTATTGTTGGATTGTATATGCAATAGTGTTTGCCTCTGTTGGCTTTAATTCTTGTGCTATTTCCAGTGTCTTTCTGTGCCTTGACATTTTGTGCTGACCTGGCATACTGCCTTTCCCTTCACCCAAGTTACTATGTGTCTCCCCATTAGTGATATGCTGTCCTTTCTCCTCCCATCTCTGGTAAGCATCAAAGAATACTCTTTCTGTATCAAAACCTTTTATTGACACTTTATAATTAGTGGTCTCACTTTATAATTAGTGCCCTGTGTAAATGACTTATTTCTCTAGCATAATGTTCTCCACAACCACTTGTTTATCAGTTTGTTTTATTGTGGTGGCTTGTGTGTTGCTGTGATTCTGTAAGCTATGCCACTGGAATTTTAAATACCAGCAGGGTGTTCCAGCTGGTGGACAAGTTTCAGCTGAGCTTTCAGACCAAGACAGACAACAAAGAAGGAGACACAGTGTACTTCCAAATATTTAGTCACTGAAAACCTTATGAATAGCAGTGGAACACTATTAGATAGTCCCAGAACACTGAATATTGAAACACAAAGAAGAGAACCAGAATATTGTCAGATATAGTGCCAGAAGATGAGCCCCTCAGGTTGGAAGGCACTCAAAATATGACTGGAAAAGAGCTACCTCCTCAAAGTAAAGTTGACCATGATGATGCAAATGGAGTAAAGCCTTCAGAACCTTCATTTACTGATGGAGCACAACTCAAAATGAAGAGAAGCAGCTGTACACATCTATCAAGACTGAGACATGGAATATGAACTTAGAAAATTGGAAATTGTCAAAAATGAAATGGAATGCATAAACACCAATATCAGAGGCATTAGTGGAATGTGTGAATTATGAATCTAAGAAAATTGGAAACTGTTAAAAATGAAATGGAATGCATAAACACCAATATCAGAGGCATTCGTGAACTAAAATAGACTGGTGTTGGCCATTTTGAATCTGAAAAATCACATGATTTTCGATGGCAAGAATGACAAATTAAGGAGGAATTGTGTCACATTCATCACCAAAAAGAGCATTTCAAGATCTGTCTTGAAGTACAATGATGTCTGTGATAGGAATGATATCTATACGCCTACACGGAAGACCAGTTTATACCACTATTATTAAAAGTTGTGCACCAACCCCTATAGTCAGTAATGATGAAATTGAAGAATTATATCAATGTCTTCAGTCTGAAATTGATCAAACATGCAATCAAGATGTATTTTGTAATTATTGGCAATTGGAATGCAAAGGTTGGAATAAAAGGGGATCAGGCATACAAAAAATATGGCCTTGGTGATAGAAATGACGCTGGAGATCGCATCATAGAATTTTGTAAGACCAGTGACTTCTTCATTGCAAATAACCTTTTTTAAACAACATAAAAGATGACTATACACATGGACCTCTCAGATGGATACACAGAAATCAAATTTACTACATCAGTAGAAAAGCTCTCTATCATCAGTGAAAACAAGACCAGGGGAAGACTGTGGAACAGATCACCAATTGCTTGAATGCAGACTGAAGCTGAAGAAAATAAAAACAAGTCCACAACAATCAAAATATGACCTTGTACATCACACCTGAATTTAGAGATAATCTGAAGATCAGATTTGATGTATTATACACTAAAGATCAAAGACCAAAAGAGTTGCAAGATGACATCAAGAACATATACAGAAAGAAAGCAAAATGTCATTATGACAAGAAAGAAGGAAAAGCCCAAAATGGATGTCAGAAGATACTCTGAAACTTGCTATCCAGCACAGAGATACTAAAGCAAATGAAAGAAATGAGGAGATCAAAGCGCTGAATAGAAAATTTCAAAGGTCATTTTGAGAAGACAAAGTCAAATATTATAACAAAATGTGCAAAGATTAGGAGTTAGAAAACCAAAAGGGAAGACCATGATCAGTATTTCTCAAGCTGAGGGAACTGAAGAAAAAATTCAAGTCTTAACTTGCAATAATGAAGGATTCTATGGACAAAATATTGAATGATGCAGACAGTATCAAAAGAAGAAGTAAGGAATGTACAGAGTCACTGTACCAAAGAAATGGTTGATATTCAACCATTTAAAGAGGTAGCTTATGATCATGAGGCCAATGATACTAAAGGAAGAAGTCCAAAGTACACTGAAGGCATTGGCAAAATACAAGGTTCTTGGAATTGATGGAATACAAATTGAAATCTTTCAACAAACTGATGCAGCACTGGAAGCACTCACTCATCTATGCAAGATATTTGGAAGACAGCTACCTGGCCAAAAAATATGGATTGGAAGACATCTGTATTTGTGTCCATTCCAAAAAGACGTTATCCAATGGAATGCAGAAATCATTGGACATTATCATTAATGCAAGTAAAATTTTGCTAAAGATAATTCAAAAACAATTGCAAAAATGCATTGACAGAGAGCAGCCTGAGGTCCAAGCTGGATTCAGATGAGGAGGTTGAACGAGGGATATCATTGCTGATGTCAGATGGATCCTGGCTGAAAGCAGAGAGTACTAGAAAGATGTTTAGCTGTGCTTTATTGACTATACAAAGCCTTTTGATGTGTGGATCATAACAAGCTATGGACAACATTATGGAAAATGAGTATTCAGGAACACTTACTTGTGCTCATGAGGAACCTGTACATAGACTAAGATGCAGTTGTTCAAACAGAACAAGGAAACACTGAATGGTTTAAAATTAGGAAAGGTGTGCAACAGGGTTGTATTCTTTCACCCTTTTTCTATCTGTATGCTGAAGAAATAGTTTGAAAAGTTGGATTATATGATGAAAAATGTGGCATTAGGATTGGAGGAAGACTCATTAACAACCTGTGATATACAGATGTTATAACCTTGCTTACTGAAAGCCAAGAGGACTTAAAATATATACAGATGAAGATCAAAGACCACAGCTTTCAATATGTGTAGCACCTCAATATAAACAAAACAAAACAAAAATCTCACCAATGGACCAATAAACAGCATCCATATAAATGGAGAAAAGATTGAAGTTGTCGAGGACTTCATTTTGCTTGGACCAATCACCAACATTTATGGAAGCAGCAGTTAAGAAATCAAATGATGTATTGCATTAGGCAAATCTGCTGCACAAGACCTCTTTAAAGTGTTCAAGAGCAAAACTATCAGTTTGAGGACTAAGGTGTGCCTGACCCAAGCCATGGTATTTTCAATAATCTCAAATGCATGTCAAAGATGGACAGTGAATAAGGAAAACTATAGAATAATTAATGTATTTGAGTTATGGTGTTGAAGGAGAATATAAAAAGTGCCATGGATTTGCAAATGAACAAACCAATCTGTGTTGTAAGAAATACAGCCAGACTGCTCCTTGGAAGCCAGGATGGCCAGACTTTGTCTCTCATACCTTGGACATATTATCATGGGGGACCAGTACCTGGAGAAGGATATCATGTTTGATAGAATGAAGGGTCAGAAAAATAGAGGAAGACCCTCAATGAGATGGAGTAGCTCAGTGGCAGAAGCAATGGGTTCAGGCTTACAATGACTGTGAGGTTGGCACAGAGTCGACTAGGCAGTGTTTCGTTCTGTTGTGCATAGGGTTGATATGAGTCAGTGTGAACTTTAGTTTATTTTTTTGTACATAGATAACCAGTTGTCCCAGTACCACACTAGGCTATTCTTTCCCCCACTGAATGGACTTAGCATCCTTGTTGAGCATTAAATAACAATAGTTATTTGAGTTTATTTCTGGGCTCTGAATTTTCTCATTGTTCTATATGTCTACCCTCATACCAGAACCAAGTTCGTTTGATTACTGTAATTTCATTTGTTGTTGTTAAGTGCCATCAAATCAGTTATGACCTGTACTGACCCTGTATAGGGTTTTTGAGGCTGTAAATATTTACATGAGCAGAAAGCCTCCTATTTCTCACATGGAGTATCTGGTGGGCTCCATCTGATGACTTTGTGGTGAGTAGTTCATTGCTTATCCTGTAGAGCCACCACACTTATTGCATGTTTAAAATAGAGAGCATGAGGCTGCCTACATTGTTCTTCTTTTTAAAGCTATTTTGGTTATTCAGAGTCCTTTGCCATTCCATATAAATTTGATGATTGACCTTTCCATTTCTTCAAGAAAGGCTCTTGGGATTTTGATAAGTATATGTTGAATCTGGAGATCACTTTGGGTAATACTATGACATCATGACAATATTAAATCTTCTAAACCATGAGATGTTTTTCATTTATTTAAATTCTTTTACTTCTTTCAGCAATGCTTTACAGTTTTCAGTGTCTAAGTCTTTTACCTTCCTAGTTGGATAAATTTATACTGGTGTGATGCTGTATGAGAAGCATTGGACTGCTAACTACACAGTCGATGGTTTAAACCCACCAGCAGCTACTTGGAAACCTTATGCAGGGTTGCTTTGCTATGAGTTGGAACTGAATCTATGGCACTTACCAACAACAATAGTCTATTTAGATATTGTTATAAATGGCACTGTTTTCTTGCTATCCTTTTCAGACTGTTCACACAACTAATTTTTGTATGTTAATTCTGCACCCTGTGAAAGTTTTCTGAATTCATTTATTGGCTCTAGAATCTTTATTGTGGATTCTTTGGGGTTTTCTGTATATAGGATCATGTCATCTGCAAATCAGGACAGTTTTAGTTCTTCTTTTCAGTTGAATGCCTTCATCTTTTTTTTTTTTTCTTCCCTGATTGCTCTGGCTAAAACATATAGTACAATGCTGAATAGTAATGCAACTGGGGATTTTGAGACAATATCTAAAGACACCAACAGGTCTGGTGAAGATTCATACTAGGGTAGTGTGGATGTTCAGTAGCATGGCATTAGAGCCATCTAACACTTTAAGAGGATTCCTGATGTGGTGCTGTAGGATCAGCACTGGACTGCGAATCACAGGTCAGCAGTTCAAACCCAGCAGTTGCTCCTTGGAAACCCTACACAGGGTCACTATGAGTTGGAGTCGACTCGATGGCACTTGACAACAACAACAAAAACACCTTAAGAAAGCTACATTAAAACCTGGATTTCCCATCTTTGTTCTACTCTCTTTGACATCTCACCAAGGACAATGCACCTAAAAACTTCATTCAAGTTCTTAGAACACTCCAAATTCCATCCAACTCCTCATCAGGGCTTCAAGATCCTCCTTCCTACCCAGCCCCTGCCTGTTGTTGTATTAAGTGGCATCAAGTCAATTCCAACACATAGCAATCCTGTATTTCTGAGGAGCGGCTGGTGAGTTTGAACCACCGACTTTATGGTTCAAACTGACCTTGAGGTTAAGTGCTTATCCTGCAGCACCACACCAGGACTCCAAGCCCTGCCTATTTTCACAATATTCATGAGGTCACAGATCTCTAGCGACTCTGGCCTTCCTTTTTTGTTGTTGTTGTTGTTAAGTGTTGTTGAGTTGATTCCCACCCACAGTGAACCTTCTTAGCATTTCCAAGGAGCAACTGGTGAGCCTGAACTGCTAACCTTGAGGTCCAGTGCATTAACCCACAGCGCCACACCAGGACTCCTTTATGGTTCCCTAACTCACCCCTTTATTCCTGCCTCACTGCCTTTGTTGTTGTTATGTGCTGTGGAGTCGGTTCTGACTCATAGTGCCCCTGTACAGGGTTTCCAAGGCTGTAAATCTTTACGGAAGCAGAGAGCGGTAGTTTCGAATTGCTGACCTTGAGGTTCGCAACCCGATTCATAACCACTACGCTACCAGAGCTCCTTTGTACTGGCAGTTCACTCTGGCTGGAACTTTCCAGATTTTCACGCGGCTGGCTCTTTGTTACCATTCAGAACTCAGCTCCATGCTTCCTGCTTCAAAGGGGCTTCAATTTCTTATTGCATATGTTGTGGTCTCTTTCTAGCTCCACACTCTGCTATATACTGACATTACCTGGTTTCATTATTTTTAGAGCACTTGCATTTGAAATTACTTGGTTGCTTGTATATCATCTGTCTTCCCTCTATTAGAATATAAGCAACGTTAGAACTAGGGCTTGTCTAATATAGATCACCATCATATTCCTAAGCCCTACACCTATCAGCTACAAAGACTCTGTGACTGAGTAAGTGATTGGACCACATTGGCACTATTTGTGGTTTGCAAAGACCCACTCTGTCTTTCATTATATAATGGCCACTATACAGCCTTGCACAGCCTTGCAGAATGTTGGGCTCATGGCAGATCCAGGCATAACCAAGAAATCTGCTCAAGTGTTCTTTCCTGCATCAAGCTCAGTGTGAACAGGCTTACAGTACAGCTGCAGGTGATGCCCCCAGGAATTTAAGGCCTTCCTTTGGATTATGTGGCTCCGAGGCAGGAAATACTACACTTAGTCCCAAAACTAACTAGGATTTTAATAAGTGAAAAAGGAACGAGAGGAAAAATATGTAACCAGACTCAAAAACTCCAGGAGACCTGTTGTTTATTCCCATAGAAAAGGATGTCCTGCTTTCAAACAAGTTCTAAGTGGTCTGATGATGCCAGTCTACTGGTGGTGAACAGGTGCTCAGATTTTGAAGGATTTGTTCATAAACGTATATCCATTCAAGCTTATTTTGGGGTTTATTGATTCCATCTATGAGACCCCAGAAATCACCTCAGAAATGTTCACCACCGACAATATTAGGTTAGACTCTGCTCCACACTGACCTTTACATTGTAAAGAGAGAGGAATCAGGAAACACCAAGTTGGAGAAGCAAAAAACCAGTGTGTGCCATTCACTTCCGAGCCTCCTGTCTTAAAAGTCATGTCTGGACACTGGTCAGATACTTAGGTGTGTTCAGGAGTGTGCAGGTCAAAAATTGTGCATAATTTCAGCCCATGATTAGGGAACTCTGGGTAGGAGTTCCTAGGTGGTACAAACAGTTAATAAGCTCACTGGCTCACCGAAATGTTGGTGCTGTGAATCTACCTACAGATACTTCAAAAGAAAGGCCCGATGATCTACTTCCAAAAAAGTAGCCATTTGAAAACTCTATGGAGCACAGTTTTCCTCTGACACATACGGGGTTGCTATGAGTCTGGTTCTGATGTTAGATACTGATAACTCTTGACAACTTGGGCTCAGAATTTAATTGTGTGCAAGGAGTCCTGGTGTGGTGCTGTGGGTTAATACGCCATACTTCAAGGCCATTTGAACTGCAAGGTTGGCGGTTCAAGCTCACCAGCTGCTCCTTGGAAACCCTATACAGGGTCGCTATGGGTCAGAACCGATTTGATGGCACTTAACAACAACAACACAGAGCTTTTTGTTGCTAGAATCAAACTTTGTTATAAACTTTGATTACTTGATTGTGCCATGTTGTATGATTTCATGAATTTAAACAAAGAGACATTTCCAAAGAGACTGATCCTCTGATGTCTGTTTAGAAGACCTATCTCCACATTCACCGATAACTTACCAGACTCCTCCTAAGAACTCCTTCTCAGGTCAAACCATGGTGTGGGTGAAGCCAACCTTGGCTTGCTGGTGTTCCTAGCGGTAGTAGTAAGGGTCCTGTTCTTTCAAAGCATATTAACTGGCCTTCATCTCCCTGCTTACTAGTTTACTCGAATTTAGATGTCTAGAGATAGAACCCCTTATGCCTTCAGCTATCTGCTTTGGGCAAGCTTTGGGTGGTAAAGAGCAATAAACAGATTTCATGATCCAGAGAGAAAATCTGTTGGGTTTTTGATGCTTGTGAGAGAGGAATTTCTAAGTTAAAACCATGCTTCATCCAGAGACTGTTTTAGTATAAATAGAGTGTAGTTAAAAGTTTGGACTCTAGAGTTGGTCAGACCTAGGACTGTGTTGAACAGATGAAAGTCCTATTTAGCTAGGATTTATGGGCATTTCCTATGTGTAAACAGTGTTCTAGGTGTTTCACATATAGGAACATGCCCAAACTCTCACAACAATGCTATCAGGTAGATACTACTATCACGGTCGCTATAGGTCAGAACCGACTCGATGGCACTTAACAAAATATAATAATACTATCATTTGCACTTAATAAGTGAAGACATTAGGGACAGCAAAGTAAGTAACTTCCTAAATTCATATAGGAAGGGAAGCTAAGATTTGAACTTGGGCAAACCAACCTCCAGAAACATATAAGAAGAGAGCACAGTGCTCAGTGCATTCATTGCAATATAAGTAACATTTCTAGCCCCATACATTGAAATCCCTCCTGAATGCCCTTATCAAGTCACATATAAATTGGCCCAAGGCCACATTCGGATACATCTCATATTAAACATTTGCTTCAGTTAAAATATGCAAAATACTATTGCATTAAAACCCATTTTCATTTATGTGAGATGATAAATATGCAAAGTTCTTCTAGCACCTTAAAATTTAAGAAAATATATTTTTTATGTCAAGAAAATATCATTTTAGAGTCAAGCAGAACAAAACATTTAAACTTGATATTCTTGTGAAATTGTATGTGTACTTTTTTTTTGGTAGCATTTAAAAAGGTTCTCAGAGACCTATGTGAACCCTTTTTTGAAGACTCTTCTTAGGTGTTCTCCTGTAACTGGACAGGATTTACTGGAGTTTAGGGGAGAATTGACCCTCTGGGTAGCATTCATCTAGTCAAGCTGGCTGGGCCTAGAAGCTGGAGCGGGGGCAAGAAGATACTAAGAAGGCTGGAAGATCAATTGCCACTTGTGGAAAAGTAACCTATTTTCCACCCTCTCAGAAGCACTCTGCACCCCAAACCTTCAACCTGGTCCCTGTGCTTTCTTTTTTTGATTTTTTACAATAATTTATTATTGAGATATAAATGAATATATCTTAATTGCACTCATGCCCCTGTGCTTTCTTACAAGTAAGAGGAGCAAAGCCAAGCCACTGATAGACTTTGGAAGAAATATTTTTCCCAAAAGGAAGAGAGCAAGCATTTCATCAGAGACATCCAGGAGCCTTGACCCTCTGGGTAGGACCATATAAGAAAATGTTCACTCATTCCTTCCTCCGACTCTCTGGGCCATATAACAAAGTGTTGGCTCATTCCTCCCTCCTTTTCCTGAAACTTCCCTGAAAAGCAGACTCTCCTAGTTGATCAAATAGAGATGTGGCAGAATGGACTGCACAAAGTAGGGCAGTTGCAACTAGTGTTGGGCAACGGTAAGGTAAGCACTCTTTGGCTGGTGCTGCAGAATGTCACAGAGCCATAGCATACTGGTATTAGAAGGGATCAGTAACATTCACTTAGTCCCACAACACATTGAAGTCCCTTTTACATGCTCTAACCAAGGCATACGTAAACCTAGCTCAGAGTGGAGACCACAGTTTCTTAAAGGAAACGTCATCTTGTCTTTTGATTTGAGACAACCACCTGGGTAACCAGTTTCAGCACTTCCGATGAACGATCCTAAAACAAAAACACTCAAGGATACCTGATACTTGTATCCTAGAACACACAGAAGAACTGTATCACGACACAGGGGAGGCTCTTTCTTTCACTATTAGATGTGTTATCTACACTCCTCCACCCTGAGTGGTCCCTTGCCTTACTATGCTCAGTTAGCATGTATGTGCCCCACAGAGATTAAGAATACACACTCTAGAACCAAACTGCCTCTTCAAATTGCAATTCTGCTTTGTTGGGTGTGTGGTTAGAGGCAACTTTCTCAATTCCCTTTCCCTGAGCTCTATTTTCTCAACTGTAAAATGAGTAGGACATTATCTTTACCATAGTGTTACTATAAGGGTAAAAGTCCTAGTGTGGTACTGCAGATTAATGCTCTGGACTACCAGGTTGGTTTGAACTGCAAGCTCAGCGGTTCAAGCTCACCAGAGCTGCTCCTTGGAAAGCCTATACAGGGTTCCTATGAGTTGGAACTGACTCAATGGCACTTAACAACATGTTATTTAAGATCCCAGTAAAGATAAGCTATGAAAGCTAAAACCGTTTTTAATTTAGAATTAAAACAGCTAGTAACTGGGTGCAGAAGAAAGTTGTATATTGCATACAAACAACAAACAACACAAAATGAAGAAAGCAAAGATGTTGTTGAGATATTGGGGTACATTTTCAGAAGATGCACATTGCAGTAATCAAAGGCAGACCCTAAAAGTGGTGGGGGATGTTTACGTATAATGGCCAAAATGTTACAGTGATGATGTCCAGCAGCCTGATGTTGTCTACAGCTGTACTAGCTCTTCAGTCTTGCAGCTGCTGGCTACTGGATCAAACAACCTCATTCAAATTTTCCATACTCCAATTGCAGCTACAATTTCATCTTGGAAAAAAATCACAAACAAATAAAGCAGACTGAGGTAAGTTTCCCTCCCTCCCTCGGAAAGAGTGGCAACTCAGGCAAATTCACTACAGGGAAAAGGAGAGAGAACATTCCTTGCACGGTTAAAAACAGTTAACAGGCTCAGCTGATAATTGATAGGCTGGAGGTTTGAGTCCACCCAGAGGCACTTCAGAAGAAAAGCCTGGCAACCAACTTCTGAAAAACCTGCTATTGCAAACCCTATGGAACACAGTTCTACTCTGGCACACGAGTCAGAACCAAGTCAATGACAACTGGTATCCCTGTCATGCACAACATAAGTTTCCACCTTAGTTTGGTCAAGGAAATAAGAGACCCCAGACCAACCATCTACCTCATCTTAATTTGCCAGTAAAGGTCTGGTATTTGGGCCATGGACTTTCCCATTACCCCAGATAGGTCTTCACATTATATAGAATGTTAATGACATTTGTTTCTTCTGTCTTACTTGGAGATCCTGGCTCAGGTCCAGCCTTAAGGTTTCCATTTAAATGTAGGCTTCTATTTCCCCTACAGCAAAGAGCAGCTGGATCAGGAGAGCAGGAATGCCTTACTTCACATAAACAAAAAGAGACTGTCCTGGAATAAAAAGGATTGAGCTAGAAAAGTGTTTCATTATAGTAAAAAACAACACTACAAATGTTCCCTTGTTTCTCTCCTTACTGCTCCATTTTAAAAATTAGAAACTGAATCCCTAATTACCCGATGGCTTAGCAAGCAGATATAAAGCTTGTTAGGAGTTCAGAGAATCTGGAGAAAAGCTATCCCAATGGTACTATAGCCGGTAGTGCTCTGTGAAGCTCATGTGTGCTGACTGTCAATTCATAATTATTGAGGCTAACAAAGAGACAGGCAGTCCAGAGGTCCAAGATGAGCAAATCAGTACTGTCATCCCAAGTGACATCCAACAGGAGGAGTGGCTTAGTGAGACAACTGGGCTCTCAGTGCTACTACAAGGCTGTTAGGGACACAAGCTGCCCAGCAAAGTGGTCAGGGAATAAAGGAACAATGATCAAAACTTTCAATTATAAAACAAAATCTTAAAATTTTAGGTTATTTCCATAAGCACACCAAGTTTCTAAAGCATTCTGGTAGCATAGTGGGTTATGTGTTGGGCTAACTGCAAGGTCAGCAGTTCAAATCTACCACCACTCCAAGAGAGAAAGATGAGGCTTTCTGCTCCTATAAAGATTTACAGCCTCAGAAATCATATACAGAATCACTATTGAGTCGGAACTGACATGTCAACACACCACCACCACCAAGTTTCTGGATCACGGCAATAGTTAACTTCAAACAGATTAGATAATAAGTTAGCTGCTCTCTGAAAATCACTCTCTGAATTCCTCATGAGCAGTAAGTACACATTTGTAAAGTCAATAAATATCTATTGATTCACTTGTACAGACTCATGACAAAAATCTGTAGTCTTCCATGATTCACCAGCCCCATGTCCAATCCATTAGCAAGTCCTCTTACTGTCACCTCCCCAAAACACTACACTTCTTGACTCCTGAAAACACTGTTCAAGCCGCATCATATTTTGTCCAGTTATGGTGTGCAGTAACTTCTCTATTGTTCTCCTTGCCACCAACTCAGCACCCTAGAACCCTTTTTTCTATGTAGGAATGATTTCGCTGATGTATCAATCATATAGGAGTCCTGGTATGGTGCTGTGGGTTAATGCGCTAGGCTGCAAAGTCAGTTTGAACTACAAGGTTGGTGGTTCAAGCTCACCAGTCGCTTTTTGGAAATCTTCTACAGGGTTGCTATGGGTCAGAACCAACTTGATGGCACTTAACAGCAACAACAACATCAATCTATCATATAATTTTAGCCTACATTGAAAAACTCTCTAGTGGATCTCCACTGGGCCCAAATCCTCACCATGACTCTAAGGCCCAATAGCACTTTGTTCTGTGAATGTCTCTGAGCTCTCTTTCACACATTACTGTTTTCTAGTAGGTTCCAAACTGGCTTATTTATTTATTTATTTATTTATTTCTCAAACATGCCAAACTCAAAAATAACAATTTAGATTTTTATCTAAATAACCATATACTTCCTACCTGGACCTTTCTTCTTTCAGATGTTCATGTCCATTCTCGTTGGCAGTTTCCCAGGCCAGCCAAACTCCTCCACCCTTTCTACCCATTATCTCCTGTTTCATTTGCAATGCATTTTTTTTCAAGAGTTGTTGTTTTATTTCCACTTTTACTATAATTTGATTGTTTGTTGACTTACATGCTCTTTTCCTATTTTTTTCCCATTACTCTCTGAACTCTGGGTGGCAAGAATCTTTCCTGTTTTGTTCTCTCTGTGTACCCACTGTCTGTACAATGAATGAATAAAAATGAATGTAATAACAACTGGAATGAATCTGCTTCATGACTACGTGTATGTCTTAAGTTCTGCCCAAAGAATTTCTACTATTTCAGTCCACTTTGTCTTTTATATTGCCCTGGGGGCCAGTTGTGACATTCTTCATTGCATCCGTTTCACCGCCTGCATCCATTACATGTTACTGAGCATGTAACATAATTACTTTGATCTGTGTAGTCACCCTTACCACACCTGTGTAAGGAACAATGTATCAGTCCAGTATTCACTTACCAAAGATTGATCTAGTATTTACCATATACAAGACTCTCCCTCTTGGTAATAAGGAAATGGTTGGAACAAGACCAAGATGGTAACATTCTTGTGAAGCTTCTAGCCAAATCTGGTAATTATCTCCTGGCTAAAAAGAGATGCCCTATACTTCTGTTGGCCTCCTGTCTGTCAGTCTGTCATAGTGTGGTGGCTTGTGTGTTGTTTTGATGCTGGAAGCTATGTCACCACCAGCTTCAGAAAGTTCACGGAAAAACAGGATTAAAAGGTACGAGTCTTCATACCAACAGGGTCACTCATGATGGAAAATTTTCAGTTTGGCTTCCAGTAAAGACATACTTCCCTAACAAACCCAATGAAACCTCTTCTGGATCAAAACTGAACACTGTTCCATTCAGTGCTGGGAAATGAACCTGCTAGTTAGAAGGCGATCAAAAATATACAGTGGCTACAACAATGGATTCAGCATACTGATGACTGTGAGGCTCATGTAGGATTAGGCAGTGTTTTATCCTATTGTACAGGGGTTGCCATAGTCAGAGTCAATGCAGGGGAGGTGAGGGGTCTCTTCAGTGACAAGATGGAGGTGGGGTGCCTGGACCTCCTGGCAGCTTGAACCTCAAGATGGCAGAGTCTACTAGAAGAGCACGCTCAGCAGCTGACACATTTAGAAACAACATTCTAGTTGGGTGTGAGTTGTTTGCTGGCCTAGTCATCCCTTTATACCTGATAATACCCTTCTATTAAAGTAAGGACAGAAAGGCACAGAGCCATGATGGAATAGGGGAATCCTGTGTTGATCAATATTTTGTACAAGGACTCTGGTCTATACTGACTCCTGTGAACTAAACTTTGGGGAAGCTTACCATTTCCATGCTGTGGATGCATCTCCTGTGACTTTAAAAGGCTCCCAACTTACTGGTTCTGTGGTTGCCAACTACGTAACCTCTTAAAGCCTCAGTTTCCTCCTCAGAGAGTTACTGTGAGAATCAAATGAGCTCATATGTGTAAAGCTGTGAGGATAGTGCCTGGCACAAAGAAAGAGCTACATTCCATTAAACACAAATCAATGCATCTGCCAGCCCATCTGACTTTAGTTCTTATTAATCCTTCAGCTCCAGTCTCAGTTACTTGAGGGGAGAAAAAGTGGCCTGTAGTTTAGCTATCTTTCTACATTTTGATGAACAGGGGTTCTGGTTCACTTTGGCAGAAGCCTACATTGTAAATTCCTATGGAGGACCCCATTTATCCCGATAGGTGGCTTTATGGGAGACTGCTTCCATTTAAGCATGAATATGGATAGAAGTGACCATTTGTGTCATAAACATTGACTCTCAGTTGGTCAAGACTGATACTCAACTGTGATAGTTGTAAGGTTCTGGGCTCCATGTAAATTGCAAGCCTTTGCCAATATGAAATATACTCTTTTCAATGACATTGCCAGTGACATGAAACTCCATCCATCCACTGTTCACTTTTATGGAGCAATGTGGGACTTAGTTACATGAAAGGATTGGGCATGTCCAGAAGCCAGAGTCTCCTAACATCCGCCTTGCATTTCTGGAATGATCATCTCAGAGTTCAGTTGCTGCTAATCCCAGGTTCGCTAGACTGAAAGGAAGTGGCTTCTTTCTACCCCACACATCTGAAGAGTGCCATAAAACAGAACATAAAGATCAGTATCCTAGTCATTAGAGAGCTGAAATGGACTGGTATTGGCCCTTTAGAATCAGACAAACATGGTCTACTATGACGTGATGACCAATTGAATAGGAATGTCATCACATTCATCATCAAAAAGGACATTTCAAACTCTGTCCTGAAGTACAATGCTGTCAGTGATAGGATAATATTCATAAGCCCACAAGGGAAAACAATGAGTATAAACATTATTCAAATTTATGCTCCAACCACTAATACTGAGGATGAAGACATTAAAGATTTTTACCAACTTCTGCAGCCTGAAATTGATCAAATATACAATCAACTTGTAGTGATAATTAATGGCAATTGGAATGTGTAAGTTTGAAACAAAGAAGAGGGATCAGAAGCTGGAAGATAAGGTCTTGATGACAGAAAGGATGCTAGAAAATTCATGATAGAATTTTCCACGACCAACAATTTGTTCTTTGCAAATACCATTTTTTCCCCCCAACAACATAAATGGCAACTACACAGTTGGACCTCAATGCATAGAATTGAAATCAACTGTATCTGTAGAAAGACCCAATAATCAGTCAAGACAAGGTCAGGGTTGACTATGGAACTATCCACATACAAGTTCAATTTGAAGCTGAAGGAAATCAATGCAAGTCTATGAGAATAATGGACTCCCGGTGTGGCGCTGGAGGGTCAGCACTGGACTGTGAACCACAAGGTCAGCTATGAGTAGGAACCAACTTGACAGCACTTAACAACAGCAACAAAAGAGCAAAGTACAACCATGAGTATATCCCATCTGAATTTAGAGTCCACCTCTAGAATCGATTTGACACAGAACACTGTGACTGAAGATCAGACAAGTTGTGGGATGATATCAAGAACATCATACTTGAATAGAGAAAAAGATCATTAGAAAGTCGGAAAGAAAACATGAAAAAAATAAATGCCAGAAGAGACTCTAAATCTTGATCTTGAATTTAGATTAGCTAAAGCAATGCTTACATGAAAGAGCTAAACATATTTCAGAGGGTGGTTGGAGAAAATACAGTAAAGTATTATAATGAAATGTGCAAAGACCCAAAAGTGAAGAACATTCTCAGCATTTCTCAAGCTGGAAAAACTGAAATAAAAAATTCCAGACTTGACTTGCAATATTGAACAATTCTATGGGCAAAATATTGAACAATACAGTAAGCATCAAGACAAGATGGAAGGAATATATAGTCATTGTACCAAGAATAACTGGTTGATGCTCAACCATTTCATAGGTAGCATACGGTCAAGAACTGATAGTATTGAAGGAGGAAGTCCATGCTGTATTGAAAGTATAGGCAAAATAAAATAGTTTCAGGAATTGATGAAATGCCAATTGAGATGTTTCAACAAACAGATGCAATACTGGAAGCACTTACTGATGTATCCCAAGAAATGTCACCAACCAACTGGAAGAGATCAATATTTGTGCCCATTCCAAATGAAAGTAAACCAACAGAATATAGAAATTGTTTATTAATATTATTAATATCACATGCAAGTAAAATCTTGCTGAAGGTAAGTAAAAAACACCAGCAAACATTTTCATTTACCTGTTATTACAAACTTAAATTTAAGAAACAAAACACTGCAACAATCATTTAAAATAATTTCCAATGGACCCTGCTCTTTATTGATTTGGAAACTGTGGTGCAGTGAATTATTTAATGTCTCTTATAGCTGTAGTCTTCGTAAACTCTCACCAAATGACTCTTTACCTGGTGGATCTGGATAAGAGAAGGTGGGAGAAAATGCTGATGTATTATATGATTTTGAGTGCTTGTTAACAGGGCTAATTGGTCAATTTTGTCATCCTGCTGGGTATAAAATGAGTAATCTCAGAAGCAGAAGAGGGAATCTCACTACCATCAAAGAAGAAGAGTCAGGAGTGGAGCATGTCCTTTGGACCCTGAGATTACTGCACACTGAACCTGTCTGACCCAGGAACAGAAAGCTATAACACCAAGGAAGTAGCAGAGAGTGTCAGAGGAACAGCAGTAGCAGAACCAAGAGCCAGAGCATCACACAGATCAGCGGGCTTCCCAGCCCATGGGACAAAGCTGAGTGCATTTGGGCAGGAGGCTCATTTGTGAAGTGGGGTTGCTTCCAGGCACTTTACTGGTGAGCTAGGTTTGCCAACCCATGGAGCTAGAGCTTAATGCCTTCAGGCTGAGGCTTATAGCTGAGTATAGTGTGCTTTGGACATTTATCAGCAGCCCTAAAAGCGTTTTGCAACAATGCCAAGCAGGACAGAGGCCAGAGCACAGGGTCTAGAGTAAGAGAGAGGCCTGCCTGTGGGCATGACTAAGGAGAGGTTGTTCTAACTGGTAGAACTGTGTCCTGAGCATCTATGATCCTGAATTGTAACCTGTTATCTTTCTTACCAATCCTGTAACTGTGAGTATGATGTCTGAGTTCTGTGTGGCCACTGCAAGGGATTATCAAATTCAGCTGAGTAGAGAGTTCTGTGTGAGGGATGGTTGGTGTCATTCTTTTGTTGTTGTTGTTAAGTGCCATCGAGTCAGTTCCGACCAATAGTGACCCTGCACAGGGTTTCCAAGGCTGTAAATCTTTATGGGAGCAGAAAGCTTCATCTTTCTCCCACGGTTCGCAGCCCGATTCATAACCACTATACTATCAGAGCTCCTTGTCATTCTTTTATCGAAATGAAAATCGATGGACAGAGAATTCAGGGATGGTGATTATAATAGCAAAGACACTTCATGGACCCCTGAATAAGAATAGGACAAAAACTCATTAGAATGTTATGAATCGATTCAATAGTGATGATATCAGTTAAGCATGTGAAAGACATTCAACATCACAGACCCACAATAAGGTACTACCCACTAACATGGCTAAAATAATAATAATTAAAAAAAAATTTAAAGCTGATACTGCCAAGTGCAGATGGTGATGCTGAGTGACTAGAATCTCATGCATTTTTGGTGGGAATACAAAATGTTTCAGCCGTTTTGGAAAAGAGTTGGGCAGTTTTTAATTTTTTTATAAGCATATGACTCAGAAACTCCACTTTCATAATAAATGAAAGCTTAGAGACTTAAATCCCTTTATATTAGCTTATCCTGCCTGTTATTAATATCATTGCCATGTTCATACGCAAAAAGCAGGTTGAGAAATTGCCATGAAAAACAGGAAAAATAAAACTTTGCTACCTCTAAATTCATGTTAGATCAAATATATATTATATACTTCATTAAACTTAAAAAATAAAGAAGTGAAAGCTTATGATGTATCTATGAATGTTTATGTATATATGAATATACACAAAGATGTATATATGAATATTTATGGATGGTTGTTACTAATTTCTATAAACTGTTGCTATTTGACTTTGAGTCATTTCTGACTCATACAAACCCTAGAAAGGGTTTCTGAGGCTGTAAATCTTTGCAGGAGCAGACCTCATCTTCATCCTATGGAGCAGTTGTTGGGATAAAACTACATACCTTGTATGCATCAAAAATGTCCTTCAGCTGGTGAATGGATTGACAAATGGTACGACACCCATAAAGTGAAATACTCCTTGGCAATAAAATGGAATAAACCTCTGATATATGTGCTAACATGGTTTGAAACACTATGCTCAATGAAATAAGTCAGGCATAAAAGGTCACATTTGAACAGCATGCTGGATAAGGTCAAATTATAGAGCTAGACAGCAAAGCAGTGGTTGCAAGAGGCTGGGAGTCAGGGGAATGGGTGGATTATAAGGGAGCATGTTAGGGTAAGGAACTGTACTATATTGTGACTCTGGTGGCGGGGGTGGGGCAGTGTTCTACATTTTTGAAATCCATCAAAGTCTATGCTTGTGAAGAATGAATGTGACCTCAAACACCCTGATTTTTTCTTTTTTAAGAGAAGATCCAAGATGGCAGCCTAGGGAGATACACTATCCAGACCCACAGCAACAAAAACTAGAGCAACCAAGTGAAATGAATACGGATGAGAATCCTAGAATCCAGCGCTTCAAAGAAAAACAAAAAGAGATCGGTCAAATACTGATGAGAGAAGACACTAAAAAAAAAAATCAAATATACAGAGACTTAAACTCTACTGGCTGGTAGAAGAAATAAAAAATAGCTTCTTGAATAAAATTAGAATGAAAACACAAAATACCATAATCTTTGGAACACATCAAAAGCATTGCTCAGATATCCTAGGCATCAGTGGGCTGAAATGGACAGGTATTGGCCATTTTAAATCAGAGAACCATATGGTTTACTATGCTGGGAGTGACAAATTCAAGAGGAATAGCACAAGATTCATCAAAAAGAACACTTCAAGATCTATCTTTAAATACAGTGCTGTCTGTGACAGGATAATATCCATATCTCTATTAAAAAGGCATATGGAGTCCTAGTGTGGTGCTATAGGATAAGCATTGGACCATAAGGACAGTTTGACCCACAAGGTTGGTGGTTCCAACCCACTATCTGCTCCTTGGAAAGCCTATACAAGGTCACTGTGAGTCAGAAATGACTTGACAGCACTTAACAACATTACCAGCTAATAACACTATTATTCAAACTTATGCACCAACCACTAAAGCCAGTGATAATGAAATTGAAGAATTCTATCAAATTATTCAATCTTAATGATCAAACATGCAATCAAGATGTATTGATAATTACTGGTGACTGGAATACAAAGGTTGGAAACAAAGATGAAGGGTCAGTCATTGGAAAATATGGCGTAGGTGATAGAAATGATAATGGAGATCACATGATAGAATTTAGCAAGACCAATGACTTCTTGATTGCAAATACCTTTTAAAACAACAACATGAACATCACCAATGGAATACACAGAAATCAAACTGACTACATCTGTGGAAAAAGACAGTGGAAAAGTTCCATTACCATCAGTCAGCCTGTGGAAGAGACCATCAATTGCTCATATGCAAGTTCAGGCTGAAGCTGAAGAAAATTAAAACAAGGCCATGAGAGCCAAAATATGACCTTAAACATATCCCACCTGAATTTAGAGACAATTTCAAGAACAGATTTGATGCATTAGACACTAATGACTGAAGAAGCGAAGAGCTGTGGGATGGCATCATGATGCAGAAAGAAAGCAAAATGTCATTAAGAAAACCAAAAAGAAAGAAAAGACCAAAATGGATGTCAGAAGAGAATATCCAGCATATAGATAAAAAAGCAGATGGAAAAAATGAGGAAGTAATGGAGCAGAACAGAAAATTTCAAAGGGTAGTGTGAGAAGAAACAGCCAAGTATTATAATGAAATGTGCTAAGACGAAGAGCTAGAAAACCAAAAACAAGAGAATATGCTCAGCATTTCTCAAGCTGAAAGAACTGAAGAAAAAAACTCAAGCCTCACTTCCAATATTGAAGGACTCTATGGGCAAAACATTGAATAATGCAGAAAGCATCAAATGAAGATAGAAAGTTTACAGTCACTCTACCAAAAAAGATGTAGTCCATGTTCAACCATTTCAAGACATAGCATATGATTAAAACCCGATGATGCTAAAGAAAGACGTCTCAGTTTCACTGAAGGTAATGGCAAAAAATCAGGCTCCAGGAATTGATGGAATACAAATTGAAAAATTTCAACAAACAGATGCTGCAATGGAGTTGCTCACTCATTTATGCTAAGAAATTTATGCTAAGACAGCTGCCTGGCCAACTGATTGGAAGAAGTCCATATTTGTGCCGATTCTAAAGAGAGGTGGACCCAATGGAATGGGGAAATCACTGAACAATATCATTAATATCACATGCAAGTAAAATTTTGCTGAAGATAATTTTTTAAATGGCTGTACCAGTACCTTGACAGGAACTGCCAAAAACTCAAGCTGTATTCAGAAGAGGATATGGAACTAGGGATGTCATTGCTGATGTCATATGGATCTCAGCTGATAATAGACAATACCTGAAAGATGTTTATCTGTGCTTTACAGGTAAAGTGGACGGTCAGTGAAAAAATAGGAAGATCCCATAGAGATGGTTTGGCATAGAGTAAGTACCAATGGGCTCAAGTATAGCAAATGATTGTGAAGTTGGTTCAGGACCCAGCAGTGTTTTGTGTTGCGTAGGATCACTATGAATCAGAGCCATCTTGATGGCATCTAACACCAGCAGAACAACCAGTAACTTCTCTTCATTTAGAAGCCAGTTAGATGAGGTTTTCTGTTACTTGAAACTGAAGCCCTCTTCACTAATCTAATCTGGAATCTGGAATGGATTGAATTCCAGGAGATCATTTCAAGGAGGTAAAACAATCCCAAATGAAACAAATGTTGTGAGCCAAAGACAAAGCTAATACAGAAACCTGGCCTTGGTCAGGTTTCACCAACAGGGTGAAAGCAACTAACTTAGAGTCCTTTATTGTACACTGTCTCCCAGAATTCTTAGAGAAGAAAGTGACTGGGGCATTACTGCAGGCTGTTTGTGCTACCAGGGCCAACTGCAGCAGGAGGGCTTCCTCTTGCCCACCACCAAGCTTGGTTCAAACATGTGAGTAGAGCTTAGTGTATAGGTGGGCTTTAGGCAGATAGAGCAATTCTATTGATCTGGGACCAGGGCTGGGGGAATGCATTCTAACAAGATCCTCCTGAGGCAAGTGGCCTATGGAAGACACTGAGAGAACATACATTCTGTAGATGTGATGGAATCTATGATGGCTCCACCTGTCCCTGCGCTTGATTACAATTTTTACCATAGATCCTTCCATTCTGCTACTCACCAGGTCAATTATGGAAGCATCTGGTTTCCTATGCCAGGCCTTCTCCTGCACTTGCCCTCTTCCCTTCCATCTCCTTTCTTTGGTGGATGGCAGGTCCCCAGACTCTATTTTTTGGTTTGACAACCTGGGGTATAGTCTTGGGCCACCCCTGCCCTGAGCCTCCAGCCTCCTGGGGAGTCTGCCTGCTTCCCAGAACTGGGACATGGTAGTGTTTTTTGTTTTTTTCTGGGAGAAAACACCAGTCATGAAAGTGTACATGACAAACTGGGGTGACTAAGGGCCTCTCCCTGTGTTTGTCAGCCACCATCCCTATCTGCTTGGGAAAGGGAAAGCCCAGCTGTGGGAGGTCTCATCTGATTTCAAGCAAAGCACATAGCTGAGCACAAGGTGGGGGTGAAGGGAAATGCTTCTATCCCTGATTTTGTTGTTAAGTGCTGTTGAGTTGGTTATAACTTATAGCAGTACTGTATAGGGTTTTGGTCAAGCAGTTGGTAGTGACAACGTTGTGGTTATTAGTACTGTGCTTATTCTATAGCATCACACCAGCACTCTACCCTGCTGCTGGTCACCACCATTTTGATGGTGTCCTTCTTTGCATTGCACCTAAATCTTACACACAGAACATTTAAAGAACACATAAAACCTAATGTAATTGTAAGAATGCAGTAATAACTGGAGGTTTTAAATCATAAATTCCCCACTCAAAAGAAAATGGATTTTATAGTCAGCAGATGTGGGCTTAAATTCAGACTTAATCACTTCATGGGAATCTCAGGTATCCTTTCCCCATCTGTAAATAAAGATAACGTCATCTTCAAACTTTTAGTGGGTGTATTTCTACAAATACTTAACAAGTATCTAGTCTGATAGCTGCACATAGAACAGGCTTAGTAATTAGTGACTATTATTGCTGTAGATAAGCACCGGACTGGTGACCACAGGTTCAGAGCTCTCAGAAACCCTATACAGGTCACTATGAGTTGGAAATGACTCAATGGCACACAGAAACAACATTTTTTAAATTAAAGAAAGTTTGTTAAGCACAAGATGTCCTGGCCCAGGATTTATTCAGCCCAGAGATGATACTGTTTTCTTCCAGGCGAGTTGGAGATAAAGCACAGCAAATAAGTTATCTTTAAACCCTTACTTTAAACTTTGCAACAAATGCTCTCTAGGTCCCACTCATATTCCCCACCCTAACAACTCATATCTGTTCTCCTGAACTCTACCTAATCCCAACATCTCTTGACCTGGGGGTGTTCTCTGGACCACCAATCCCCATTGACTGTGTCCAGCAAGTTGGAATGTCAAAGAATCAATGGCTTTTAAGAAGCAGTCCTCAACTAATGAATGATTGGCGGTTAGGAACGCTCGCTCCCTTGGCCCTCAGGTGGTAGAACTTACAGCCTTGCATTCTATACTTCTTCCAGAGTACTTTAGAAAAATTAAATCCCCGTTTCCCATAGTGGTAACTCACTTGCTAACATACTCTTCATTGACTGCTTTATCTTCTGGGCATCATTTGCTCACTCCCCTGCTGGCATTTTTTGGGGCCATCTTTCAAATGGCCATCTTTTGTACCCAAATCCTTGCTTAGAGAGTCTTCTTCTGAGGAAATTCAAACTAAGTCAGGCTTCAAAGATGATAATCTGGGCACTGCTTGGGTTCATGTAAGAGAACCAGCAAGGGCAGAAGTGTTATTTGAAGAAAGATGATTCTAGCCATGACTAGATGGACCTCACAAAGGAACATCAGGCTCATTTCAAGGATGCCAGGAGAGCTGATATTAGAGATCTTCATCATAAACTGCAGCTATTGGCTAACGCACACTAGCTGGAATATGAAAAGTCCTAATCTGGGATGCAGTTAAACAGTTTATTTTCTGTTTATGGCTAAATATTTCAAGCATAACATGTTATAAATGGCAGTTTTAAATTCCTAAACACATTGTTTTACAAAATTTGACATGAGTCCTTAGGATACAATATGTTAATTTATGCCATGGAAATACATTCATATGTTGCATCAGAAGTTTCATGTTTTTTATGATTTAAAATTTTTATATAGGTGCCCAACTGTAAGAAAGTCTTTCAGGGATGCTAAGAATCTCTCTAGAAGCCACTTTCTAAGAAGAAATTTCCTTCTTGTCCCATACAACTCCCCGAACCACCTCAGGCGAACATCAGAGCACTGGGTATGTTTGCAAACTCCAAGTACAGCAGACATTTAATTACAGCGAATTCATCAAAACGCTAATTGAGACAGGAGCTCAAACTTCACAGCTTAATTACTGGAATTTCAAATGGGTAGCAGACTCGATCATAAGCAGCGCTTGATGGTGGAATGCATCAGGGAGATGCCCATGACACCCACTGCTCATTCTGCCAGCCATATAAGTAACAATGCTATGTGAGACTCAGGATTGGATTCCCAATAGCCATCCTTCGCTGTAAAGTTTCACTACAATAGCTTCAGCCACCTGGGAGGGCTCGTGTCAATATGTCAGGATGTGCAGCCTTCATTCCTCATAGATTTTTATTTTCTTTCCATGGAGACAGTCCTCCTATCATAAGGAGTCCTGGTAGCATAATGGGTTACATGTTAGGCTGGTAAGTGGTAGGTCAGCAGTTAGAATTCACCAGTCATTTCGTGGGGGAAGAATAGAGTTTTCTGCTCCTGTAAAGAGTCTGAACCAAGTCAGCGGCACACAGCGGCTACAGTCCTTCTATTAACCTCTCCTCATTTTGATTTTTATTTACGAGACCTCGTCTCTGACTTCCTTCTCCTTCCCAATGGGCATAGCTCAAGTGTGAGAGAAGTTAGATGGTCAAAGTATCACAGTGCTGGAGGATGGAATTTTGGAGGTAAGGACCTCAAGAGATGAGGAGTCTTCTGAAAGTTGCTAATGGTGTCTAATGTATTGAGCAGTTACCTTGTTGCCAGGTGCTACTGATGTGGAACATGCTATGTTTCATCTTCAGAGCAATGCTAGGAGGTAGGTGCTCAATAGATGAAGAAAATTAGGTCAGGGAGTAATTTCTCCAAGGTCCTTCACCCAGAAAGTGGCAGTCAGGATTCAAATCCAGGGCATTCTGACTCCTGGACCCATGTTCTTTCCCAACCATCATTTTCCCTTTTCTGCAAATACTGCAGGGATTCTATAAAACCCTGAGGAGTAGAGATGGATGTCTTTGGAAAAAGAAGGGATGCTAGGAGAAAGGGCTGGCCCCCAGAGTCAATGTGTGGACTCTGAGCTCAGACATGGCTATTTTCTCCATGACTGCATGGGCTTGGGAGGTGAGCCAAACAGAAAACTTCCAACGGAGCTAAAGTGACTAATAGCAACCCCAGCTGAAGTTCAGGAGGCAATTTGCTTTTTATGCAGGTGTTCTAACCAAACTGGTAATTAAGTGAAATGCTAATAAATTCTGAAACAAAATTGCATCCAAACCATAAGTCATTGGTTGCTTGGCATTTACTAGTCACTTCCCTGTTAATTGCTTCATTTCTTTACATTATTTCCCCCCTTTTAGACTCGCTTTGGATTCAAACTTCAAGTACAAATGAGTAATGACAATACTAATATAATGACCAGGCTAATACTCATAGTGACAATGTTAACTAAGGGAGTGGTGTGGCACTTTAGGATAAGCATTGGACTACTAACCACAAGGTTAGCAGTTCAAACCCACCGCCACTCCTTGGAAACTCTATAGAGGGTGACTATGATTCAACAACAACAATAACCAGCAACAGGCTCTTCCCTTGTTGACCAATCCTCCTATAAGACTAGGAGGTGCCCAACACAGATGAGTGCAAAGTCCAGTGCAAATGGCACCAAAGGTAAACACAGAGGTGCATTTCTTGTACTGACTGCTTTTCTAGGTGGGCCCACATAATCTGAAATGAGACATAATCAACCAGAAGAATGATCAAAAAGAAAATGTTCCATCTGTCATGTTGGACAGAACCCAATCACCACTCATGGAAATGGCTGTCTGGGAGTTACTATTTCAGAAATGGCCCATCCCCTGTGGGTTCCAGGGCTGGATTCCTGATAAAATCAAGGTGTCACACAGAGGCAACTGGGGGAAATCAACCTGCATGAAGGAGATGATGCAAATGAAAAATGTGGTTTTAGAGAGCAGTAAGAGTGCGCCAGAGTACATCAGAGAAACGGCACTGGGTTCTCCTGGTCAGCTGACAGAAAGACAGATGGTTGTAGAAACAAGTCTTGTGAGAAGGGTTCCCCAGGACCACAGCTCTCCTGATCCTGTCCACCAGCAGCCTTGAGCAGGACTCTGCACATTCCGTAGTGAAGGAACTGATTAGGACTAACCAGGTTTCTAAACAGAAGTTTGAGTGCTCAAGTGATTAATGCGTTTTCAGCTGCTAACAAATAGGTTGGAGGTGCAAGCCCCTCACAGACACCTTGGGAGAAAGGCCTGGTGAGCAACTTTTGAAAAATTTGCCATTGAAAATTCTATGGAGCACAGTTCTTCTCTGACACACATGGGATCATTAATAGTTGGAACTGACTTGATGAAAAGTGTTTTTGATTTTAAGTACAATAAGGTGACTTTAGTGGGTTCCCAGAAGTCACTGTTTTCTAGAGGATACCAGAATCCTGGAAGTTTAGGTAGAAGGAACCCAAGACCATGTTGTTTCCAAAATAAGATGCCTCTTCAGAAGCTGGGACACAGAGCAGGTAGGACAGGTGCCAGCCCTTAGGTGTGCTGCAAGCTATCACACCTGAAGACAATTCACAGCCTCCACTCTGCTGGGAGATTTCTGGTGTCTTTTTAAAACAAACACCAGCACTCATGAAGGACCCAGGCCATTGTGCAAATCAGTGATATGTCAAAAGGGTTCTGAGTGTGACACTTTCAAATCGTAACCTGCACCTTGCAGGCTGCTTAAGTATTTATGAAGACCCAAGTTTTCTATATCCTCTCAACATGGGGGCCAAATAACAATGGCTTGCGAGTTTCCAGTCCCATGTTAGCAGCCTCAACTCTCAGCTGCCCTACACCACTGGTCTTTGCTGCTGTGCTCCCACAGAACCATTCACCACCTCACCTTGGCATCCTTCTCCCCAGATGCAACATCCAGCTATCACAAAGGAACCACTGGTCTTACCTGCCCTGCGAAGAGTCCACAGACACCAATGATACAGAGGATATTGAACACAGCCGAGCCCACGATGGTCCCAACGCCCACATCGCCCTTTGTGATGAAGACCCCTGAAACACAGAATCCATGTCAGCTGCGACACCAAGCTGGAAGAAGGGAGCTTTTAGAAGTCTGACTGTTTTCTGGATTTACAGGAAACAGTGCAGGGGGAGAAAGAAGACTGTCTCACAGAAGCACTGTCTGGGACAAGTTCATACAAAATAAAAGTGTCTCTTAACAAAAATAATAATTGTAACTGAGCAGGAGGCTGATCCTTTGCTCATTGGGGTCTCTGGATTCTCATTCCCTGCAAGCAGTAGAACCGAGGTATTCCTACAGGAAGGCCCTGTGTCCCCAGAGCCCCTTCCTTCATAGAGGATGGCTAAGATGCTCCCACGACACCACATACCTATGACAGATGTGAACAGTTCTGGGGCCGAGCTCCCCGCCGCCATGAATGTGGCCCCAGCCACATCTTCACTGAGATGCAAGCGCTACATGGAAGCAAACAAAAACACACATGAGTCAAGGTTCCTTCTGGGAGCAGAGGTGGCTGAGACTTGGCTGAGACCCTATGCCCTGAAGAGCAAAGGCCAAGGCTTCAGTGACAGCAGTGGTATTAGGTCTCAGATTCTGCCTCCAGCTTCATGCTCCCAGACCCCAGCCACACATTTGGACTACTTTGGGGAAAGCTCCTTTCATTGCCTTCCTCAGCAGTGACCAGAGAAATGGCTGCATGCTCACATGAGCTAACGCTCATGAGGAGATCTGGGTTCTCAATCCAAATGCCTCTAGGGTCATGCAGGTGATAGGGATGAAGGGAGTGAGCTAATATGAGGCCATAGCTCATGGCAGATTGAGGCAGTACTGAATACTCACTTCCTGTTCAATGACAACAATGCTCAAATTATGATCCTGCTGCTGCTAGGTATCTTCATTTTTTTAAAAAAAGTGTCTTATGAAAACTTCTTAGACCTAACCAAACACCTTAAGGGGATGAGTCGCTGGGCTTGAGGGCCCAGGACTATGGTCATAGAGAACACCAAGGTCTGCTGGCATCACACTGTGAACATAGTCCACAAAAGCAATATTTTACATCTGACTTTGATGAGTGCAATTGGGGTCTTAAAAGTTTGTGAGTGGCCATCTAAGGTGCAAAGATTGGTATCTCCCTGTCTGGAGGAAAGAAGATTGAAGAAAACTGAAGACACATGGAAATAATTGGTCCAACAGAGTAACGGTCCATGAGAACATCAGTCTGCACAGCTCTGAAGCCAGAACTAAATGGTGCCTGACTCCCACTATCAATTGCTCTGAAAGGGATCATGTTAAAAGGTCTGGGATAGATTAGGAGAAAAATGTGGAACAAAACCCCAAATCATAAAAGAGACCAGGCTTACAGGTTGGATAGAGATTGGTAGAACCTCACAAACTGTGACCTTCAGTCATCCTTTAGGTCTGGAAATGAACTCACCCCGACTCAATTTTCAGCCAAACAACAGACAAGTTTTTAACATTAGGGAAGTATACAGCTTAGAATAGTCAACCATTTGAGAGAAAAGGGAGCAGGATTCACCCAAGAACAAAGTTCAGAAGGTTAGGAAGGAAGGAGGGATGGAAATAGGAAAAGACAGGGACGAAGTGAAATGAGTGATGTTACATTGTGGGGATAGCAATCAATGCTATGAAACAAAACATGTTCATGAATTGATAATGGTCTGCAAACCTTCACCCAATTCACAATAAAAACTTAAAAAAAAAAAAAAAGGTGCCACTAGTCCAGAGTTTTTAATGTACAATATCCTAAATTATGTAATACTTTGCTAATCTAGAGATTAAATGAGACTGTGGAAACTAGTCTGGAAGTTCTGATTCCAGAGGGATACACTGTGGAGGATTGGAGGGTAGGTGGGTCAGTATCCTGAATCCACCTCCCCATCCTCAGTGTTGACTTGAAACTCCAGGATAGGCATAATGAACAAGGTGTTGATGAGACATATACACTGTTAAGACACTCTACACGATCTAGCTTTCCATGTCACTCTGTTGTTGAACTGAAAGGTGATCTGCAAGAAGCCAAGTACACATTAGAGCCTGGATATCATGTTCAGCATGTTCACATCTAATCATAACCCAGAAGGTAAGCTATTGCCAGTAAATAGCCAGCCCATTTACTTTCCATCTAGGAGGGGTTAGTCTCTGCTGATTTTTTCCTTCTCCAGCCTCTCCATCATGGAACTGCCTTGTCCACCAATGAAGAGGCAGCATGGCCGCGGTGTAAGCCATGGAGCTACTGCCTGACGTGTCTCTGCTGCAGCAGGACTAGTGGGGGTGCAGTGGTTTAAGCTGCTAACTCAAAGGTTGGTGGTTCGAATACACCAGCATTCTGAATGTAGGAGAGCGTGGTGGCAGTCTGTTTCTGGAAAGATTACAGACTTGGAAACTTTGTGGGGCTGTTCTACTTTGTTCTGTAGGGTTACAATGAGTCAGAATCAACTTGGAAGCAACAGGATTTTTGGTCTGTGTTTCTCTGCTCTCTGAGCAGGCCTAAGGTGTGGTGGTGTACACCTGTAATGGAACAGAGATCACCGTTCAGGGAGTGACTGCAGACACTGGTCATGAGTCTCGAATAGTTGACGGTCTTTGAGATGAGGTGGGAGTCTAAACTTAGGTTGGGGTCATTTCTGGTCCTCTCTCCTCTTTATCCCTATGTCCAATCACTTTAATTCTGTTTTCATATCTCCTACATCTTTTCCTCTTATCCCTAAACACTTCAGTCCTAGAAGCATCTTAGAATCACTAGCTAAGTGATTCCTTCCATCTACCATGACACAGTACCAAACGCCTTCCCTAGTTCCCTCCTGAGTACTTAATAACTCCTAATGTCTGGCCTGATGATCAGGGCTTCCTACACAGATTCAAGCCGCATGTATCACCCTCCCCTGGTCCTATGACTCATACTTTTCTCTACCTCAAATACCCTTCCTTGAAAAGTTCTGCCATAGAGATCGTATCTCCAAGGGCTGCTCCAGTCCTGACCCTGCACACACCCATTTTTCTTCCAGTTTCTTTCTTTTGTTCCACTCCAACCTTCATTTTTTGTGACTTCCACTTTAAAATATTTGAAACTGAGTAAAAAATTAATTGTAACTTAACTTATGATTTGTTGAATGGTGTGGCTTCCTTCTTCAACTCATCTTTTACTAAACCTGAAAACAATACCCTTTTGAGTTTGTAACTTCTCACCCCCAATTTTAGTTTAAGAACAATAATTCAAAACACAGTATCACATCACTGAAAGGTGATTAGGGAACACAAAGGAAGGTACACAAAGATCGGAGTCAGAGAAGTCCTCTAGCTAGCTTGGGTAGACTCTCACCATGATCCTTTAAGTTTTTAAGAAAGTATATTGGACTCCTTGTGTAGTACTGTAGGACCAGCCCTGGACTGTGAACCACAAGGTTGGCAGATCAAACCCACCAGCTGCTCCTCAGAAACCCTATACAGGCACTTAATAACAACAATGTAATTCCAGAGGAAATAGGTCTCTCACCTCTCAGGAGATATAAACAGACTGGGTCTCTAAATATATGTATACTGTTTCCTCATTCCACCCACCCTTCACAGACATACTGGTTCTGCAGCATTTAGAGCTGTTTAAGGAAGGAGTCACATGGTTTCTTAGGAGACAAGCAGGCATTGGGGATCCTGTGTTAGATTGAGATTGCATATTACTATGGACCTTGGGTGTGGGAGCTGGAGGAGTTCTGGAAAATGCCATCCAAGTTTAAGATGCTCTTGTTTCCTACCCTCCCTCTGTGGTTGTGAATCTGACAGGTGGAGCAGTTCTAAGTAGAAGCATGGTTTCCTCCATGTTTGTCTTTTTCAGTGGGGTAGAGATAAGCCTAAGAAAGCGAGGTTCATAAGTTTAAATCTGGGCACTAGGTGTGTGACCTAGGGCAAATTACTCAGCTTCTCAGAAACCTGGTTTCCTGGTCTGTAAAGAGGGGATAATAATAATAATTACTTGCAGAGTTCTGGTGATAATTAAATGTACTAAAACGTGGACATATTAGCTCCAAACACATTTACCAACTGAATCATTTCTGGTATAGTTCAGTTGCCATGGAGTGTGCCACAGTAAAACTGCTCCACAGGGTTTTGTTTTGTTTTGTTTTTTACATTTAATCACAACTTTTAATTAGCTTGCAAGTAGTGGTTCTGGCTTTTGCTTCTAATTTTTTAAGTCAATAAATGAATAGCACAAGCCACATACGTTTATACGTATCTTTGGGTTTAACAGCAGCTGAAGATAATTAGAACACTTTACAGGACGAGTACTCCAGTTATGAAACACAAAGCATTTACATATATATCTTACTTGCTTAGATTTGGGAGCATAACTGCTCACAAAAGGATTCACAGATTTTTAAATATTTTTTTTGTTAAGCTGCAACATACAGGGTTTAATACAACAAACATTTTTAATCAAATGAAAAGTGATAAATAGAACAACAAACACTCAAAACAAAATCTTTTCTATTGGAAACATGTTAAGATGAATACAGGGTTTTGTTTCCATCTTACTACAATTTTCTTATGTGTTACTAGCCTACATAACCCATGTTTTCTGAAATCGTTCAGATGTGAATGGGAGTTTGAATGATTAAATAAATGAAAAGTCCATTGGCTGTAGGGAATCATTTCACAAGGCAGCCAAACCGGGTCTTGAGAACAAAATTATTCAAGAAATTCTCCATGTATTTAGGTTCATTTTAGAATCCATGAGCCTTAAGCTGCTCCTCCTTGACAATGCCAACCTCCAAGAGAAACTGGCAAATATTTTTCCTTTGGTCACCTTGAAGCTGAATAACCTCACCGTATTCAGGATGTTCACATTACCCTTATGGGCAAATTTCTTTTGGAAAGCTTTCACAAGTTTCTTTTTGTCATAATCATCTGCAATGCCCTGAACAGTATAGTCAGTGTCTTTCTGCAGTTCCCTTGCTGGATTCTTATATGAGTGTAATCTTCAGTCCCTGCCGGGAGTAAGTCATCACCCTTAGTTGCATCAGCAAAGGGGTCAAAAGAGTGGAAGTTCTGGATAGTGGACATGTGATACTAGCGTGAGGCCAGTGAGGGGATAAAATTTCTGTGAGGCCCACCGGCATCACCGTGTGAGGAGGCTGTAGTGGAAAGAAAAAAAAAAGGATATAGGGAAAAGCTTTGCTCAGAGGTTGGGGTTCCACTGGAGTGTCTGCTGCGGCGAAGCCAAGAGGAGGCAGGAAGAGGCTGTGGGGACAGATGAGAGGACTCCAGAGAAGAGGCAGCGCTGAGACTTCTCTACAGGGTTTTTAATGGCTGATTTTGGAGAAGTAAGTTACCAGGCCTTTTTTCTGAGGTGCCTCTGGGTGCACTCAAACCATGAGTCTTTTGGTTAGCAGCCAAAAACAGAGTCTCCTTCAGCATACCATACCAAAATCAAACTCACTGGTGATGAGTTCTTTCCAATTTTTTGACCCTGCAGACCAAAGTAGAATAGCCTCATAGGATTTCCAAGACTATAAATCTTTATGGAAGCATTCAATCACATTTTTTTCCATCTGGAGCAGTTGGTGGGTTTGAACCACTCACCTTTTGGTTAGCAACAGATGCTTTAACCATTGCACTACCATGGCACCATGACTTCTTTTGGCATGTGTTTGTTAGGTGTCATTGAGTCAGCTCCAACTCATAGATACCCTATGCACAACAGAATGAAGCACTGATTGGTCCTGTGCCATCCTCACAGCTGTTAATATGTTTGGGTCCATTTTTATAGCCACTGTCCATCTTGTTAACCCTCTACTTTATCCAGCATGATGTCCTTTCTTCAGGTCTGGTCCCTCCTGATACTATGTCCAAAGTACATGGGACAAAGCCTTACCATAATGGCTTCTAAGGGGCACTCTAGTTGTACTTCTTCCGGGACCAATGTATCTGTTCTCCTGGAAGACCATGGTACTTTCAGTATTCATCACCAACACCATCATTCAAAGGCATTGCTTCTTCTTCATCTTCCTTCTTTACTGTCCAGCTTTCACATGCTTATCTTCCTTCTTTACTGTCCAGCTTTCACATGCTTATGAGATGATTAAAAATATCCTGGCTGGGTCAGGCGTACCTTAGTCCTCAAAGTAACATCCTTACTCTTTAACACTTTAAAGAGGTCTTTTGCAGCAGATTTGTCCGTTGTAATACACTATTTGATATCTTGACTGCTGCTTCCATGAACATAAATGGTGGATCCAAGAAAAAAGAAATATTTGACAACTTCAATCTTTGCTCCATTTATCATAATGTTGTTTATTGGTACAGTTGTGAGGATTTTTATTTTCTTTACATTAAGTTACAACCCATATTGAAGGCTGTGGTGTTTGATCTCATCAAGTGCTTCAAATCCTCTTTGCTGTCAGCAAGCAAGATTGTGTCACCTGCATATTTCAGGTTGTTGGTGAGACTTCCTCCAATCCTGATGCTACATTGTTTTTCATAAAATCTAGTTTATGGGATAATTTGCTCAGAATATAGATTGAATAAGTATGATGAAAGAAAACAACCTTGATGCACACCTTTTCTGATTTTAAACCATTCAGCATCACTTTGCTCTGTTCAAATGGTTGTCTTTTGGTTTACATACAGGTTCCACATGAGTGCAATGAAATGTTCTGGGATTTCCATTCCTTGCAATTTTTTTCCTATAGTTTTTTTGGATCCATACAGTTGAATGCCTTTACATAGTTAATAAAATGCAAGTAAACTCCTTTCTTGTATTCTTTCAACTAAGATCTACCTTACATAAGGAATAGAAAATTCTATAGAACAGCTTCCTCTTTTGTATCCAGTTTGAATTTTGGCAGCTCTCTCAATGTGCTGCTGCAACTGTTTTGGAATTATCTTCAGCAAAATTTTACTTGCATGTGATATTAATGATATTGTTTGGTAGTTTCTGCATTCTACTCTCCAACTTTCATCTATCTATCTATCTATCTATCTATCTATCTATCTATCTATCTATCTATCTATCTATCTATCAATGGGTTAAAAATACCTTGACTTGGGTCAAGTGAACCTTTGTCCTCAAAGTGACATCTTTGCTTTTTCTTTCTTTGGAATGGGCACAAATATGGATCTCTTCCAGTTGGTAGGCCAGGTAACTGTCTTCCAAATTTCTTGGCATAGACTAGTGAGTGTTTCCAGTGCTGCATCAGTAGGTTGAAACATTTCAACTGATATGTGATCAATCCCTGGAGATGTGTTTTTTGCCACTGCCTTCAGTGCAGCTTGGACTACTTCCTTCCATACCATAGGTTTTTGATCATGTCCTGAAATAGTTGAATGCCGACATGTCCAAAGAACATGAGACAAAGTCCCACTATCATCACTTCTAAGGAGCATTCTGGTTGTATTGTTTCCAAGTCAGATTTGCTTGTTTTTCTGGAATTTCCTGGTATATTCAATGTACTTTAACAGCAGCATAATTAAAGGCATGAATTCTTCAGTATTTCTTATTTACTCTACAGCTTTCACATATATACATATGAAGGGGTTAAAGATATCATAACTTGGGTCAAGCAAACCTTTGTCCTCAAAGTGACATCTTTGCTTTTTAACACTTTACGGAGGTCTTTTGCAGCAGATTTACCCAAAGCAATATCACATTAAATTTCTTACTGGGTGTTGATTGTGGATCTAAGTAAAATTATATCCATCACAACTTCAGTCTTTTCTCCATTTATCATAATGTTTATTGGTACAATTTTGAGGATTTTTGTTTTCTTTATATTGAGGTGCAATTCATACTAAAGGGTGTAGTCTTTGATCTTCATTATTAAGTACTTCAAGTCTTCCTCATTTTAATCAAGCAAGGTTGTGTCATCTTCATATTGCAAGTGGTTAATGAGCCTTCTTCCAATCTTGATACTCATTCATCTTCATATAGTCTAACTTCTCAGATTATTTGCTCAGCATACAGCTTGAATAAGTATGGTGAAAGGATACAATTCTGAGGCACACCTTTCCTGATTTTGATCCATTAAATACCCCCTTGCTCTGTCTGAACAACTGCCTTTCTTTCTAGGTACAGGTTCCAAATGAGCACAATTAAATGCTCTAGAATTTGCAATCTTCAAAATAGCTTGTTATGAACTTGTTATGGTTTACACAGTTGGATGACTTTGCATAGTCAATAAAACACAGGCAAACATCTTTCTGGTATTTTATGCTTTCAGCCCAAACCCATCTGACATCAGCAATAATATCCCATGATTCTCATTCTCTTTTGAATCCAGCTTGAATTCTGGCAGTTCCCAGTTGATTTACTGCTGTAACCTTTTTTGAGTTATCTTCAACAAAAGTTTACTTACATCTGACATTAATGATGTTTTTCAATAATTTCCACATTTTGTTGCATTACCTTTCTTTGACTGGGCTTTAATTGTTTGTTTAGGTAGCTGTCTTTCAATTTTCTTGGCATCAACCATGAGTACTTCCAGCATTGCATCTGTTTGTTGAAACATTTTAATTGGTCTTCTGTCAATTTTAAAGTCTTGTATTTTTGCCAAGGGGCAGGTTGAAAGTTTTATATCACTGTCATCAGTTCTTTATTGTATACTAACTCTTGATATAGTTGAACACCTACCATTTTTTTTGTGTGTGTATGTGTGTACATTGACTGTGTATTTCTTCCATTTTCTTTTAATACTCCCTGAATTGTGCAACATTTTGTCCATTTGTCATTCTTATTAATTGCCATCAAGTCCGTTCAGACACATAGTGATCCTGTAGAGGGTTTCCGAGGTGTGCCTGGTGGGTTTGAACTATTGACCTTATGGTTCAAACTGACCTTCCAGTCCAGCATATTAACCTGCAGCACCACACCAGGACTCCATAGAATCCTTCAATATTGCAAATTTGAGGCTTGAAGTTGAGAAATGCTAAGCGTGTTCTTCCATTTTGGTTTTCTGACTCAGGTCTTTGCATATTTCATTGCAGTACTCCCCTTTTCTTCTCAAGCTGTTCTATGGGATTTTCTATTCACCAGATTGATTTCATTATTTTTTCCATTCATTTTAGCTACTCTCTGTTCAAGAGCAAGTTTCTAAGTCTCTTTTGACAACGACTTTGATTTTTCCTTTCTTTCCGGTCTTTTAATGACCTTTTGCTTTCTTCTTGTATGATGTTCTTGATGTCATCTCACAACTCCTTTGTTGTTGGTAGGTGCTGTAGAGTTGGTTCCAAAACATATCGACTTTATACACAATAGAACACCACACTGCCTGTTCCTGCACCAGTCTCACACTTGTTGTTGTGTTTTGAGCCAATTGTTGTTGCCACTGTGTCGATCCATCTTGTTGGGGGGGGGGGTCTTCCTCTTTTTTGCTGACCCTCCACTAATAACTTTTGGTCTTTAGTTGTTAGTGTTGAACGCATCAAATTTGTTCTTGAGATGATCTCTAAATTCAAGTGGGATATACTCAAGATTGTATTTTATCTTTTGTGAACTTGTTTTAATTTTCTTCCACTTCAGCTTGAACTTGCATATGAGCAATCGATGGTTTGTTCCACAGTTCACCCCTTACTTTATTTTAGCTGATGATATTGAGCTTCCCCATCATCTCGTCCCAAAGATGCAATCAATTTGATTCCTGTGTACTTCATCTGGTAAGGCTCACATGTATTGTTGTTGTTGTTAGGTGCCATTGAGTCAGTACTGACTCAGCAACCCTATGCACAGTAGAAAGAAACACTGCCTGGTCCTGGGCCAACCTCACAAATGTTGCCACACTTGAGCCCATTGATGCTGCCATTTTGTCAATCCATCTCGCTAAGGGTCTTCCTCTTTTTCTCCGACCCTCCACCTTACCAAACATGATATCCTTCTCCAGCGACTGGTCCCTCCTGACAACATGTCTGACATATGAGAGATGAAGTTTGGCCATCCTGGCCTCCAAGGAACACTCTGGCTGTACTTCTTCCAACACAGATCTGTTTGTTCTTTTGGCAGCCCATGGCACTTTCAATGTTCTCCTCTAACACAATAGTTCAAAAGCATCATTCTTCTACAGTCTTCCTTATTCACTGCCCAGCTTTCGAATGCATGTGAGGTTACTGAAAATACCATGGCTTGGTTCAGGCGCACCTTAGTCCTCAAGCTGACATCTTTGCTCTTCAACACTTTAAAAAGGTCTTGTGCAGCAGATTTGCCTAATGTAATATGTCATTTTATGTCTTGACTGCTGAAGTCACTGTTTATATTGTTGAAAAAAAGTATTTGTAATGCATAAGTAATGAATTTGTAATGAATAAGTCATTGGTCTTGAAAATTCTATCATGTGATTGCCAGCGTCATTTCTGTCTCTAAGAACCTACTTTCCAACTATTAGTTCCTCCTTTTTGTTTCCAACTTTCACATTCAAATCCCCAGTAATTATCAATGCATCTGGATGCTATTCCTATTCAATTTTTCCTTTCTAGTGTAGTAAACCATATGATTGTCCAATAGCCATCCATTTCAATTCACTAATGCCTACATTATCAATCCTTATGTGCTCCATTTCATTTTTGATGACTTCCAATTTTCCTATATTCATATTTCATAATTCAATGTTCTGATTAATAATAGATGTTTTCAGCTGCTTCTTCTTATGTTGAGTTGTGCCTCACCAAATGAAGATCTCAAAAGCTTTGCTCCATTCACATCATTAAGGTCAACTCTACTTGGAGGACTTCCTTAGCTGTATTTTGAGTACCTTCCTACCTAAGTGCTCATTTTCTAGCACATGTCATCAAACAATATTTCACTACTTTTCATAAGGTTTTCAGGGGTCAATCCCTCAGAAGTGACCCTCCTATTCCTTCTTTCTCATCTGTTCATAGTTTGGAAGCTCCACTGAAACATGTCCACCATGGGTGTTTCTGCTGGTACTTGAAACACCAAGAACATATCTTCCAGCATCATAACATGGAAGTCCCAGAGTAAAGCAAACTGACACACATGTGGGGTCTTTTGGCATACCAGGGACCAAATAAAACTCTGCTCTTTTTTTCATCAAATTTTTCTTTCCTTTTCATTGTCTGTTTCCTATTATGTTATCCTTCAAAACAAAAAAAACCGCACTCCTTCCCTTTTGTTCTGCCCTTTTCAGGTCTTCAGTTTTCTTTTCATACAAGGATGCATATAGGAGGCTTGACAATTGAAATGGGCTCCTAAACTAAGCAGAATACGTTCTGACAACTACATTTACATTTCTAGGATAAGGTCTTAACTCTGCTTTTAGGAAAAATAGTTTTGTGGGGAAAGAGTAATTGTATTTTGCATGAAGAAGAAATTCCCAAATGCTCTTATTTCAGATATGACACATTACTCCAGTTACAGGTGTATAATGCTTCCTCCACTGCTAGACAAAGCCAACAGTGCTTCTAGTGTAAATCACGTTGATCAGAGGGACTGCACACTTGCCTGCTGCCTATTTCAGATATCATCTCATTTACTTTCCTTCTATTACTTCTACATTCTTATTCTTCTGTGTGGTTATTGTATAATGGTTCCTTTTTATTATTTTCTGAAGTACAAAAAACTTACATGCTTGCAGGATGTTGAAGAAACTGCTTAAGTTAGTGTGTTTTCTGGATCAGAAGCCTCAGTATCAAGTGAATACTTGTTAGAAATGAAAATTCTTGCTTCCCTACCCCTCCCTGAGACTTGCTGAGTCAGAAACTCAGGGGTGGGCAGGAAAGGGGCAACAAAGTTTGCAAGGTACTAGCATAAAGACATTTCAGTTCCAGATGGGAGGTGTGCTTGGGAGAGATCCCTTCTGAAAACTGGGATTCTGAATTAAGAACAAAATAAAAAGGAAAGCTTCCAGATAAAGGAAACTACATTTCAAAACAGACAAAGAGATGAAAGAGGCCAGGAATGAAAGAGTTCTTGGTATGTTGAATATTTCTGATGAAAGGGATGTAACTCAGGATTCAGCCTGATGTTCACTATGATGCCTTCTCACAGGCTCCCTTCCTGATCTCAGTGCTAACTCTTTCATCTTTTGCCTCAGGGGCCTCTGGCTTTGAGCATTTCTGTACATGCAGGGAGGATGCATGACTGAGGTGTGTGGCTTTAAGAGTCAGACTCTGTGAGGCCATCACAAGTCACTGAGGTGGGCACCAGAGCAGAAGGAGATGGGAGAGAAGAAAGCAGGGCGTGGAGGAGATGATAGGGAACAAGGAAGAATGGGATTTAAAAGAGGAAAAGAAAACAGGAAGAAATGCACCAGTAGTGTTTGTAAGTTTGCCCATTGGAGTTGGAGAAAGTTGGTCGTTTGGGCTAAGTTCTGACTATTGACAGGACCATGGGATTGTAAGCAGGTTTATAGAGATTCACATTGATATTGTAGTATGTGACTCTCAAGCATGGTGGTTCCTGGCATTCCCTGGACATGTTGCAAGTGAGGACAGTTGAATAATCTTTGCTTAGGGGCTAGGGTCTGTCTTCAGCTTGTGGGATCTGGAGGAGTGGAACCTGGGGCTCAGGCACAGGGGGAGTAAGAGCACGTACCTCACAGATCTTCTCCAGGGAGGGCACGAAGAAGTCATCGCACACAATGGCCAGTGCGTAGAACATGTACATGGCCTAGAAGAGAGGAGAGGAAAAGGGGTTGACTTGGTTATGGCAGAGTGGTAGGGGAGAGTTAGGCCTTCCCCTAAGGCCATACAACTTCAATAATGCTTTCTATCAGCACGAGTTCAACATCTTAAGGGGAGGACAAAGTCTTTGAAGCCCTCCATGTATTATCTGCAGTCCTGATGTGGTGCTGTGGGTTAATGCGCTGGGCTGCAGAGTCGGTTTAAACCACAAGGTTAGTGGTTCAAGCTCACTAGCTGCTTCTTAGAAACCCTATACAGGGTCGCTATGGGGTGGAACCAACTCGACTGCACTTAACAACAACAATATGTTACCTCGTGTGGGTTAATGTGCTGGAATGCAAAGTTGGTTTGAACTGCAAAGTCGGTGGTTCAAGCTCACCAGCCTGTCCTTGGAAACCCTATATAGGGTCTCTATGAGTTGGAACCAACTCAATGGCACTAAACAACAACAACAACATGTTACCTGATGCCACCTTCCTTTCTGTCTTCATCATCTACTATTCTGCCCTTGTTTACCGCCTTGTTCCCCACACATGCCATATCGTTTCACTTGCGAGTTTTAGAATCCCAGGGCCTTTGAATTTGTTGTTCCTTCTGACCTCAGGTGTCATCTTGGCTCACTCCAGAATGCTTTTTAAGTTGCTTTCCAAAAGTCAACCTAAGCCAAAGACACCCCTCTGTCTCATTTTTCTCTACCCTACTTCTCTTAGTATGTTTTTATTTATCACACATATAAATACAATCCTGCTGCCATCGAGAAGATTCTGACTCATGGTGATCCCATGTGTTACAGAGTAGAACTTCTCCACAGGAATGTTCTGGCTGTAAACTTTATGGGGTCATTTTTCCAGGCATTTCTTCCATGGAGCTGCTGTGTAGCTTCAAAGTGCTAACCTTTAGGTTAACAGTTGATTGCAAACCAACTGTGTTACTGTGGTGTGGTAAATTATTTAAAGTCTCTTCTGTAATTCCCACCAAACAATGTTCCTGATCTGTTGACTCTGGGTAAGAGAAGGTGGGAGAAGATACTGATAGGATGGCATGATTCAGCTGAGGATGTTAGTTGAAACTCTAGCATGGGTATAAAATGAATCTCCGAAGCAGGAGGGGGCGGGATCTTTCTATTATCAAAGAGAAAGAACCAGGAATGTAGTGTGTCCTTTGGACCCTGAGATCCCTGCACAATGAACATTGTATCTCCTCAATTCAGGGGCAGAAAACTGTGACAATGTAGGAGGCGCATAGGCGCAGCAGCACCACCACCACCAAGAACCAGAGCATGAGGCAGGCCAGTGGGCGTCCCAGCTGACACAGCAAGTAAAGCTGAGTAACTTTGGGCAAGAAACTTACTTGTAGACTGGAGTTGCCTCCAGGCACTTAAGTGGAAGCACTAGGTTTGCTGACCCACAATGCCTCCAGGCTGTGGCTTCTGATGGAGTGATGTGTCTTGTGGGCATTTATCAGCAACTGACTGGACTAACTGTGCCCTGAGCATTTTCTGATCCTGTATTGTAACTTGTTAATTTCCCTAATAAACCCCCTAACTGTTGGTGTGGTGTCTGAGCTCTGTGTGGCCATTGCAAGGATTACTGAACCCAGCTGATCAGAGAGAGCTGTGGGAGCATTAGTTGTTGCTTCATATTTTTGCAGTTCCTCAGTGCTCTTATATAAACACTAGACTTGTTGTTGTTGTTGT
>NW_006408557.1:9136143-9149356 GCF_000296735.1 Chrysochloris asiatica | reverse complement strand
TTTTCCCAGATTCATACTTCGTACATTCCATGTTCCGATTTTCAATCGATGTTTACAGCTGTTTCTCTTCATTTTGATTTGTGGCCCATTAGCAAATGAAGGTTCTGTGAGCTTTTCTCTACTTGGAAGAGGCATTTTTTTCCCCCAGTCGCATTCTGAGTGTCTTCCCACCTTCTGTTCCTGTATCTGACAGTGTTTCTCTGCTATTCATAGAGTTTTCAGTGACTAGCGATTAGGAAGTAATTTGTCACTCTTTCTTCCTAGTCTGTCTTTGTTTGGAAGCTCATCTGAAACCTGTCCACCATGGGTGACCCTGCTGGTTATTTAAAATAACACTAGACTAATTCTATATGAAATTAATTTTTTGTATCTGTCTCTCCTACTTGAAGTGCATGAGTGAGTGGAACTTATCCAACTCATTTGTTGTTGTATCCACAGCACTTAGCACAGACCCCGGCTTAAACCAATACAACCCCAAGCCCACCGCTATCAAGTAAATTTCAAGTCACAGTGATCTGAATGGACAGATTAGAACTGCCCCAAGGCTGAAGATCTTTACAGAAGCAGACTGCTGCTTCCTACAAAGTGGCTGGTGGGTTACAATCACTGGCACCCAGCCAAGTGGCAGCCAAGTATTTAACCACTGTGTCACCAAGGCTCTGTTGGTGGAAGTGGTGGTTATGTGCCGTGGAGTCGGTTCCAACTCATAGTGACCCTGCATAGAGTTTCTGAGGCTGTGAATATTTCTGGGAGCAGAAAAGCCTCACCTTTCTCTTGTAGAACTGTTGGTAGTTTCAAACTGCTGACCTTGAGAGGTTATCAGGCTGACTTGTAACTGTTACGCTACTAACACATGCTAAATAACAAAAGATGTCCAATTTATTATTCCCTATAGAGAAGCTGTCTGCAATCTTGCCTCAACATCTTTTGTCAGCTATGGCCAAGGACATCTCTTGGAATTTTACCATCTGAACAGAAATCACCTTTCCACCTTATCCCACCCCATGTATGTAACATTCAATCCTTCCTAATAAGATCCCATTTTTTATCAAATATCCACCCTGCCTCAGGTGGAAGGTGATCTTCTCTACAAAAGTAAATACTGATTGGTGTAGGTCAATTGGTGTGCAATACTACCCTACTGATGGTTTTGGTTCAGGAGTGGGCATGATGTTGGCTAGCACAGTCAAATGAAAGGAAAGGTTCTGTAGTTCTTGCCAGAAGGAGAGGCTTCTGGATGTGCTGAAGGAAGCTGGTAACCCTAATATCACCACTGACAGCCATATGAAGGGAAAATTTGACTTGAGATGAACCTGACCCTGAGTCAGAAACCAGCTAAGCCCTTAATGACATAACTGCCTCTGGACGTCATAGAATAACATAAGCACTGTGGAAGACAGTTTCATTTGGAGGTTCCTCATTACGTGCAATCCAAAGCACTTCACAGATATAGTGACTCATCTTTCTTCATTTCAGCATTCTCATTAGTGGCGATCTCTCTCATTTTTTGACCTTCCAGCATCTTTTGAGAAACACTCCACAGGCACAGCTCCCTATCTTCCCCACTACACGGAGCAGGATGGCCACCAGAATGTCCCAATCTGTGACACACTGTAGCAGTTGGACAAAAGTCTGTGAGGGGCCAAGCAGCTATTAATAGAGAAGTACTATCTCCTTATGAGATGGTGCAGGTGGTGGTTATGTGCTGTGGAGTTGGTTCCAACTCATAGCAACCCTGCATAGGGTTTCTGAGGTTGTAAATCTTTACAGGAGCGAAAGCCTCATCTTTCACCCACAGACTGGCTGGTAGTTTTGAACTGCTGACCTTGAGGTTAGCAGCCCGACTTGTAACCACTATGCTACCAGAACTCCTTCTTATGATATGACCAGTGCCAAAGCCATCCATGGCTGGAGCTTCTTGGGACTACTTCCATATAGATAGTTGTTGTTAAGTGCCATTGAGTTGGTTCCAACTCATAGCGACCCTTTATAGGGTTTCCGAGGAGTAGCTGGTGAGTTTGAACCACCAACCTTGTAGTTCACATTGAGTTGGCAGTCCAGCACATTAACCCATGGCACCACACCAGGACTCCACATACAGGTAGAGTATACATGAAAAGACAGTCACACAGTAAGAGGCCAAACCAAGACATGTGATAAATAGAAAGACAGTGAGAAAGAGACAGACAGACAGACATATTGGTGCCCAATGGTACCATTTGAGCACTGGCTTCAGCTCAGTCACAAACCAAAATGGACTTCCCAATTTCATGAGCCTATAATATGCTTTTATACGTCATCTGATTTGAGTTCACTTCTGTCACTTGCAACTATCATTATGAAGCTTTCTGTAACAACCCAAGTCGTAAATGATCTATCGGCCTTTGACTCTTATACTAGTTTAGCCACCCATGTCCTTCCTCCTTGTTTACTATTTTGTTTTCTTTTCATATGTGTGTACTTGGTGTCATCAACTAGAATGGATGATTTTAGAGTACATTATAACATCTGGAATCGTGGGGTAGCACTATGGGTTAATGCACTGAATGGCAAACTGAGTTTGAACCACAAGGTTGGTGGTTCAAGCACACCAGCCTCTCATCGAAAACCATATACAGGGTTGCTATGGGTTGGAACTAACTTGATGGCACTTAAAAACAACAATATAACACTTGACACTTCGGGAATATCAGCCAAGTACACAGAGATATAAGCACAGTGATATTCATCCATTACAATAAATTATCAAACATAATTAAGAGATACCACAGGGGAATGGGTATATAGATATAAACTATGATTCATCATACAATGATATACTGTTAAAAAGACTTATGTAGAGTTATATTTATAGACAAGAAAAAAATCCATAACACATTGCTAAATAAAAATTGTTTTAAAATAATATGCACTGCCTCTTTTTGTTAAATTGTCTATGTATTTGTACACATCGATTCCACACAAACATGTATTGTTGTTAGGTGCCATTGAGTGAGTGCTGACTCATAGCGACCTTGAAGGTATAAGTTTGCAAGACCATGAGTCAAAACGTTTCTCCTTTAGCTGCTGTGACTCTCTCTGGGTTTTATAATTACTTGGTGGCACAGTGATTACATACTTGGCTGCTAACTGAAATGCTGGTGGTTTGAACCCACCAGCTACTCCACAGAAGAAAGATGTGGCAGTCTACTTCTGTAAAGATCGTTGTTGTTGTTGTTAAGTGCCATCAAGTCGGCTCCGACCCATAGCGACCCTGTATAGGGTTTCGGAGGAGCAGCTGGTGAGCCTGAACCACCGACCTTGCAGTTTGAATGGCTTTGCAGTCTGGTGCATTACCCCACAGGACCACAGCAGGACTCCTCTGTAAAGATTACAGCCTTGGAAAACCTATAGAGTTGCTATGAGTCAGAACCGATTTGATGACAATCTGTTATTTTTTTTTTTTTTGGAATCTATATTTTCTAATTTTTTTCATCCTGATTTTTAATTTCTTGTGTGGTTTTTGTTGATAGTGAGAGATTTTAGGTGTAAAGACTCTGTCCTATACACTTTTAACCTCTGTGGAGTGTGGGGTGACTGGCAGCCAGAGAAATCTCAAAAGTAACTTTGTATTGATTTATCTATTCATAATCTGTACAAAATTATCTGCCTGTGAGTTATTTGAAATGTCAATGTTAAAAGCATAATGCTGTATGTAGATGAATCTGAAAATACATTCCCTAATTGAAAGACTCAAACTGTCTTTTGCCACATAACCACTGCCATCGAGTTGATTCCAAATCACAGCGTCCCTAAATAAAGCTTCTGAGACTATAAATCTTTATGGAAATAGCTCAGTTGATTTAATGATATGCAGGCTTTATCATTATTTTGGAAATGACACCCAAACTTAGTAATTGGAACACAGTGTTGCATATTTGTGAATTAACCAAGCTCTAAATAAGCTGTTCATAGCTGACATTTCCACACACAGAAACAGCCAACACAGCTTAGGAGTCTATAAATCATCTCCAAAGAATGTGTTCCAATATTATGTACTGTTCTTGTTTTGAGGCAAGACCCATCTAGCACACTGTAATATCAACGCTTGGGTTAGAATGCTAAATGAATAGATCTGTCAGCTTTCAGCACTTTCAAGGGTGATGCTTACGGAAACCCACATTAGTTCCCATGTGCAAGACAGTGTGTTGTGGAAACACCTCATCAATCAGGACACTGTAGTGACAAAGCCCATCTGGGTGCATGGACAGGACTGCAGGAAGCTGGGCTCCTTTCTTGCTACAGAGTATCTCCTGCCCTCTATGCACATGGATCTGTCCCTGTGTTTACACAAAACTCTGTACTCACTCTATTCTCTGCTATATTATCCACTGGAAAGCATGTCCCTAATGGACAAAAATATGTAGATATCAAAAAAAGAAAAAAAGAATCAAACACAACAACAGAACAAAACCATCATGCAAATTTAAATTTGAAGATGCCGAAAGTCTCTGAGAAGTGCAATACTGATAGCTATACTAATATAGCCTACACATGTTTTATGAGTCATTTTAGATGAATTTTATCATTCTTATTATTCAACCTGTATGCTGAGCAAATAATCCAAGAAGCTGGGTTCTATGAAGAAAAATGTGGCATCAGGACTGAAGGAAGACTCATTAACAACCTGTGATATGCAGATGATACAACCTTGCTTGCTGAAAGTGAAGAGGACTTAAAATACTTACTGATGAAGATCCAAGAGCACAGCCTTCGGTATGGATTGCATCTCAATGTAAAGAAAACAAAAATCCTAACCAGTGGACCCAATAAACAATACTCCTACCAATGGAGAAAAGATTGAGGTTGTCAAGGACTTCATTCTTTGTGGATCAACAGTCAACACTCATGGAACAGCAGTCAAGAAATCAGACGACGTATTACATTACGCAAATCTGCTGCACAAGACCTTTTTAAAGTATTGAAGAACAAAGGTGTCAGTTTGAGGACTAAGGTGTGCCTGACCCAAGCCATGGTATTTTCACTAACCTCATATGCATGCGAAAGCTAGACAGTGAATAAGGAAGACCTTAGAAGAATTGATGCTTTGATTTATGGTGTTGGAGGAGAATATTGAAAGTGCCATGGGTTGCTAAAAGAACAAACAGATCTGTGTTGGAAAAAGTGCAGCCAAAGTGTTCCTTGGAGGCCACAATGGCCAAACTTGGTCTCTCTCTCATACTTCGGACATATTGTCAGGAGGGACCAGTTGCTGAAGAAGGATATCATGCCTGGTAAGGTACAGGGTCAGAGAAAAAGAGGAAGACCCCCAGCGAGATGGATTGGCAAAATGGCAGCATCAATGGGCTCAAGCATGGCAACATTTGTGAGGTTGGCCCAGGACCGGGCAGTGTTTTGTTCTGTTATACATGGGGTTGCTATGAGTCAGTACCAACTTGATGGCACCTAACAAAAACAACAAATTGGTGGTTCAAACTCACCAGTTGTTCCTCAGAAACTCTATACAGGGTTGTTATGGGGCAGAGCCAACTCCACAGCACTTAACAATAACAACATGTTCTAATCAATTCTTCTTCTATTTCTCTTTTTCATTACCTAACTTTCACATGCATATGAGGCAATGAAAAAGACCATGATTTAAGACAGACCAGTCTCACTGGTCAGCTGCATGGGAGGAACCTCTAAGATTATGGCCCTTAGTTAAACTTCAGAGCAAGAATTGAACACAGCTGCTCAATTGTCAGTCACACAATATGCAGGGTGTGACGCTGTAGGATAAGCACAAGATCATAAAGTGGTTTGAACTAAAAGGTCAGTAGTTCAAACTCACCAGCCACTCCTTGGAAACTCTATACAGGTACGTTATGAGTCAGAACCAACTCGACGATGGCACGTAACAATAACAGAAACAATAAAGTGAACAGTAATACCAGGGAGGTATGCACTCCTTATAATAATCATTTGAGATTTTAAAAAGGCAGCAGTTGCCTGAGGGAAAACTTAAGAAGGCAGGACAGGAGGAATAGAAGGGTTAGGTAAGAAGGAGGGATGGAAATGGAAAACACAATGAAAAAGTGGGCTAAGGGATCTTCTACTGTAACAAAATATGTATGAATTTTTTAATGAAAAATTGATTTTATTCTGTAAACCTTCACCCAATTCACAGTAAAAAGTTAAGTCAACAAGAAAGGGCCATGATTTATGTCAGTCACCATGGATGCACCTTAGTCATCAAAGTGACATCTTGGACTTTGATGTGTTCAACTGTAACACCAGTAAAGAAAACGGACTATACATGGACTTCAAGGAAACACACAAACATACAAACAACAAACGAATAAGCCAATCTTAGAAGAAATATAACCAGAATACTTCTAACAAGCAAGGATGATAAAATTTCAACTTGTTTTCTTTGACCATGTCATCAGGAAAGACACATCACAAAAACAGACCTCATATTTGGTCCAATACAGGGCCAATCAATATGAGGGCAATTCTCAATGAGACGGATTGATACAGTAGCAACAACAATGTACTCCAACACACCAGTGCTCATGAGGACGGGGTAGGGCTGGGCAACAGTTTGTTCTGTTATGAGTGAGAGCTGACTCATAGCATCGACATAGGATATAGGAATACCATGGAAAGTAATAATACTATTAACAATATTTGCCAACGTTTATTGGGCCAGGAGTCCCAGGCATGTTCTAGGTACTTTACAAGGCATGCTTCACTTCTTCCAATTCCAGTTAGAGCCAGGCTTTTGCTAGTCCTATTTCCCAGGGGATTCAGAACACATACGTTGCCTGAATACACAAGGCAGAACTCTCTTGCATGCCTTCCTAGGAAGCTCAGTTGCCTCCTTATACAAAGGTTATTTGAAATCACCTATTTTCTAATTTTCAGCCCATCTACTCTGTCACCGCCAACTATACAGAGGAATAAACTTTTAGAATCCTGCTCATCCAATTTTTGAGGTTGCCTGTCGGATTCACTGATGTTCTTTATTAATAATGTTAGTTTTATAAGGTGCATCACAAATTACAAGGTAGATTTGAACTCTTAAAAGTGCTGGGAGGAGTGCAAGAGTTAAAGGCATCAGAATTAAAAAATGTTCCTGCAATAATGGTGAGCTATAAGTAGATGCATGCATCGACATGTAGGTTAAACAGGTATAGGAGGGAGAGTGGGGGCATACCCCCCCACATGTATCAATATAATATAATAAAATATTTAGGTTTACTGAGGATATTTGTACATTTACCTTTGGAAGTCTTGGTGTGGGGCTATAGGATAAGCACTGGATTGGTAACCACAAGGTTGGCAGTCCAAACTCTATACTGGGTTGCTATGAATTACAACTGACTCGATGGCACTTAACAACAACAAGAAGATCCAAACGGTAGCATTTAAAGAGTTAGAAAGAAGTAAGAATGGAAATAGGAAAGAGAGAAAGGAAGTGGGATAGGAGGTATTACATTGAGAGGATTACAATCAATAAGATGAAATAAACTATGTGTGAATTGTTGACTATAAAACTGATGATTTGCTCTGTAAACTTTCACCCAATTCACAACAAAAATTAAAAAAAAAATTCTTTCTTGAGCTGGTCCAGTACTCTGCGGCGGCCCAAATGAGTGGCTGTGGGTGTCCTGTGGACTGAGCCTCCTGTACTGGCTATAGCAATCAAAATCAGGGGAAACATCTAAGCTTCTGCTACCTAAGTGACCTTCTTCTTCCCTGTGACCTTACCTTTACCCTCAGCGTGGAAATGTGTTAAACAGTACTGACCATGTGCTGCCAAGACTGACCCACATTCTGGCCTTCCTTACCTTTAAAGGCAGCAACTGTGTCCTTCATGTGTTCACATGCACTCCATCGTGGGCAATCTTACGTGGCATAAAGGTTCCACTTATAGGGAGTCAGTGGGCTCCAAGGAGGGTGGTGTTAATGGAGTATCTAGTGCCACTTTGAAAGCTGTCAGGGGAAATGCCGATCTAGAACTGCTTCAGCACAAACACCTATTGAAAGGCAGGCTGGAGTCTTGGAAAACCCAGAGTACAATTAAGGATTTCAGGTCAAGTCTTGGATTGGACATTTCTAGACTGTACAACATCTAAACCTTCAAGTGAGACATTACAGCATGCTCATTGTTTAGCATACCAGGACTACTGCAAAGAGTAAATAGATTCAACTCAAGTCACCTTTTCTTCTGCCTTGAACTTGGATGTGATATTTGGGATGGTAGCAGCCACTGTATGACCAAGAAAGAACAAGCATGAAGGTATAAACTAACTTCCTTAGGGTGCTTGAGCCCTGAGAACATCATTCCCTGCCTAAACTAATGCCAGAAACTCTGCACTTCTTATTCTGTGGGAAAAGAAACCCTCTGGTTTTTTTCAGTCACTATTAGTAACAGTTTCTAAACTTGCAGCTTCCACAATAGTGGCATATAAAATTGTTCTTCTGGACACAGGGCAGTGCAGCAGATCAGCAAAGTCCTCACCGAGGAAGCAGCTACTGAACTGGAATTTTGGACAATGAATACGATCTCATCAGATAATTTCCAAGTTTAATGGGGATGAATAAAACCAGAGAATTCTGACTACGTTGGTTGGACTGAAAAGTATCTAAGGTAACAGGAAATCATTGTGGTCTGTAACTTAATGGAGGTAAACAGGTTCTAGCTGAAATGTCAATACACGTTAAGGGCTTCTGAATTGTGAGTGCAAATGTATCTGAGTGGCATGACATTAACCCTGCTGTTTTATAAGGCATCTACAGTCAGCGGTTTTCACAGACAATTTCCTTTTACTACATCATCTGTATTCATATTGCTGTCTTTAATTTCAATAGCAGTAATGCTGGATGGAGGAACAATTCTTAGAGTAGAGCTACAGGACTCTGGTCATAGTGGAAATGGTTTTATATCTCCTAGAGAATATGGTTTGAATAATGATTTTTAAAAACTTCTTTTTTACTTCTGTATGTTTCATGGTTTAAAGTGATAATGTATGACTGTTGTTGTTGTTGTTAAGTGCTGTGTAGTTGGTTCCAACTAATATTGATACCGTATAGGGTTTCTGAGGTGTGGCTAATGGGTTTGGACTGCTGACCTTGTGGTTAGCAGTCAGATTCTTACCTACAGCCCCACACTAGTACCCCAGATGAATCCTACAGTCTTTAAAATTTTTTTTTAAGTTTTGTATTGTGAATTGAGTGATAGTTTACATGGGAGAACATCAGCTTTACATTTATCTGACTGTATTTTGTTTCATTGCAATGATTACAATCCCCTCCATACATCATCATTTAACAGCATTTGCCTCCATTCCCTCTGTTTTTTGTTTTTATTTGGATGTACACCGAAGCACCCAGGAATATATAACCATTCAAACAACCATAAGGTACACCCTGCAAGCCTGGCCCCAGCCATTGGCACACAGCCCCTCTCCCTCTCTGAGACCAGACTCCCCAGCGGCTCCATCTCTCCACGTCATTGTCTTTGCCTCTATCTCTGGCTTCGCTGTTTCTCTGGATAGTGTCCTGAACTCTGCTCTTTAGCCATTTTAATTTAATGTCTTTGTGATGCACACGAAGGACATAGTAGCTCAGTGGTTAAGCACTCAGCAACTAAATATAAGGTTAACATCTCTAATCTACTAACAGTTGCTCTAGGGTAGAAAGAAGTGCCAATCTGCTCCTGCAAACATTTACAGCCTAGGAAATCTTCTGGGACAGCATTTTGGGAGGAACTAAAAATACAACAGGGGAAGAGCTGTCTCCCCAGAGTAGAGTTAATTGTGATGACATGAATGGAGTAAAACCTTTGGGAACTTCATTTGCTGAGGAAGCACAACTCAAAATGAAGAGAAACAGCTGTAAACACCCATTAGTAATCAGAACATGGAATATACAAAGACTGAATCTAGGAAAATTGGAAATTGTTAAAAAATGAAAGGGAGCACATAAACATCAATATTCTAGGCATTAATGAGCTGAAACGGACTGGTGTTGGCCATCCTGAATCTGACAATCACATGGTTTACTATGCCAGGAATGACAAGTTAAAGAGGAATGGCATTGCATTCGTCATTAAAAATAGCATATCAAGCTCTGTCTTGAAGTACAATGCTATCTGTAATAAGATAATATCCATACGCCTACAAGGAAGACCAGTTAATACAAATACTTTTCAAATTTATGCACCCACCACTAAAGCCAGTGATGATGAAATTGAAGAATTCTGTTGATTTCTTCAGTCTGAAGTTGATCAAACATGCCATCAAGATGTATTGATAATTTCTTGCAATTGGAATGCAAAGGTTGGAAATCAAGAGGAAGGATCAGTAGTTGGAAAATACGGCCTTGGTGATAGAAATGATCACATAATAGAATTTTTCAAAGACCAATGACTTTGTTGCAAATACCTTTTTAAAAATACCATAAAAGATGACTATACACATGAACCTCACCTGGTTAAATACACAGAAATCAAATGGACTCCATCTGTGGAAGGAGACAGTGGTAAAGTTCCAAATCATCAGCCAAACAAGGCCAGGGGCAGACTGTGGAACAGAGGATCATTTGCTTCTATGCATGTTCAGGCTGAAGCTGAAGAAAACTGAAACAACTCTGAGAGCCAAAATATGACCTTGAACATACCAACCTGAATTTAGAGATCATCTGAAGAACAGATTTGATGCATTAGACACTAAAGACCAAAGACCAGAAGTGTTGTAGGGTGACATCAAGAATATCATACAAGAAGAAAGGAAAAGGTCATTGCTGTTGTTGTTAAGTGCCATCAAGTTGGTTCCAACGCACAGTGACCCTGTATAGGGTTTCTAAGGAACAGCTGATGGGTTTGAACTACTGACCTCATGGTTTGCAGTCCAGTGCTGATCCCACAGTGCCACACCAGAAGTCCAAAAGTTCATTAAGAATACAAGAAAGACAGAAAAGACCAACATTGATGTCAGAAGAGACTCTGAAACTTGCTCTCCAGTATAGAGTTGCTAAAGAATATGGAAGAAATGAGGAGGTAAAATAACTGAACTGAGAATTTCAAAAGATAGCTCGAGAAGACAGTCAAATATTATAATGAAATGGTCCAAGACCTGGGGTTAAAAACCAAAAGGAAAGAATATACTCAACACTTCTCAAGCTGACGAAACTGAGAAAAAAAATTCAAGCCTTCTTTTGAATATTGAAGGATTCTATGGGCAAAAGTATTGAATGATGCAGAAAGCAGTAAAAGAAGATGGAAGGAATACACAGATTCACTGTACCATAAAGAAATGGTCAATGCTCAACCATTTCAAGAGGTAGCATATGATCAAGAGCCACTGATACTGAAAGAAAAGTCTAAGGTGAATTAAAGGCACTGGCAAAGAACAAGGTGCTAGGAATTAATGAAATACAAATAGAAATCTTTCAACAAAATGATGCAGCACTGGAGGCACTCACTCATCTATGCCAAGAAATTTTGAAGACAACTACCTGGCCAATTAACTGGAAGAGATCCCTATTTGTGCCCATTCCAAAGAAAGGTGAACCAATGGAATGTGGAAATTATCAGACACTATCTTTAATATTCCATGCAAGCAAAATTTTCCTAAAGATAATTAAAAAATGGCTGTAACCATACATTTTCAGAGAACTGACTGAGGTTCAAACCAAATTCAGACTAGCATGTGGAACAAAGGATATCATTGCTGAACTCATATGGCTCTTGGCTGAAAGCAGAGACTACCAGCAACATGTTTACCTGTGTTTTATTGATTATACAAAGGCTTCTGATTATGTGGACCATGACAAGCTATGGACAACATTGTGGAGTATGAGTATTCTGGAACACTTAATTGTGCTCATGAGGAATCAGTACATAGATCAAGAGGCAGTTCTTCAAACAGAACAAGGGAACACTGAATGGTTTAAAATTAGGAAAGATGTGTGTCAGGGTTGTATTCTTCCACCATACTTACTCAATCTGCATACTGATCAAATAATCTGAGAAGCTGAATTATATGAAGAAAAACATGGCATCAGGATTGGAAGAAGGCTCATTAACAACCTGCAATACGCAGATAATACAACCTTGTTTGCTGAAATCCAAAAGTACTTAAAATACTTACTGATGAAGATCAAAACCACAGCCTTTGGTATAGCTTGCATCTTAATGTAAAGAAACAAAAATCCTCACCACTGGATCAATAAACCACATCTATATCAATGGAGAAAAGATTGAAGTTGTCAATGACTTCATTTTGCTTGGATCAGCCATCAACACTCATCGAAGCAGCAGCCAACAAATCAAAAGACGTATTGCACAAGACCTTTTTAAAGTTTTGAAGAGCAAAGATGTCAGCTTGAAGACTAAGGTGCGTCTGACCCAAGCCATGGTATTTTCAATAACCTCATATGCATGGGAAAGCTGGACAATGAATAAGGAAGACTGTAGAAGAATTTATGCATTTGAGTTATGGTAATGGAGGAGAATATTGAAAGTACCATGGACTGCCAAAAGAACAAACAGATCTGTGTTGGAAGAAGAACAGCCAGAGTGGTCTTTGGAAGCCAGAATGGTCAGGCTTCATCTTTCATATTTTGGATATTATCAGGAGAGCCCAGTAGCATTGGAGAAGGATATCATGTTTGGTAAAGTGGAGGGTTGGAGAAAAAGAGGAAGACCCCCAACAAGCGGGATTGACACAGTCAATGGGCTGAAATGTAGAAACGATTGTGAGATTGACCCAGGATCAGGCAAGTGTTTTGCTCTGTTGTGCAGAGGTTCATTATGAGTCGGTAGCGACTCGATGGCACCTAACAAGAACAACAACAATAATCTGCAAGAAAAGGGGCCCTGGTGACATAATAGTTAAATGCTCAGGTGCTAACCAAATATTGGATAGTTCAAACTATCTCTGTGGCTCCACAGGAGAAATATGTAGCAATCTGCTTCCATAAAAATTACAGCTAACTAAGAAAAAGAACCCATTCTTAGTTGATTGCTGGGATTTGGGGGTGGGTGAGGGGAGGGAGGGGAAGGTGGAGCACAGGGCAGGGATTAGACACAGTAAAGTTTGGGTGCCGGGGAGTGGGGCAATATACAAAAAGGGAGAGAGGAATGGAAGAACAAAGCTTATGGGAGAACAATTAGGCATGTTTGAATGGGCTAAGTGGGACAGAGGTAAAGAATGATGTATGCACA
>NW_006408557.1:9111029-9135018 GCF_000296735.1 Chrysochloris asiatica | reverse complement strand
TATCAGGACTGATTGTGAAGGTTGGAAATGTAAAGGTAGATGTTTTATAGCAAGGAAGGGAGTGATTAACTTTCCAGTCTAGGAGCAGAGGTCCCTAGGACCATCAATGGAGAAGAGCCGAGAGCGGGACCCTACCCAGAGAAGCAGTGATGCCTGAGATGGAGGCAGAGACGATGATGTGGAGCGATGCAGCAGCTGGGGAATTTAGATCCAGAGAGGGAGAGCGACTGTGTGCTGAAGACTGGGGTGGGGGTGGGGGGTAGGGGGCAGGCTTGCAGGGTATACCCTTTGGTTGGTTGATAATGCATGGAGGAGATTGGAACCATGGCAATGAAACGATATACGTTAGGATGAATGTAAAACTTAATGTTCTCCCATGTAAACTACCACATAATGCACAATAACACATTTAAAAATAAAAATTACAGCTAAGAACAGGCTGTTGAGCAGTTTTACTGTCATATGGGCTCACTATGAGTCGAAATGGACTCAGCAGCATCCAGCAATAATAATCTGTAAAATAGTGGAACTTGTCACTTCAAGATTGGTAAGACACTTGCTTCATGCCTACAAGTTTTTATTAGTTAGCTGAGTTGAGCTTTTCTGAAAAAACCCACAATAGGGTGGGAGTTATCATGCTAGAGTTAGAGATAAGCTTATTGCATAATATGAGGGTAAGTAAAAAAATAGGGCTATATTCATACATACATGGATTTATTCCAAACAAAACATGTTTAAACCTATCTCTGTGATCACTGGATGGCCACAGACAAATTCTCTCAGTAATTCACTTGTCTTAGGTCTCATTAGGGTCCAACCAAAACAGAGGCTTCTGAGGGGATTTGCTGGGCCAATTTAAACTCAGGGCAGAAAGGTCAGTTCAGATAGTTAAACTGACTTCGTATTTTGGGATTCCAGAGAAGTAATCTTGAGTCCTGGTGTGGCGCTGTGGGTTAATGTGCCAGACTGCAAAGCCATTTGAACTGCAAGGTCGGTGACTCAAGCTCACCAGCAGCTCTTCAGAACCCCTATACAGGGTCGCTATGGGTCAGAACTAACGTGACAGCACTTTATAAGAACAACAACAATCTTGATAGATTTTTCTTGACAAATACAGGAAGATTACAGCTGCCTACTGTGCAAAGGTTTTATGAAATTGGAAACTACATCAGTGAGAAAAGGGTCAGGAAATCTGTGTGAAGGAATTTTTCTCCCATTCACTCTACAGCCTTGACTTTTCCCCTTCAGAATCCTTTTTGTTTCCCAAACAAAAGAATATTTAAAAGAAACATGGTTTGAGTCCCATGTGGTTGCCAAAAGTGCCATTCTGACATGGTGTGTAAATTGAAGAGTGCAAAACTCTTTGAGGGAACGGTTGTTGAGTTACTGTGAAGTGCTGTTGAGTTGGTTCCAACTCATAATGACTCTGTATAGGGTTTCCCCGGAGTGGCTGGTTAGTTTGAGCAATCAATTTTGTGGGTAGCAGTCCAGTGTTTATTCTACAGTACCACACCAGGACTCTGGGGAAAGGTTGTTGTTGTTGTGAAGTGCCACTGAGTCGGTTCCGACCTGTAGCGACCCTGGATAGGGTTTCCAAGGAGCAACTGGTGAGCTTGAACCACCGACCTAGCACTTCAAATGGCTTTGCAGTCTGGCACATTAGCCCACAGCACCACACCAGGAAGAGGTGAAAACACTGCCTGCAGACGTGTATTGACCTAGATGAAGGAGATGTCAAGAAACAATACTGTTGCTGTTGTTAGGTACCACCGAGTCGGTACCAACTCAGTGACCCTATGCACAACAGAATGAAACACAAGCTGGACCTGGGCTAACCTCACATTGGTTGTTAATCCTGAGCCCATTGCTGCTGCCACTATGCCAATCCATCTCATTGGGGGTGTTCCTCTTTCCTTCAACCCTCCACTTTACCAAATATGATATCCTTCTCCAGTGATTGGTCCCTCCTGATAATATGTCTGAAGTATGAAAGACAAAGTCTGGCCAGAGTCAGCACTCTGGCTGTACTTCTTCCAACACAGATCTGTTTGTTCTTCTGGCAGCCCATGATACTTTCAATAGTCTCCTCCAACACCATAACTCAAAATGCATCAATTCTTCTACAGTATTCCTTATTCACTGTCCAACTTTCACATGCATATGATGTTACTGAAAATACCATGGTTTGGGTCAGGTGCAACTTAGTCCTCAAACTGACATCTTTGCTCTTTAGCATTTTAAAGAGGTCTTATGCAGCAGATTTATCCAATGCAATACGTCTTTGGATTTCTTGAGTGCTGCTTCCATGAGTGTTGATGGTTGGTCCAAGTAAATAAGTCACTGACAACTTCAATCTTTTCTCCATTGATATAGATGTTGTTTATTGGTGTCCAGTGCTGAGGATTTTTGTTTTCTTTACATTGAGGTTCAACTCATAACAAAGGCTATGGTTTTCATCAGTGAGTATTTTCAGTCCTTTTGACTTTCAGCAAACAAGGCTGTATCATCTGCATATCGCAGGTTGTTGATTAGTCTTCCTTCAATCATGATGCCACATTTTTCTGCATATAACTCAGCTTCTTAGATTATTGCTCAGCATACAGACTGAATAAGGATGGTAAAAGAATACAACCTTAGTGCACACTTTTCGTAATTTTAAAACATTTGATGTTCCCTGTTCTGTTCAAACAACTGTCTCTTGGTCTACATTTTCATGGCTTTATGTTTTCATATTTTTGTTTAGTAGAGGTTTCTATTATCTCTATTGCAATGCTTTTTGACTTACCCTTTTCCTATGGCTTTGAAAGGCACAAGCCTAGTTAGAGTTATTAAGACATGTGCATTCTTGCTTTTCTGTCATTTTCTTGTTATTCTCTCTCTAAACATAGTCTTAGGAATTACTGCCACTAGCAGATAACATCCAACAGTGGAATGACAAGCTAATCACAGGCAAGCAACTGATGCTTCCCAAAACAGGACAGGCCTGAGGTACAAGCACCCCAGGCAGGTTCATAATTGGTGAGTCTTTCAATCCATGTTCTTTAAATATTTATTCAACATTTATTTAGTGGAGGAGGAAGGAGAAAACTAATGTTCTATTAATTTAAAAAAATTGTATATAGAAACAAAGCTTCTTTATAAATTAATTTCAACTGGCTGCAAGCACAGTTTAGGTTTTGAAAAATATATGGCAAAATTTTAGCTTATTTTTATGCAATTGTTATTCTCTTTTAAGTTTTTTCTGTGATTTTCTGAAGTAGACAACTTCTTGTTGGTTAATTTAAAATGTTAATATTTAGGAAATAAGACACATTTTATTTAACTTTGGTAATAGTACTATGGCAACTACGGGCAAAATATTTAATGCATAAAATATCAAAGAAGGTGGATGGTAAACACTGCATTGTACCCAAAAGAAATGGACAGTGTTCAATCATTTCAAGAAGTAGTATATGATCAAGAACTAATGGTACTAAAGGAAGAAGTTCAAGCTGCACTTGAAGTTAAAGGCACTGGCAAAAACAAGGCTCCAGGAATTAACAGAATACAAACTGAAATGTTTCACAAACTGATGCAGCACTTGAGGTGCTCACTTATGTATGCAAAGAATTTTGGAAGACAGCTATATGGCCAGCTGATTGGAAGAGATCCATACCTGTGTCTGTTCCAAAGAGAGGTGACCCAACAGAAGGCAGAAATCATCAAACAATGTCATTAAAATTCCAAGCAAGTAAAATTTTTCTGAAGATAATTAAAAAATGGCGGCAACAATACATTGACAGAGAACTGCCAGAAATTCAAACCCAATTCAGAAGAGGATGTAGATCTAGGGATATCATGCTGATGTCAGATAAATCTTGGCTGAAGCAGTGAATACCAGAAATATGTTTACTTGTGCTTTATTAACTATACAAAAGCTTTTGACTATGTAGATCATTACAAACTATGGATAATATCATGAAGAACAGGTGTTCCAAAACATTTGGTTGTGTTCATGAGGAACCTGTACACAGACCCAGAGGCAGTTGTTGAACCAGAACAAGGGCATACTGAATGGTTTACAATCAGGAAAAGTGTGCACCAGGGTTGTATTCTTTCACCATACCTATGCTGAGCAAATAAGTTGCTGTAAGTTGTAACCAACTTGACAGCACCTAACAACAACAGTCCTGGTGTGGAGTTCCAGAATAATGCACTGCACTACAAGGTCAGTTTGAGCCACAATGCTGGTGGTTGAAACCCACCAGCCACTCCTCATAAACCCTATACAGCGTTGCTATGAGACGAAACTGACTCAACGGCACTTAACAACAACAACTATGGCAAAGGACAGTTGAATTAATGATGGCAATAGAGTAAAGCTTTAGGAGCTTCTCTTGTTGATGTGATACAAGTCAAAATAAGAAGAAAAAGCTTCCATTAATAATCGGAATGTTGTATTATGAAGTACGACTCTAGGAAAATTGGAAGTCATCAAAATTGAAATGGAACACATAAAAATCAACATCCTATGCAATAGTCAATTGAAATGGACTGGTACTGTCCATTTTGAATTGGACAACCACATAAATTACTATACTAGGAAAGAAAAGTTGAAGAGAAATGGTGTTGCATTCATTGTAAAAAAGAAAATTTCATGATATATCCTGAAGTACAATACTGCCAGTAGGAGGATAATATACATACATCTATAAAGAAAACCAATGAATAAAACTAATATTGAAATGTATGCACCAACCACTAATGCTAAAGATGAAGAATATGAAGATTTTTACCAACTTCTGCAGTCTGAAATTGATCAAAATGCAGTGATAATTACTGGTTTGGATGATATAGTTGAAAACGAAGAAGAAGGATCAGTAGTTGGGAAATACAACTTTGTTGCTAGAAATGTCACTGGAGAATGCATAATAGGATTATTCAAGACCAATTACTTAATCATTGACTCTACTTTTTTCAACAACATAAATGATGACTATACACATGGACCTATAAGGAATCTATAGGAATTAAATCAAGTGCATCTACAGAAAGAGACAATTGAGATGTACAGTAGCATCAGTCAGAACAAGGTCAAAAGCTGACTTCAGAACAGACAATCATTTGCTTGTAGGCAAGTTCAAGATGAAGCTGAAGAAAATTAAAACAAGTCCATGAGAGCCAAAGTACCACTCTGAATATCTCCTACTTGAAGTAAGAGATCAATTTAATATCAGATTAAAAGCAATGAACACTAATCACTTAAGACCAGTAGAGTTGTGGGATGTTGTCAAGGATATAATAAATGAAAAAACAAAAGGTCATTAAAAAGGCATGAAAGAAAGAAAAGGCCAAAATAATTGTCAGAATGCAAATGAAAGAAACAATACCACAAAAGAATTAAGTAGAAGATTTCAAAGGGCAGCTCCAGAAGACAGTCATGTATTATAATAAAATGTGTGAAGACTTGAAGTTAGAAAACCACAATTGAATAACAAGTCTTGATATGTCTTAAGCCTAAAAGAACTCAAGGAGCTTTGGTAGCGTAGTAGTTATGAATCGGGCTGCTAACCTCAGGGTCAGGAGTTCGAAACTACTAGCTGTTCTGCAGGAGAAAGATGAGGCTTTGTGCTCCCGTGAAGATTTACAGCCTTGGAAATACAGGGTCGCTAGGAGTCAGAACCGACTCCACGGCACAATAACAACAACAAAAGAACTCAAGATAAATTTAACCCTTGAGTTGCAATATTGAAAGATTCTTTGGACAAAATAGTAAAAAATGCATAAAACTTCAAAAGAAGGTATACACTGAGTCACAGTATCAAACAAACAAACAAAGATAGATAGATAGATAGATAGATAGATAGATAGATAGATAGATAGATAGATGGTGGATGCTCAACTATTTCCAGAAGTAACAAATGATGATTGTATTGAAGGAATAATTTCAACCTGCACCTAAATGAAAAGTAAGACTTCAGGAATTGACAGAACATTAACTGAAATGTTTCAACAAATGCATGCAATGATGGATTCCAATAAATTTGGGAGATAGCTACCTTACCAACTGAGTAGAAGAGACCCATATTTTGCCCAAAGAAAGGTGATACAATAGAATGTAGAAATTATTGAACAATATCATTAATGTCAGATGTATACAAGTAAACTATTATTGAAGAAAACAAATAAAGGTTACAATCATAAATCAACAAGGAACTGCCAGAAATTCAAGCTGGATTCAAGAGAATGAGAATCATGGGATATCACTGCTGATGTCAGATGGATTTTACCTGAAAGCACAAAATAACAGAAAGATGTTTGCCTGTGTTTTTATTGACTATGCACATTGACTCAACTGTGTAAATCAATAACAAGTTATGGATACTGTTTTGAAGATTGCAAATTCTAGAACATTTAATTTTGCTCACTTGGAACCTGTACATAGAAAAGGAGGCAGCTGTTCAGACAGAACAAGGTGATTCTGAGTGGATCAAAATCAAGAAAGGTGTGCCTCAGGATTGTATCCTTTCACCATACTTATCCAATCTGTATGCTGAGCAAATAATCTAGATGTTGGACAATACGAAGAAGAATGAGGCATCAAAAATGGAAGAAACCTCATAAACAGCCTGCAACATGCAGATAACACAACCTTTCCAGTTGAAACTGAAGAAGGCTTGAAGTACATACTGATGAAGATTAAAGACTACAGTCTTTAATATGAATTACACCTCAACATAAGGAAAACAAAAGTCCTCACAACTGAATGAATAAGAAACATGATAAATAGAGAAAAGGCTTTAATTAGAAGGACAGCATTTTACTTAGATCCACAATCAACAACCATTAAGAATATATTGTAACCCCAAAGACTCAATGAAAAAGCTACTAGATCTCATTGGAAGATTCAGCAAAGTGGCAGGATATAAGATCAACATACAAAAATCAGTTGGATTCTTCTATACCATAACGACAGTGATGAAAAGGACATTAGGAAAGCAATACCATTTACAATAGCTGCCCACAGGATGAAATATCTAGGAATAAATGTAACCTGAGAAACAAAGGACCTATACAAAGAAAACTACAAAACACTACTACAAGAAACCAAAAGAGACTTACAAAAGTGGAAGAACATACCATGTTCCTGGATAGTAAGACCCAACATCGTGAAAATGTCAATACTGCCCAAAGCAATGTACATATATAATGCAATCCCAATCCAGATTCCAACACCATTCTTCAAAGAGATGGGAAAAACAATTACAAACTTTATATGAAAAAGAAAGAGACCCAGGATAAGCAAAGCACTGCTTAAGAAGAAGAATAAGGTTGGAAACCTCTCACTTGCCAACTTCAAAATTTATTACACGGCTACAGTGGTCAAAACTGCTTGGTATTGGTACAATGAAAGATAAATTGATCAATGGAACAGAATCGAGATCCAGATATTAACCCATTCACATATACAGCCAGCTGATTTTTGACTAAGTACCTAAATATATCTCATGGGGAGGGGATAGTCTTTTCAACAGATGGTGCTGGCATAACTGGAAAGTGATATGCAAAAGGTTGAAATTTTTTTTTTATACAAAAGTCAACTCAGCATGGATTAAAGACCCAGAATTATGAAGTCCATCAAAGAAAAAATAGGGACAAATGTGAGGGCACTAATTAAGGGAATACACACACTACCAAACATTTTGAAAAGTACACAAACAAAAGTAGACAAAATAGATGGGTGGGACATACACATATTAAAAACTTATGTGCATCAAAAGACTTCACCAAAAGAGTAAAAAGGGAACCCACAGAATGGGAAAAATCTTTTGCAATGACACATCAGACAAAGGACTCATTTCTAAAATATATAGGAAACTACAACAACTCTACAAGAAAAAGACAAATAACCCAATTAAAAAATGGGTAACAGGACATGAACAGACACTTCACCAAGGAAGAGATCCGGGCAGCCAACAAACATATGAAGAAATGTTCACGATCACTAGCCATCAGAGAGATGCATATCAAACAACAATGAGATATCATATCACACCAGCAATAACAGCAAAGATAAAAAAAAAGTAGAGGATAATAAATGCTGGTGAGGATGTGAAGAGACTGGGATGCTCCTGCATTGCTGGTGGGATTGCAAAACAGTCAAACCACTCTGGAAAGTAATATGGTGCTTCCTCAGAAGGTTGGAAATAGAAATGCCTTATGATCCAGCAATCCCTGTACTTAGTATTTACCCACAAGAAATACGAGCCATAACACGAGTAAACATATGCACATCAATGTTCATAGCAGCACTATTTACAATAGCAAAAAGACGGAGACAGCCTAAGTGCCCACCAATGGAAGAATGGATAAACAAACTGTGGTCCATACACACAATGGAATATTATGCTACCTTGAAGAACAACAAGGAAGCTGTAAGCTATCACATAATATGGATGAATCTTGAAAACATTATGTTGATCACATAATTAGTCAGTCACAAAAGGAAAAATACTGCATAGAACCACCACTGTAAAAGACTAAGAAAAAGAACCGATACTAAAGAGGGGGAGGATTCTTTGTTTGTTACCGGGATGTGGGAGGGTGGAGTGAGGGGAGGGAAGGGAAGGTGGAGCACAGGGTAGGGAATAGACACAGGATAGTTTGGGGCTTACGGATGGGGGCAATATACAAGAAGGGGAGGGGAATGGAAGAACAAGGCAGATGGGAAAACAATTAGGCAGATTTGCATGGGCTAAGTGGGACAGAGGTAAATAAGGATGTATGCACAACCTTGGAACAACAGGGTACTGGGATACAAGGATTGAGGCATGGTCAGAATGGGCAAAAGTGGGGAAATAATGTTAAGATACTTGGCTGTCTTTTGAATCTTGGTTTTGCTTGCATACCATTATAAAGTAGACACTGGAGAGGGAGAGAAAGGAATAGCTAGAAACATCACCATAGAAACCTTATAAGACTGTCTTCTGCCTATAACTGATTGGAATACCTAACATGGGGCTACAATGTGCCCAGTGAAGGAGGCTTCCTGTGGAGTTTCTACATTACATAAGACCATAGGTGGTATCCTGAACCTTATCCAGAATCTTCTGAGGTGGGAATTCTCCACTTGAAAGGACAAGCAGATCAGCCTGGAGTGGCTAGAACAGAAGATACTTCTTGAAAGAAAGAACAACAGGAAAAACATAAAACAATAACAGCAGTCTGACTAACTTACAAGAACAAGCAAGTTGCACGCCCAGGAAACATCAAGGCAAGTGGTTGGGTCCCCTCAGTGCAAATCCCCTTTCAAAACTAAGACACAAATGGGAATACATGAGCAGACATGTGCTCTGACTGGTGACAATGTTGGTCACTGATAAGTGGAAGTGAGGGAAAAACAGCAGTGAAGCTGCGAGCTAAGTCCATCCATGTTCAGTACACTCCTGTGAACCTGGGTGGAGACCTGGTTGGCCAGCAGTTTGGCAAGACCTGGGGACTCCTGGGCCCAGAGTCAGTGACATAGCCACAGAGGACTAGAGTGGAGAATGAAGCATGTAGCTGGTCAGAAGATCAGCTATGTACAAGAACACCCACACTTGCAGATAATATCCACTTGACCTGGCTTCAATAGCTGGATGATCAGAGCTCAACTAGAAGAAGAAAGAAGAGAAAAAAAAAAAGAGTAATCTAATACAATTTGAAGAAGCTGACCTCCACCTATGGATGCAGTAGCTCAAAAGAGGGAACAAATCTTTACAGCGAGGAGCATTTCCACACCCTCAATACACAGGGTAGACAGGGATGGGCAACTTGGACATTGGTTATCCAAAATGGGGGGGGTGGCTACAAGGCAAGAAGTGACTGGCTTATAAGCTTTCAAGAGGGAGCCTAGATCCAGAGGGCGCAGAGGAAGGTAGAATCTCCACTGAATAGTATCCAATCTGTCTGGGTGGGACTGATGTAAGGAGATGGGGATAGGTCTCTTGTGGTACAACAGTGAATAATTGCTATCAGGACTGACTGTGAGGGTTGGAAATGTAAACGTAGATGTTTTGTAGCAAAAGGAAGGAAGTGGTTGACTTTGCAGGCCAGGAGGCCCCAGGGACCACCAAGGGAGAAGAGCAGAGTGCGGGACCCTACTCAGAGAAACAGTGATGCCAGAGATGGAGGCAGAGACGATGACATGGAGAGATGGAGCAGCTGGGAATTCTAGACCCAGAGAAGGAGAGAGTTTGTGTGCTGAGGACCAGGGGGCAAGCTTGTAGAGTATATACCCTTTGGTTGTTTGATGATGCATGGAGGGGATTGTAACCATGACAATATAATGATATACGACAGGATGAATATGAAGTTAATGTTCTCCTGTGTAAACAAACTATCACATAATTCACAATAAAACAGTTTAAAGAAAAATCTAATGGGTATATCTGCTGCAAAAGACCTTTTTAAAGGATTAAGAAGCAAAGACGTCACTTTAAGCACTAAAGTGCACTTGACTCAAGTCATGGCATTTTCAACCCCTACATATATATGTGATAGCTGGAGAATAAATAAGAAAGACTGAAAATTTGATACATTTAATTATGCCTCTGGCAAAGTATACTGAATATACCAGGGTCTGCCAGAAAAACAAATAAATCTGACTTGGAAGAAGTACAGCCAGAATTTCCCTTAGAAGTGATGACAGCACGACTTTCTCTCATGTTCTTTGGACATATCATCAGAAGGGACTGGTCCCTGGAAAAGGACATTGTACGTGGCAAAGTAGAGGATCAGTGAAAAAGAGGAAGTCTCTCAATGACATGGATGATACACACAGTGACTCAAAAATGGGCTCAAACATAGCAACAGTTATGAGGATGGTGTAGATCTGGGCAGTACTTTGTTCTATTGTGCATAAGATCATTCTGGGTCAGAACTGACTTTATGAGACCTAACAACAACAACATTATGGCTTGCAGTGTTCAGTTTTAAAATTCAACAGTCTAGGACTATGTGGACACTCACAAAATATAAGTAATAGCGATAGGCCATCAGAGGATCGTTTTATTTCTAATTCAGGTGGCTATTGTTGTTGTTATGTGCCGTGGAGTCGGTTCCAACTCGTAGCAATCCTGCACAGGGTTTCCAAGGCTGTTAATCTTTACGGGAGCAGAAAGCTTCATCTTTCTCCCACGGAACAGCTGGTAGTTTCGAACTGCTGACCCTGAGGTTAGCAGCCCGATTCATAACCACTATGCTACAGTCAAAGAGGATCAACTTATTTTTCTTTGGTCACATATGGATTTGTGTTGTGTGGAACCTTGAGTTAAGCAGAAATGCCTTTTGTGTTTATATAGTGATGTTGTAGTGTCCCTTGTGGATCATTACCTTGAGTATATACGCAGATGGTTGACTGCAGTCCACTTTGAACACCTACGGTGGAGATATCCTCTTCTTCTCTGTGTCTTACTTTGTATGATTGCCATAAGTGACCGTGTCTCATAGAAGGTACCATGGATTAAAGGGCAGTTCCACTTAGTGCCAGTGGTCTGCATGGACCATCCAGAATCTCTAGTTTGGTTCTGTCTCTGATCAGTGTAAAAGGCTGGCTTTGGTTAGGGAACCAGTCTTGAGCTGTATGTATAAATGAACCTAGCCAACATACTGTGAGGGATTTAAATCTGACCTTGATTTTGTTGCTTAAGATCTAAGACAGCTAACCAAGCATCATATTACAGTATTCTCAACTTCACCCTTCAATAATAATCTATTAAGATAATTACTGGATGATTACTACGGACTTTTATCTAGGAAGTTCAAACCTCTCTTCCCAGACAGTTTGCTTAGGGCATATGACCTCTTTCCCCTCAACCTGACGAAGGCTGATGTTCAGGGGTATTCCAGGGAATCTCTATACCTGGAAATCAGTGAAAATGACTGCTGACCTCAGAGTCTGTCCTTTTTGCAATCTGTCCATCTGATATGCTTTTGAAAGCAATTAAGAGAAAGAGGCTTTTGGGCCTTTCTACCAAAAGTCCTCTCTGTTGGAGAAACAATGTGAGACGTTCTCATTGTTAATGAGAAAGATCAGCTCTTGCTGCCATTTGAAGATGCCAACACCACCAAGGTTGGGAGCTGTGGCTGCAAGACAAAGAGCTAAAATTCAATTTTGCTTTCAGTTACCTCCCTCAGGGCTAGGGAACAGCAGAAAGCAGAGTTGCAAATAAGGGCCCAGGAGATCATCTGAAGGCATTCAAGAGAATAGCAAGAGAAATCAATTCCTTGGAGGTTACTAAGGTACTGGAGAGACCAGTAGCTATCTGAGTTTCTATAGTTTTCCTGTAAGCCTTCTAATAGGAACAGAAGAAATTTGCCATATGGCAACTGCTACTATTCCCCAATGTAAATAAGCAATGAAGGCAGAGATGACCTAGTGCGTACAAAGTGTGAATCAGATGGCTTGGGTCTACATGTCAGCTGTGTGTTCCCAGGTAAGTATTTAAACCTCACCAAAGATTTCATTTTTCTTGTTTGTAAAATAGGGAAACTATATGGCTGTTTTGATAAATAAACTATATAATGCCAGTAAAATCCTTAGCACAAATGGAATTTTGCAAGCATTCCATAAATGTCATTTAGTATTTTTGCTGCTAAGGTCATTATTATTATTTTTATCAACTTATTAGAAAAGTGAGACTGTGAGAAATAAATCTCAAGCTGGTCCATCTTCAGGAATAAGGAAACAAAAGTTTCAGGAAGTTGCTAATTGACTGAGGCACAGATTGTTGGCTGATATAGCAACAGAAGCCCATGGACCTAGGGTATGTGTAAATAGGATGAATTAGGGTAGGGAGAAGGGGAACCTGTTTGAGAAGTAGAAACTTTAAGAATGCAATCATCAAAAGGAAGTAGGTGATGTCTGGGAAGATTGTTCACCTCATAGTATTCAGTCAGTGAGAAACCAGGGGAGGGACTTTTGAAGCAGGAAATAAAAATATTTGTAAAACGGCCATGCAGCATACCTGCCCATCTTGTCTTCTGGGTTTGGCACCCAATTTTGAAAACAATGACTAATACAGCCTCACTTTCGCTAAAATGACTGGAGTCCTGGCATGGCGCTGTGGGCTAATGAGATAGACTGCAAAATCATTTGAACTGCAAGGTCAGTGGTTCAAGCTCACCAGCTGCTCCTTGGAAACCCTATACAGGGTTGTTATAGGTTAGAATGGACTCAACAGCACTTAAAAACAATAACTCACTACAATGAGTACAGATTGGATTTCTTGAGCATTTGTCGGTAAACACTAATTATAATTAAAAAGCATCTGTGACCTCATGTGGGATAAGGCAGTCTGCCCCACTTCTCCCTCCAGAGACTTATCAGGGTAAGGTCCTAGTCAGGGGTTTACACTTGCCCAACAGTTACCAAGAGAAATCAAGGCAGTATCCCAGTGTATTAACAATGTTTCTCACAAGATGAACTAAGTAGAAATGGACTTAGGGTAGTTCTCATACTCTCTACCAAAACACAAGAAAAGCTAGCAGGCTTATCCCTCTTTCAACTTCATCTGTGGGGCCAACTATATACAAGATGCACAGTAATGGTTTGCTGTAGAGCCTGGTTTCCTTTTCTTCTCCAATCTCATAAAATTTTGCCCATTCAATGAAACACAAGCCTTCATATTTCACATTCCAACAAACATATGACTTAGAATTCTCTGGTGGTAAATGAGAATAGCAAACACAATGGTAAAATAGAGTTCACCACTGTGAATGTGAATTACAATTAAAATGATAAAGAGTGCTTTGAGGTAGAAAAGATACTGGAGATCGCATGACAGATTTTTACAAGACTGATGATTTATTAATTGCAAATACCTTTTTGCAACAATGTAAACATAAATCACAACTATATATGTGGAACTCATCATATGGAATACACAGGAATCAAACTGACTACATCTGTGAGAAGAGGTGATGAGAAAGCTCAATATTATTAGACAGAACAAGGTCAGGGGCAGACTATGGAACAGACTATTAACTGCTCATATGCAAGTTTAGGCTGAAGCTGATGAAAACTAAAACAAGTCCGTGAGAGCCAAAATATGAAGTTGAGTATGTTGTTGTTACGTACCGTGGAGTTGGTTCTGACTCATAGTGACCCTACACAGGGTTTCCGAGGCTGCAAATCTTTATGGGAGCAGAAAGCCTCATTTTTCTCCCATGGAACAGCTGCTAGTTTCGAACTGCTGACCTTGAGGTTTGCAGCTCGATTTGTAACCAGTAATTCAGAGACCATCTCAAGAATAGATTTGATGCATTGGACACTAATGACCTAAGATCAGAGGAATTGTGGGAAGATATTAAGAACACCATACATGATGGAAGGAAAAAGTCATTAAAAAGACAGAAAAGACCAAATTTCTTTTGAGCATGGAGAAGATAAAGCAACTGGAAGAAACAAGGAAGTAAAAGAGCTGAACAGAAGTTTTCAAAGCGCAGCTTGAGAAGACAAAATCTGGTATTATAATGAAACGTGCCAAGACAAGGAGTTAGAAAACCAAAAGAGAAGAACATTCTCAATAATCCTCAAGCGGAAAATAAGTGAGGAAAAAATTCAAGCCTCAGGTTGCAAAATAGGAAGATTTTATGGGAAACTTTTTGAATGAGGCAGAAAGCATCAAAAGAAGATGGAAGCAATACACAGAGTCACTGTACCAAAAATAAGTAGTTGACCTTCAACTATATCAAGAGGAAGCATTTGAACAAGGGCTGATGGTATTGAAAGAAGAAGTCCAAACTGCACTGAAGGCACTGGTGAGAAACAAGGCTCCAGGAATTTGATGGAATACAAATAGACATAGTTCAACAAACTGCTGCAGCAGTAGAGGCCCTCATTTATCTATACCAACAATTTGGAAAACAGTTACCTGATTAACTTATAGGAAGAGATCCATATTTGTACCCATTCAAATGTAACCCAACAGAATGCGGAAATCATCAAATAATACTATTAATATCACATGCAAGTGTGATATTCAGGAAAACATTGCTGAGGATAATGAAAAAACACTTGCAGCAGTACATAGACAGGGAGCTGACAGAAATTCAAGATGGATTCAGAGGAGGATGTGGAACAAGGGATATCACTGCTTACATCAGCAGGATCTTCACTAAAAGCAAAGAGTACAGAGAGAAGTTTAATTGTGCCTTATTACTATGTAAATGAATCCAACCGTGTGGAATTCTATGGATAACACTGCAAATAATGGGTATTTCAGAATACTTAACAATGCTCATGAGAAACCTGCACACAAACCAAGAGGCAGTCATTTCAACAGAGCAAGGGGATAATGAATGGCTTAAAATTCAGTATCACAGAAAAGTTGCTAATCAGGGTTACATCCTTTCAACATTTTACTCAATCTGTATGGTGAGCAAATAATCTGAGAAACTGGATTACATAAAGAAGAACATGGCATCAGGATTGGAGGGAGACTTATTAACATTTTTTTGATATTCAAATGAGACAACCTGCTCATGGGAAGTGAACAATTTGAGATACTTACTAAGATACTACCAGATCAAAGACAGTATGCATCCATACAGTCTTTAGTATAGATTACACCTCAATGTAAAGAAAATGAAAATCCTAGCAACTGCACCAATAAATAACATCATGAGAAACAGAGAAAAGACTGAAGTTGTCAAATACTTCATCATGCTGGGATCCAAAATCAATGCTCAGGGAAGCAGCAATCAAGAAAGCAAACAATGTATTGAATTAGACAAATCTGCTGCAAAAGATTTAAAGAGCAAAGATGTCACTTTGAGTACTACGTTGTACTTTGACCCAAGCATGGTATCTACAGTCACCTCATGTGCATGTGAAAGCTGAACATTGGATAAGGAAGACTATAGAAGAATCTGTGCATTTGAATTATGGTGTTGGAGAAGAATATTGACAATATCATGGACTGCTATCAGAACAATCAAATCTGTGTTGGAAAAACTACAGCTACAATGCTCTTTTAGAAGTGAGGATGGCTAAACTTCCTTTTCTTACTTTGGACATGTTGTTAGGAGGAACTAGACCCTAGAGGGTATCATGCTTGGAAATGTGGAGTCCCAGAGAAAAAGAGGAGGAAGCCCAATGACATAGATTGACATAGTGGCAGCAACAGTGGGCTCATATGTAACAACTGTGTGGATGGTACAGTACTGGGCAGTATTGTGTTCAATTCTGCATAGGGTTGCTGTGAGTTGGAACCAAATGGACATTATCCATTTGGTAGGACATCATCCATAACTTTCATGACTTCTGGAAGTAATGGACACAATTGGCTCTCATGAGCCAGTCAGAGCTATCTCTAGCATACCGCTTGGTGGACACAAACAGCTCTTATAACTGGGGATGTGGTGAGACTTAGTACAGTGATCACTGAGGAGAACTTACATCTGTTTGAAAGTGAAAAAGATAATTTCATTTAGCTGATAAAAAATCTTGTAAAAAGTCAAGCTATTTCCAACACATGAGAACAAAGAAGAATAGTGTAATAGTTAGGATTTTGTGTCAACTTGACTAGACCAAGATTTACAGAGGCTTAGCAATTGGAATGTGCTTATTCCCATGGTGATGAAACCCAACATAGGCATAGATAACTCTATGATGAGTGGTTATGAGCAACCAATCAATTAGGAATACTTCCACGGGAGTGTGGCCTGCTCCCAATATAATGGGCATGCAGGAAGGACTTTTTCTCTCTCTTTTGCTGGGGACCTAGGATTCTGCAATTGTAAGCCATTTCCTTGATAATAAACTTCTCTTTATCTATACATGGAGCCTTGGGTTTTGTAAGAGAAAGGGAAAGAATGAAGGGGCATTGGATGAAATAATTAAGTGGAGGGGAGAGCAGCAACAGTTTTTGAATTGTCTTCAGTGGCAGCTTCTAGAGTTGCCTGGAACCAATAATAACACACTGATTAAAAAGAATGGTTTATATGGGTGGGGCCTTGGCCTACTGGAATCCACCCTCCCAGAAGTTCAAGGCCATATATGTATATGAATGGGGTTAGTCCAAAGTAGAAGAAAAGATTGAACTTGAGTGCTTTAAAAGCTTTATGTGTTTGACAGCCTTATGGATATTGGTTTCTCCTGCCTATTACTGTAAAATAGACGTATATGTATGACAGAAATGAATGTTTGGGTATAATGATTACAGAGAGTTGGTAAGCTTACCTTCAGCCTATACTTAACTGGATTTGCTAATAGGGGAGTTAAGACGTTGGATTAAACCTTTGTAGAGTATGGAGCCTAAGGTAGAATCCAGGACCTTCAGAGTTGGTATGTTTGCATTTGGAAAGACATGCAGACCAACCCAGAACTGCTGGGAGAACAGAGACTCATGATCGGATGAAAGCAAAGCTTGAAAAAAAGTTGAGAGTTTGGCATTTTGAATTTCAGAGGCATCAAGGCAAGAAAAATCAGCATGGACACAAGGGACGGACGCTTTCTTGTTTGCTGGTGACCTGGGACTCGGCAATTGTAAGCCATTTCCTTGATAATAAAATTCTCTGTATATATATGCATATATGAGCTCTGGTAGCGTAGTGGTTACGAATTGGGCTGCGAACCTTAAGGTCAGCGGTTCGAAACTACCAGCCGCTCCGCGGGAGAAAGACGAGGCTTTCTACTCCCGTAAGGATTTACACCCTCGGAAACCCTGTACAGGGTCGCTATGGGTCGGAACCGACTCGACGGCACTTAACAACAACAACAACATATGCTATACTGGTTTTGCTTCTCTAGAAAACCTGGCCTAAGAAATAAATCTAGGAGGAAAAGAGCTCTAGTTTATCTACATATATAAACATACTATAAACCACAGACTTCTGAATCATTCAGAAGTTAAAGTATACTTTGCCCAAAGAGATGATGAGTACTTTGGGTACCCATCAAAGGGTGGGTACTTTGGGCAAACCTATGATACTCACATCTTGCTGGCAGCATGTGGCAGAGGCTGAAGGGGTGATCAATCTGTGAGAAAGCTCTACCTCCTAAACCATTAAGAATGAAGTAAAGACTTTTTAATGGGTTCTAGGAAGTGTGTGGGACTACTCAGCTCCCAAGGTTGGTTTGAACCGCAAGGTTGGCAGTTTAAACTCACCAGTCACTCCTTGGAAACCCCGTCCAAGGTAGCATGAGTCAGAACTAACTCAATGGCATTTAACAACAACAATACCTCAAGGTCAGCAGTTCAAAACTACCAGCTGTTCTGTGGGAGAAAGATGAGGCTTTCTGCTCCTGTAAAGATTTACAACCTTGGAAACCCTATACAGGGTAACTATGAGTTGCAACCGACTCCATGGCACCTGACCACTATCACCATAACAGGCTTCTTTTTCTATGACTTTGGATTTTTAGGTCAATAAGAAGGATGCAGAGCCCTGTCTGTGCATTAAAGGAGAAATGAGAGAAGTCGGGAAACTTGAGAAAAGGTGTTCCAACCAGGTATTCCAACCCTGTTGAAGAGTGTGTTACATCTGAAATGTCTGCCCTGCTAAGCTGAAATTGTCTTTTTTTAAAACACTCTGTCCAATACAACGTTTTTTATATCCCAGCTAAAACCACTGCTTGCTTCTCAATGCAACATAATTGTTTGAGGTTTGTGGTAGAAAACCCACACTTATACAGTGACTTAACTCAATGGTGAAATGATTCAGTTGACTGATTCTCAACCAATTTGGTTGATGGGGAAGGGAAGAGGACAATTTAATGACACAAACTGATTCTTAACACCATTTTCCCATTAGAACACTTTTCAGAGGAATGGAGTTTTGGACTTTCCTTGTACCAAAGGCACAACTTTTGATTTCAGTTTTGAGAATGTGGGTGCCGATTTGTAGCTGCCAACACATATTCGACTTGAGTTGTTGAAACATTCAGAGTATTTGCCATACAAAAACTATCCTCTAAAACTCCAAATTACTCACCATTCCCTCTATTCATTTATAGGATGTCCTTTTGGACTTTTTTTTGCAGGCATAAAATAGGGGAACTGACTTGATGGATTTTTCTCCTGCTTTGATTCATTTCATTTTACAGATGAGAAACTGAGTCTAACTGAGGGGACAATGCAATCTCCTTGAGGGATGGAGCAAGTTAATGGCATTGTTAAGGCAGAAGTGGCTCTCTTAACACCTCTCTAGACCATTTGTGTTGTTTTTTGTTTTGTTTTGTTTTTTTGGTTCCACAACAATTTGTTTTTGATAACTTGATTGGCTTAGAGACATGATGGTATGTGGTATATTCACAGATGTGGAGGAAGAATATTCGGGAAAACGACCTCTGTGCTCCCTTTTAGACAGTGTTGTATCAAGTCTGCGTGGCCTGTGGGGAGAAGCAGGAAACTCTTTCAGAGCCTTTGCATCTTAGGGACTTCTCTCATTTTCTAAAGATTGTGTTTATCACACTGGAGTTGAAAAGGTAGAGGAAAGAGACAGAATTCTCTTCATTTGCACACTCAGACAGCACTGGAGAGACAGAAGCTTGACAATTGGTAACCACAGGCTCCTTCTTCCTGAGTCCGTGGAATGTTCTGGCACCACAGGTCTGCCCAGGCCTCAGTGGGAGCAGAGGCCTTGCTTAGGCTTCTGACTCTACAACCATTCCATCTCCCAACCCTTGGGAAAAACCCAATCATGAACAGGGTCTCACAGGGAGAGTGTAGACCCTCCAGCCAAGACTTTAACCTCAGAGGGAGGTGTGGGCCTGGAAATGCCTTGTCCTTAGAGCTGGTGGGCACTGTGCCCACCAGCTGGAGTACTAGTTGGCAAGCACAGTACTAGTTGGCTGCACTCTTTGCTATCTGGAATCGGGAAGGCTCATTGGTCTTTGTCTCCTTCTTCTTTTTGGTCCCATGTGATGCCTGGTTCCCAATGAGCTTGGCTGCCTCCTTTTTTGGCTTTTGGACTTAGGCCCCACTGGTGGTGGTGGTGGCTGTGGCCGAGTTGGCACTGGTCTTCTCTGAGGCTTTCTTTTTCCTCTTTTTTGCCTCTTTCTCCACCTTGACAGAACCGTGGAGGGCTGACTCCTTGAGAAAGTCGGAGGGAAACATGGCTGCCTCCTGGCACCTCTGTCACTCCTCATCACTGTCTTCACAGCTGGAGCTGGAGGGTGATGACTTCCAGTGGGGCTGGCGGGTAGGGACTACTTTTTCAGGGCTGCCAGGGGCAGATGTGAAGAAAAGGCTGCTTTCTGTACCTTGGCCTGTTTTGGCTCTTTCTCCACATCTAAGATAGTAATAGAGCTGTCAGAGAGTAGGACTCCCAGTTTCTTGGCTCCATGGGCTCAGAATTCAGGGCGGTGTGCATCTTGTTGCCCTCTTGTTCATACATATTCACCTCAAGTCTGAGGCTTGGCTTGGTGACTGGAAACAGGTTATTTGCAGCATCAGCTCTAGGATTCCCTGGACTCCTTGGTTGTTGCTCCAAGCCCCAGGCTAACTTTAATGCTTTGAGGCACCCAGCTAGATGCTTCCTGGCACTGAGCTAGCTCCTCTGCATTGCTGGGGCTGTTGCATTCACTATTGGAATCACTGTGAGCCCCTCTAGGTGCCACCATCTTGAATTGCCACGAACGATTGCCACCACTTCGGCTTATAATATGGTCTTGGCATAGACTGAGTTGTGTTCTCTCAAAATAAGTGTCAATTTAGCTGGGTTATAATTTCTCAGTGGCTTGGCAGTTATGCAATGATGTAATGTGGCAGTTATATGATGATTCCACATGATGTAATCTAATGTAATAAATCAAAATGCAGATTAAAGGGGGCCTGCCATACTCGTAATCTTACTAAAACTCTGATCTGATGCAAGGGAGTTACTCAGAGGTATGGCTTGTAACACCTTTTATCTTACAAGAGATGAAAGGAGAGAGATTGGAACACAGAAGGAAGGACCATTACCACCAAGAGCAAAGAGTGGAGCGTGTCCCTTGGGCCTGGGGGTCTTGCACTGTGACATTTCTAGGTACAGGGGAAGACTGATGTCTAGATACATGGAAATCTCCAAGGAAAGCTGGACCTACACATATAGAAGGAGACAAGGATTTTTCTTCAGCGTCAACAAAGAAAGAGAAAGCCTTCCTCGAGAGCCAGTGCTCTGAAAACAGACTTCTAGTCTCTTTTTTAAAGTTTTTATTGTGACTTGAGAGATAGCTTATATGGGAGAGCATCAGCTTTACATTCATCTTATCGTATTATGTTTCATTGCAAAGATTACAATCCCCTCCATGCATCATCATTCAACAGCATTTGCTTCCAATCCCTCTGGTTTTTTTTTTTTGTTTGTTTGTTTTTTGGCTGTACACTGAAGCACTCAGGAATATATAACCAATCCAACAACCAAAACGTATACCCTACATGCCAGCCCCTTGGCCACCAGCGCATAGCCCCTCCCCCTCTTTAAGTCTAGAGTCTCTAGCTGCTCCATCTCTCCAAATGCTCGTCTCTGCCTCCATCTCTTGAACTGTGAGACAGTAAGTTTTTGTCTATTGAGCCCGCCCACTTGTAGGATTTCTGTTACAGCAGTGCTAGATAACTAAGGCAGACCCAGAGGAATCTGTGTGGTCCTGAATGTTGCAAACAATTGACACCCTTCACAATTAACTGAAAGGAGGTTGAGTCACAAAAATTAGCCACAGAAAAACCTGTGGAGCACAGTTCTACTCTGTCACGCACACATGAGGTCACCAAAAGACACACTTGACTCCACAGCAACTAGAAGTTTGGAAGTAATTTGCAATTATCTTTTGTCCTGGGTTATTTTTCTATATCTACTTTTCTTTCACATATTAAGAATAATTAATGGAAAAAGACAAATGGCCAGTCTTAAACTCTGCATCCAACAGATTGAAATGAATTAAGGAATTTTTTATACATCAATATTCCTTGGTTTCAATTTCTTTTATTTAAGATGAGTCAAATCACCGCCAGAGACTTCTTGCTTCCACCACTGAGATTCACCAGGATAATAGAATATTCATTATTTCTTGGTACTCCAAAGGCAGGTGACTTATTTCTCAATAGTAGGCACAGGGATTCTTGGGTTTTACTGTCTTTTTCATGGCTGTTACATTCTACTTGTTGTTAAGTGCCGTCGAGTCAGTTCTGACCCATAGCAACCCTGTATAGGGTTTCCGAGGAGTGACTGGTGAGCTTGAACCGCCGACCTTGCAGTTCAAATGGCTTTGCAGTCTGGTGCATTAACCCACAGTGCCACACCAGGACATTCTACTTGGGGATACACTAATGCTGTCAGTTGGCAAGCCTATGGCTGACCCAGAGGTTGGCTTTCAAAAATTGCAAAGAATTAGAAATTCAAACTCATTTACCTACCTGGACAAAAGTATCTTTCCTTAATACAAGTACATATAAGGATAGTTTTTAGCAAAACTTGATGTTGTTGTTAGGTGCCATGGATGGCTTTGACTCATAGCCACCCTATGCATAACAGAACAAAACACTGCCAGAGTCCCCGCCATTCCCACAATCGTCCCTAAGTTTGAGTCCATTGCTGCTACTACTGTATCAACATATCTTGTTGGAGCTTTTCCTCTTTTTTTTGCTGACTCTCCACTTTTCCAAGCATGGTGTTCTTCTCCAGGTACTGTTCCCTCCTGATAACATGCCCGAAGTATGACAGATGAAGTCTCACCATCCTGGTTTCCAAGGAACATTCTGGTTGCATTTCTCCCAACACAGATCTGTTTGTTCTTCTAGCAGTTCATGGTACTTTCACTGTTCTTCTCCAACACCATAATTCAAATGCATTGATTCTTCTTTGGTTTTCCATAGGGTTTTTGTGAGTCGGAATGGACTTGACAGCATACAGCCAATACCTAGGATATTGATCTTTATGTGTTCCATTTCATTTTTGAAAACTTCCAATTTTCCTAGATTCATATTTTGTGCATTCTATGTTTTGATTATTAATGGATGATTACAGCCGTTTCTCCTCATTTTGAGCTGTGCCCCACTAGCAAGAGAAGGTTCTGAAAGCTTTATTTCATTTGCATCATTATGATGAAACTAAGGAGCTCTGGTAGTGTAGTGGTTATGAATTTGGCTGCGAATTGCAAGGTTAGCAGTTTGAAACTACCAGCTGTTCCACGGGAGAAAGATGAGGCATTCTGCTCCAGTAAAGATTTGCAGCCTCGGAAACTCAGTACAGGGTCACTATGAGTCGGAACCGACTCCACAGTACACAGCCAGCCAGCCTACTTTAAGGAGGCAGCTCTTGAGGTACACCTATCTTTTGGCACTATATCTGACTGTGTGTTGTTCTATTCATAATGTTTTATCTTCTGGTGCTACATCTGACAATATTCAGTTGCTATTCAAAGGATTTTAGTGGCAAAGCATTCCGAACTCATCTGCCTCTCTTTCTTTTAAGTCTTAGTTGGGAAGATTCACTGAAACCTATCTATCCACCATGGGTGAACCTGCTGGTATTTAAAATACTGGTGGCATAACTTCTATCATCAGAGCTAAAAACAAGTCACCACGGCATGACAAACTGACAAACATGACTTAACCCAACTATGTGGAAGGATAGTTTTTAGCAACACTCTAAAGCCCCTCTAATTCTGCCCTGATAAACATCAGGATTCTTTCTGTTGTCATTACCACCCTCCCCTCAAATGAGAAAGGATGGTTTTGTCATCACAAGCACTGAGCAGGGTCTCATGCTTTCTCATCTTGTTTGGTTTCACCACTGGGCTTTTATTCGCTTTTGTCTTTTCTGAGTCATTTTTCTTTCTTTTCCCAAACTCTGCCCACTGGACTGTTAACTACAAGGTTGGCAGTTCAAACCCAACAGCCTTTCCTTGGAAACTCTATTCAGGGTTGCTATGAGTTGGAACCAAGTTGTTGTTGTTGTGTTGTCAGGTGCCATCGAGTTGGAACCGACTCATAGCGACCCCATGCACAGCAGAACGAAACAATGTCCGATCCTGGGCCAACCT
>NW_006408557.1:9039818-9110414 GCF_000296735.1 Chrysochloris asiatica | reverse complement strand
GAGGATTTTTGTTTTCTTGACATTGAGTTGTAATCCATACAGAAGGCTGTGCTGTTTGATCTTCATCAAGAACCAAGTAGATGTCACTTAACAACAACAATGACAACCCAGTGCCCTACCACTACTCTATGCCTTCCTCTTTTCTCCCCAGATCATCCACAGAAGCCAGAAGAAGCTTGCCTGCAGAAGCAAGAAGCAGTGGCTTTAAATCAGTTCTGTCCCCAGGGCTCTGTATGTGTCAGAATAGAACTATAATCCATAGTGTTTTCAGTGGCTGGCTAGTTTTTTGAAGGGCCACTATGTGGACTCAAACTTCTACCTTTATGTTGATATCCACAGTGTTAACCATTTACACGACCCAGGGACTCCTATCTAGAGAAGGTCTCCACGCTTCACCCAACGAGGCACAGGTTTGTTCAGTTCTCTGAGTGTGCCCTCTTTTTTTGCTCCCCAATATTTTAAACTTCCCAAAGAGTATATTCCTGGAAACATTCATAGGTGGCCCTGTACACTTTAATAATCTTCTGCCCATCCAGAACTTGGATGTCATCCTTAAGTTCATGACAGTATTTAAAAGGCTCAGGGTCCCCTCCTCTATGACTGAAACTCAAAGAGAACACATGAGCAGGCATGTAAGCTTGCTGATGACTATGCTGGTCTACTAGTGAGTGGAAGAGGGGGAAAAGCAGCAATGAAGAAATGGGCTGAGTTCAACCACGTTCCATAGACTCTCATTAATCTGGAGATGAGAGAGAGAAGATGAAGGGCTGGTTAGTCCTAAGTGTGGTGAGACCTGGGGACACCTGAGCCCATGGACAATGATATAGGCACAGAGGACTAGAGCTGAAAGTGAAGTATCCAGCTGATATGAAGTGAGAGGAGACACACAAGAACACCCAAACTTGCAGATAGTACCTATTTGACCTAGCCTTGATGGCTTGATAATCAGAACTGGACTAGAGGAAGATAAAAAAACCAAAACAAATCAAAACAAATTTTTGATGAAAGAAACAGGTAAATTGCTACAATCTGATGAACTTGACCTATAGTCATGGAGGTATTGATTCTAGATAGCAACCAAGAGGGAAGGAGTCTTCACATCAAGTATTAATGCTATCCCCTCTGTACACAGGGTAGATAGAGACAGGTAACTTAGACACTGGCTACCTAAAATGAGCGGGTGATAAAAGTTTGAAATGACTGGCTTACAAGATTTCAAGAGGGAGTTTAGTTTAAGAGTATGTGGGGGAAGAAAGAGTCCCCACTGAATAGTTTTCATCTTGTCTAGATGGGTCTGGTTTAAAGAGATGGAGATAAGATTCTTATGATTCAATAGTAAGTAATTGTTACCATGACTAATTGCAACTGTCACAATTGTAAAGGTAGAAGTTTTGTAACAAAAACAGGGGAGTAGCTAATCTTACAGTCCAGAAAGAGAGGACCCTAGGAACATCAAGGGACAAGAGCACAAGAGGAATGCGGTACCTTATCCAGAGAAGCAGAGACACCAGAGATAGAAGCAGAGATGGGAACATGGAGAGAGAGAGCAACTGAGGACTCTGGATTCATGGGAAGACAGGACTCAGAGCTAGCAGCCAGGAGGCTGACTTGCAGAAGATGACTTTTGGTGGTGTAAATTACTATATATGCCTGAGAGTTTGACAAAAAACTGAAAAAAGCTAAAGTGAATAGAGAGAAATATGTGATAGCACTTGGAAGGGATTATAATCATTATAATGAAACAAAGCGTATGATTTGTTGAATGTAAAACTGATGATCTGCCCTGTAAGCCTTCACTCAATTCACAATAAAAACTTTAAAAAAAGCTCAGGATCGCTTTTCCTAGTCAGCAGATGTGGATAGTATCACTATCATGCCAATGTCTAGATTAGCCTTAGTTATAGGAGTTGTGGTATGGTTGTGGCATTATATGATAAGCACTGGACTGTTAACTATAAGGTCTGCTCCTTGGAAGCTAGAGTCAACTGCACTTAAAAACAACAGTCAGTTGTCCTGTTGTTAAATGTTTACTAAGTTCTTACAATGTCAGACACATTGTGAGGGGCTGCAGGAGAAACGAAGATCACTCCAGTGTAGACTCTAGTTTTGTGAACTTTGCACAGCTGGGTTAAACAGAAGCCCTTCTGACCATTGATGCTCAAGATGTCACAGCTCCCCTCAAGGACTTTCGGAGCTAAGTGGATTGCTCTCACTTTGGAAGTCATCCTATTTTTCTGTGACTCACTGAGTCACCTTCCAGTAACTGTCATCTTCATATCGTCTCTCTTCATTTTAAATGGTCTGTCAATACTTTCCATCACCAACATTTCTCTCTCTCTCTCTCTTCTCACAAATGCCTCCATCGAGAAAAGGCTAATAGCTGCACACGAGTTGCATTGACTGGGAATTCAACCCAGGGTTTCCCACATGGAAAGCAACAATTACACCACTGAAACAAACACTAGCCTCAAGTTTTAAATTGGGATTTAAAAAATTTATTCTTGTAATATGATAAAATGTGTATACAGAAGTGCATGCAATTGCACACTCAGTAGACTGGTTTTGTTTCTATTCTTTTGTTTCCGTTTTGTTTCCATTTATGAAGTTGGTCCTAGGTCTCCTTCTAATCCTCTGCAATCCTGGATTACATTATGTCCCCCTCCAAAAAATATGTATTGTAAATCTTAACTTCTATACTTATAGATGGAATTCCATTTGGAAATAACCCTTTCTTTATTATATTAATTAGACCATTATCAGTACATACTGTGCTTTAAACCAATCATTTTTGAGATATAATTAGGCATAAATGGAGAAGGATTCCTGCCACATGGAGATGACCGTGGAACCAATGAAGAGAAGCTGAATGAGACAAGGATTTCCCCCCCAGACTGGACAGAAAACGAGCCATCCTCTACAGCTGGTGCTTTGAATTTGAACGTCTAGCCTCCTAAAAAGGAGCTCTGGTTGTGCAGTGGTTACAAATCGGGCTGGGAACCACAAGGTCAGCAGTTTGAAACTACCAGCTGTTCTGTGGGAGAAAGATGAGGCTTTCTACTCCCATAAAGATTTGCAGCCTCGGAAACCCAGTACAGGGTCGCTATGAGTTGGAACCGACTCCATGGCACAAAACAACAACAACAACAAACCTCCTAAACTGTGAGAAAATACATTTCTGTTTGTTAAAGCGACACACTTGTCGTAGTTCTGTTTTAGTAACACTAAGAAGCTAAGATACAAGGAATAATATTTTAGTTCAATATGACTCAGATGGAGTGAACAGCCTTGAGAAGAAAGAGTTCCCAGTGGCCAAAATGATCCAAGCAACCACTTAGTCTTCACAGAGGGCACTAGAAAACCCATGAGGTGGTCCTTTCCAAGTCTGAGACCCTTACTATATATTTTGATTAATAAAGTAAGGGGCTGTGAATATTTGTGCTTTTCAGTATGGTAGCTGCTAATAGTCATGTGTGACTGTTGAGCATTGGAAATGTGACTAGGCCAATTGAGATGTACAAAATACACTTAAGACTAGCGAGTATGTAAACGATCTCAAACTTTCATATTGATTACATGTTGAAGTAATAACATTTTAGATATATGGAGTTAAAGAAAATATTAACATTAATTTCACCTATTTATTTTTATTTTATAACTTTTAAAATTATCTATGTGGCTCCCATTATTGTATTTATATTGGATAGTGCTGAACTAGATTAAGGTGATCTGGAGTATTCTGGGCAGTATCAATTTCAAGAGAAAAGAGTACATTGATAGATATAATAGAAATGTGTATACAGTGAATTTTTGAGAGAGATCACATTGTACCTAAGTTAGATGTGAAACTGAAGTCAGGGAGGGGATATGCCTGTGATGGTCTTTTCTCTCCTGAATAGTCTAAGCATTTAACTCTATTGGCATATTTGGTTGATCGGTCACTGCCTTCAGAAGTGGATACCAACATAGATTCCACAGGTAGATGACCATGGTGAAGAGCAGCTGCACGTTAAAGATTTGGACAGAGTTTGATGCGATAATGCCAAAGTCACCAGTATATGCTGGTGGTTCCTATACCCATTATTACGCTGTCTGTATAAAGAGCAACAATACAGGAGTGAGTCTGTCTTTAGAGAAAATCAAGAAGTGCTGGGATAGCTGTTAAGATATGAGAATGTGGAAGAAGACCTGTTTGTTCCCATTTTTCTCCTGTTAAAGGGAGAGGCTTAAAGAACCAGTTCGCCTTTCTATTCCTAGTTGAAGCCTAAGAACAGAACGACCCCAACTTTACTGTTTTTTTAAAACTGTGGTAAAATATTTAAAAATTTCCCATTTTAAATGTACAATCCAATGACAATCACATTTACAATGTTGTATAGCCATCACCACTATTTATTTTCAAAGCTTTTTTAGCTTCCTAAGTAGTATTTTGTACCCATAAAATACTACACCTCCCTGTTCCTTCCCCACTTCCAGCCTCTGGTAACCACCAATATAATTTTGTCTTTATCCTAAATATTCATATAAATGACATTATGTAATATTTGTCCTTTTGTATCTGGCTTATTATACTTAGCATAATGTTTTCAAGGTTCATTCATGTTCTAGTATTTATTAGAACTTCATTCCCTTTATTCATGTCGTTGTATAAATATACTGCACTTCCTTTGATGGACATGTGGATTATTCCCAATGTTTGGCTATTGTGAAGAATGCTGTCCAGAACACTGGCATATTACCAGGAGAGGGAATATTTACAGGAATGTACTAACAATGAGAGATCTGAAAATTAAAAAAAAGAAAAAAGATTCCTTAAAGGCTGTTGTTAAGGGTCATGAATTGGTTCCGACTCATAGTGACACCGCATAAGGTTTTTGAGGCAGTTATTCACTGCAGAAGCAGAAAGCCTCATCTCTCTCCCACAGAGTAGCTAGTGGGCTTGAACTGTGGTTTGCAGTCCAGTGCTTATCCTATGGACTCTTGGATAAATCTGAAATCCTTTAGGTAATAGGTTCTTTTTAAGTGCCACTTAGTCAGTTCTGAAATACAGTGACCCTGTATATGGTTTCAGAGGAGCAGCTGGTGAGTTTGAACTGTCAACCTTGTGACTCAAACCAACCTTGCAGTCCAGTGCTTATACTACAACATTTCACCAGGCAAATAAAATCAACATTAAAAAAAAAAAAGAGAGAAGCTTCTTGCACAATCAGCAAAAAACAGTGTTCAAAATTATTATTTTTTTAAGTGTTCAAATTTTTGTTAAATTTTTTATATTACGTCTTTTGAGAGATTTTGATATATTTTGACTTAAGAAAGGAACAGCTTGTTGAGATCAGGTGGTTTGGCTCTCTGGGGAATGAAGGGAAGGAAGAATAGGGGTAATGAAGCCCCCTCTGAACTGATTCCAGGACTCATGAGGAGATGTTGGCCCACCAGGTGGACCTTCAGCAGCAGAACAGCTTTCTGATGGCCTGTACTATTCCCTGGAGGGCAATGGACCAATAAAACTCAGCCCTCCCAGGCTAAATGTTGGCTGCTCCTCTAATATTAGGGAGCAGGTGGTCTCTGGAGGAAGTCAGAGGACATAATACACAAAGGACAATGAGAAAATCATGATCTGTTATAGCAACTCCACCCAGGAATTCATTTTTTTACACCCATTATGAAGGACAAACACTATGAGCCAGAACCAACTCGATGGCACTTAACAATGACATAAAGGAATGAAAAGATCACACAGGTGAAGGATGGGAGGCAGAAATGGTTGCTGCTTTAAAAATAATACGACTTCTGCTTTAATTTCCATGTAGTATGTGATCTTTTCACCACCCTGCCTTCCAGTTCTTTGAATTCTTCCCCATAGACACTCACTTCTGCAGTCATACTGTTATGGTTGGAATTATGTTCCTAAAAATAGATGTTAAATTCCAACCTGGGAGCATGACCTTGTTTAGAAATAGTCTGAAGACGCTATCAGTTAATAGGAAGTCATCTGGAGTAGAGTGGGCCCAAGCCTGGGGAGTGTCCTTACAATGGAAAAAGACATAGACACAGAGGGAAGGGGACCATATGAAGACAGAAGCAGAGATGTGGAGCGATGCATTGATAAGACAAGCAATACCAGGGATTTTTCCGGACTACCAGAAATTAGGAGAGAAGCATGGGGTGGATACTTCCTTCAGAGTCTTCAAAAGAAATCACCTAGCTAATACCTTGGTTTCCAGCCCCGAAAACCATGGGACACCAACGTTCTGTTTTTATAAGCTATGCAATTTGTAGTACTTTATTACAGGAGCCCTAAAAAACAAATACAGATTCTATAGTAAAATTTGTCAATATTAATAATATAGTTTCTTCCTGAATCTGAAATTCATGCATTCAATCTTATAACTAACTCCTTCCCAGTTTACTCTATTGAACATTCTGACTCCCAACAATCTTTTGACCCTAAATAGCGCATCACTCTTGAAATCACAAAACAAGAAGCCAGGCTTTGTAAAGCAAATAGCTGAAAAGGGGTTGGTACATAATAAAATGTCAGTAGCCTCTGACTTGTTTTTCTGGAGAAAAAGAAAACTTATGAATTTAAGCCACAATTTATTGTGGATAATAAATTCACAACTAATTGTGAATTTATTCCTGGAGAGAAATAAAGCCTATGAATTTAAGTTATGTTCCTGGCAGCTGAATATGACTCTAATGATGTAGAGTCTATGTATGCCATGCCTAACTTTTCTTCTGCTCCTCTCCCCACAAATTCTCATTTGCCTTCAGACCTCAATGCCAATGTAGATCATGATCTAATTAACTCATCACTCTCATGAGCTGTCGCCTCATTGGTTCTTAATTATTGTCTCTTTCAAAAAATTTCAATATGGTGTCTTAATTGGTCAGAGGTTTTAGCATGTCCTTTCTGGACTAAGAGGTTACCTTTCTACCAGGGCTTCAAATCCCTTCATTCCAGTTTGATGTGCTGCTAAGAATTTGCACTGCCATCTCAGAGATGGTTTAACAAGAAAACTGATGCTACCCTAACCATGATACAAACATAAGTTGTTTCTGAGAAGTGGTTAGTCAAGTAAAGATGATATGGCTTATCATTCCTTGTACTTAGGCATCAGCTTGTGACTGAGTTCCAGCATCAAATGTGAAGAGCAGAAGTGATGGGCACTTTCACACCATGTTCCTGCATGTTTCATCTCATCTGCTGGCGGGATGCTGATGCTCATCCACAAGTTAAAGACAGCAGTACCTTCATCAATCTGTGTTCATGGTTGGCTCTACGGAAAAGAGTTACTCTATTGCACTGACCTTGGTCTGCATTGACCTTGGAAACTACCTTGGACTGTTTATATGAGGAAGAAATAAAATTTCAAGTGTTGCCATATGTGAAAATGAAGAACAGCAACACAGAATTAACACTGGAGATTGAGACTTCTGATTTATGAAAAATGTATTTATTACTTGTAGGTAGAGAGTCCATCCCAAATATTTAGCATCAGGTAAAGGCTTGGGTACCAACCACTCAGAAGAGATGCTGGCCCAATCAGATCCAACAAGGGCTGAATGGTAGTTATGCTTGGAAATCAACAACTTTTATACTAGGCACACTAATGTACTAGGCCTGAACTAATCTACAGGGACTGAAATTACCATATACACTCAGAGGGGAAAAGAATCCAGTTAAGAGAATAACTCCAATGTAACTAAAATTTACTGGACACTGTTGATGATCTGGAAGGGGAAAAAATCCTTAGTTGGACCACAGTTCCTAATATTAGGTTATTTTGCTAAACTAAGAAGTGACAGCTGCAAAGATGCTCTGATTTCTGGATTGTGTCCAAAGGGGACTTCTCTAATTAGAGAGAGGATGAAGTTATAACCAGGCTAGAGGGTTATTAGAAATCATGAATCTTTCTCTTGCCCTGGCTCTGGGACTCTAACAAAGGAACTGCTGGTTCAGCATCTGCCTCTGAGCTCTACCCAGGCTAGGGAGGAGGGTCATTCAATCAGCTGCTATTGAGCATGCACATCTCCTTACTGAAAGAAAGAGAGATAAAGAGACGTGTCAGCAGCCATACTAGTGTGGTCACCTGTGGTCACCTGGTGAATTCATTTCATCATATTTTGAGCAGGTTTATTGAAGTGTAATTTATATACCATACATTTCACTCATTGAAACAGTACAGTTCAATAATGTTTCACAAATTTATAGTTACACAACCATTATCACAGTGCAGTTTTAGAACACTCGCGCTACCCCAAAAAGCTCCCCATGTCTATCTGCAGAGAAGTTTCTAGAAATTTCTGTAATGAAATCATAAAATATCTAAAAGTTTGCACCAAGCTTCTTTCACTCAGTGATGATGCCTGCTGGGCATCCTAGTTAGGTCCTGAGGATAGAGTGATAAATGAAACTGACAGGGGTCTTATGGGGATCAGAGACGAGTTGGGAGAGAAACTACTACCTATCTGTCAGCTTGTTGTTCTATGGTAGCTTATATAATACCAGCAGAGTTACCCATGGTAAACAGGTTTCAGTGGAACTTCCATACTAAGACACAGTAGGAAGAAAACCTGGTAATCTACTTCTTAAAGTTAGCCAATGTAAACCCTAGAGATCACAACAGAAGACAATGGTAGTCATGACTCCCATTAATTTTGCTCATGAACTCCTTAGGTTGGAAAGCACGTAAGATACACAGGAACTGCACTAATGGACTAGATCATGAAGACAGAGCATAGCCAGGCAACATTTCACTCTGTTGTACCTGGTGTTGCAATGAGTCAGAGCTCACTGGATAGCAACTAACAACATCACAAGAGAGAGACGTTACTCAAATAATGACATGGTGATATTATCACATGGAGATAATAGCTATTAAGGAAAGGCCACCAGCTGACACAGTCTGGGGATGTGATCTGATCTTTGTGGCCAAAGAGGGTTGAGAGAGAAGATGACCCCTCCCCCCCCCGGGGTCTGAAGGATGAGCAATAGTTCATATTCAAAGAGAAAGAAATGGAAGGTCACAGTGGGATACACTGTAGGACACAATAGCTGGTGGCTTAGGAAGGACCCAGACATTCAATGACTCAGGTGGGGATTTTTATACAAGTGATTTATGGAGGTTAGCTCTCAAGAGACACCTGTAAGGAGGGAAGGAAAACAGGAGAGTGGGTGGGGAAAAGGAGATGTGAGACCAAGTTGTGATGTCAGGTGAAGTTATGTCCAGTCTGGCTCCTAAGGAGAGCTCTGGAGTGTGGATGGTGCCAGAGAGTTGGTCCCTGGAGGCAGGGCTGCCACAGTCTAGACTGGAATTTATGAAGTCATGGGTGATAGAACTTCAAGGAAGTATGGAACTGAGTGTCACCTGTTTCTTTAAACTATAACGCGAGTATGTGTCCTCTGGGATCTTGCTAAAATGCAGGTTTCTAAATCAACTGCAGATTGAGGTGGGACTGAGATTTTGCATTCTACTGAGCTCCCTGGTGACATCCATATTGGTGGTGGCACCTGGAACATTGAGTACCAGAACCAAGGAGGGCTGATGGGGAATTCAGGAAGGCACAGGGAGATATTATAGGGAGACACTACCCAGGTTTGCAGGCTCTGCAACTACAGGGAGGGAGGTTCCAATGCAGAGAAAGAAGATGGGTCAGGTTTGGGAGGTCAAACCTGAACTTATGAGCAGGTGGTTTGAGGATGTTGTGTGACTATCATGGAAAAATCAAAGACTTTCATTGGAAAACACCTTACAATTTACTTATCTGCCATTCCTGGAAATGAAGGCAGTGGTTTTCAAATTAGGTTCCACAGGGCTCAGTGTTCCACGGGGGGTGCCAGGGTAGGTGGGAGGATGGTTGGCTCACAAACAGCAACTAACTCCCAAGAATTAGTCCTGGTTTATACATTAATGAGATCTGATTTCTAATCTATTGCTTAAAAAAAGAGTGAAGGAGAATGAAAGGATTTGGTTTCATGGGGTCTCATGGCAGTTAATGTAAGTCTTTCTCATCCCTAGCGATCATGGCTACTGCCCCAGCTCAGGGTTGTAGGGAGATTTGGGTAAAGCTTCATCATCTTCCAGATAATGCTTCTCCCAACCATTCAATGTGCAAGAGACAGTGTAAGAAGACTCAGCTCAACTGTTTGTTTCACAGATTATAAGGAATAAAATCGGCTTCCAAAGAAAGGAAGGCATCCTATGAATCCATCAATTGGTATGGCAAGAATGGAAAGGAAATTTAAAAGTTGTCTCCTTCAGGAGTCTGAGAAGGTCCAGGACCCCACACTGGGATGGCATTTGTCCATACATTGCAGGAATACTGCAGAAGATCCTCCTCTGATTGTAGGTGGTCTCATGAATACAACGGGTATATTGTGGGAGCAGGGGTGAGGGGGGCGTGATGGCAAAGTAGCAGGACAGTCCACTCCCACCCCAGGTCTTAGGGGGTTCTGCTGATATAACCCCCTTCACATGGCCAGAAAAAGGTGAATGGACTAGTTGTTTAATCCCTTTTAACTCCACATAGAAGCAGGAGTCAGCAATAGAAGGAATGTTATCTCACAAGGAGAAAGATGTGGCAATGGACTCTTGTAGCAATTTATAGCCTTGGAAACCCTATGGAATGGTTCTGCTCTGTCCTATAGGGTTGCTATGAGTTGGAATCTACTGGATTGTAATGGGTTTTATCTTGTCTTGATTAAACAGAAACTCAATCAGGGCAACAGCTCATCTAAGATTTTAATACACTTGTGGAAGCAAGCAGCTGACTCAAGTGAAAATTTCTCTCTACTGGTTCATTTCTGAAGAGAAATCTTGAAGAATATCAGGAGTTGGTCATTCATGTATGTCTACTATCATATGTTGTTGTTAAATGGCGTAAAGTCATTTCTGACTCATAGTATCCCTGTATAAGGTTTCTGAGGATTTAAAAATCTTTGCAGGAGCAGAAAGCCTCATGTTTCTCTAGCAGAGAATCTGGCGGCCTTGATCAGCTCACGTTGTAGTTCGTTATCCAGTGCTTATCCTATAGTATCATACAGAATCCAATAATTATTTTCTTCCTGATTGCACTGTTGTTAGGGGCCACACAATCAGTTCCTACTCATAATAACCTTCTGCCCAACTGAACGAAACTGCCAGTTCTGTACCATCCTCACCATTGTAGTTATGTTGGAGCCTATTTTTGCTGCTACTGTATCAATCCATCTCTTTGAGGGTCTTCCTATTCTCATTGACCTCCCACTTTACAAAACGTGGCTTCCTTCTCCAGGGACTGGTCCCTCCTGATGACACGTACAAAGTATAAGAGAGAAAATCTCACCATCCTCGCTTCTAATGAACATTCTGACTGTACTTTCTCCAACACAGATTTGTTTGTTTTCAGGGAGTCCACAGTGCTTTCAGTATTCTTTGCTAGCACCATAATTAAAATGCATTGATTGCCATACAGTCTTCCTTATTCAATGTCCAACTTTCACATGCATATGAGGCAATTGAAAATACATCAGGCACACCCTAGTCTTCAAAGTGACATCTTTAGAGGTCTTTTATAGTAGCTTTGCCCAATGGAATTTGTCACTTAATTTCTTGACTGCTGCTTTCATGAGCATTGATTATGGATCAAAGGAAAGTTAAGTCCTTGACAACGCCAATCTTTTTTCTGTTTATCGTGATGGTACTTTTTGGTGCTGTTACATTTTTTGTTTTCTTTACACTGAGGTGCAATCCATACCGAAGGCTGTAGTCTTTGATTTTCCTCAGTAAGTATTTAAAGTCTTCTTCACTTTCAGCAAGCAAAGGTGTGCAGTATGCATATTGCAGGTTGTTAATGAGTCTTTTGCCAATCCTGCTATCAAGTTTGAACTTCTGGGATTATTTGCTCAGTATACAGATTGAGCAAATATGTTGAAAGGATACAACCCTGGTACACACCTTTCTTGATTTTAAACTATTCAGAAACCCCTTGTTCTGTACTAATGAGTACCTTTGGTCTACCTACAGGCTCTTCATGAGCACAATTAAGTGTTCTGGATTACCCATTCTTCCCACAGTTTGTTATGATCCACACAGTTGAATGCCTTTGCATGGTTAATAAAACAGAAGTAAACATCTTTCTGGTATTCTCTGCTTTCAGCCAAGATCTATTTAACATCAGCAATGATATTCCCAATTCCACATCATTGCATGAATCTAGCTTTAACCCCTGTCAACGTGCTGTTGCAGCCATTTTTAAATTATCCTCAGTAAAATTTTACTTGCATGTGATAGTAATAATATTGTTTGACAATTCCCACATTCTGTTGGTTTATCTTACCTTGGAATGGGCACAAATATGGATCTTTTCCAATTGGATGGCCATGTAGCTGTTTTCAAAATTTCATTGCATAGACAACTGAGTGCCTCTAGCATTGTACCAGTTTTGTGGAAACATTTCAATTTACATTCCATCAGTTCCCGTTGCCTTCTTTTCCATAAATATCATTTGTTCTTGGTCATATGGTACCTCTTGAAATGATTGAACATTGACTAATTCTTTTTGGAACAATGACTCTGTTGTCTTCCTCCTATCTTCTTTGGATGATCCCTGCATCATTCATAATTTTGCTCATGGTGGTGGTGGTTATGTTCTTTGGATGATCCCTGCATCATTCATAATTTTGCTCATGGTGGTGGTGGTTATGTACCGTGGAGTTGGTTCTGACTCATAGCGACCCCGTACAGGGTTTCCGAGGCTGTAAATCTTTACAGGAGCAGAAAGCCTCATCTTTCTCCCATGGAACAGCTGGTAGTTTTGAACTGCTGACCCTGAGGTTAGCAGCCCGATTCGTAACCACTATGCTACCAGAGCTCCTTAATTTTGCTCATAAAGTCATTCAATATTGCAATCTGAGGCTTGAATTTCTTCCTCAATTCTTTCCATTTTGAGATACACTTAAGCATGCTCTTCCCTTTTGGCTCTCTAACTCTAGGTCTTTGCTTATTTCATTATAATAGTTGTCCTTGTCTTCTCAAGTTGCCCACTGACATTTTTTTTTTTTCAGTTCTTTTACTTACTCATTTCTTCAACTCATGTTAGCTTCTCTATGTTTAAGAGCAAGTTTCACAGTCTATTCTGATATCCATTTTGGTCTTTTCTTTCTTGTCTTTTTAACAACCTTTTCTTTTCTTCATGTATGATGTTCTTGATGTCCTCCCACAAGCCCTCGGCCATTAGTGTCTAATGCATCAAATTTGTTCTTGAAATGATCTCTAAGTTCAGGTTGGATATAAGCAGGTCATACTTTAGCTTTTGTGGAATTGTTTGAATTTTCTTCAGCTTCAGCCTGAACTTGCATAAGAGCAATTGATGGTCTGTTCCACAGTCAACTCCTGGCCTTAATTTGACTGATGATATTTAGATTATCCACTGTCACTTCCAACAGATGTAGTCAATATGATCCCTGTCTATTCCATCTGGTGTGGTCCATGTGTATAGTTACTGTTCATGTTGCTGATAAAAGGTATTTGCAATGAATAAGTTATTGGTCTTATTAAATGATGCTATCTCTGGCATCATTTATATCACCAACACCATACTGTGTAACTATAGACCCTTCCTCTTTGTTTAAAATCTTTACATTCTAATCACTGGTAATTATCAGGGCATCCTGATTGGATGTTTGACAAGTTTCAAGCTGAAAAAGTTGGGAGAATTATTCTATTTCCTCATCTTTGACTTTAGGGGTTAGTGCATAAATTTGCACAACAGTTGTATTAATTGGTCTCCTTTGTAGGCATATGGATATTATTCTAGGACAGACAGCATTATACTTCAAGACAGATCTTCAAATCCTTTCTGATGATGAATGTATTGCCATTCCTTTTCACTTTTTAATTCCCAGGATAGTAAAGCATATGTTTATCCGGTTCAGGATAACCAGTATCTATCCATTTCAGCTCATGGATGCCTAGGATATTAATCTTTATGTGTTCCATTTCATTTTTCATGACTTTCCATTTCTCCTATATTCATACTTCATACGTTGCACATTTTGATTACTAATGGATGTTTGCACTTATATCTTCTAATTTTCAGTTGTGTCCCATTAGCAAATGAAGGTCCTGAAAACTTTGCTCCATCCACATCATTAAAACCAACTCTACTATGAGGAGGTAGCTCTTCTCCAGTTGCATTTTGAGCACCTTCCACACTGAGGGGCTTAGTTTCCAGCATTTCATACAATTCATATAACGTTCCACTGCTATTTATAAGGTAGTCCACAGCTAATCTTTCAGAAATGGTTGGCCTCTCCTTCTTCCTAGTCTGTCTTAGTCTGAAAGCTCTGCTGAAACTTGTCCACCATAGGCATAGGCAACCCTGCTGGTATTTTAAATACCGATAATATAGCTTCCAGCATTAGTTAGCAATTCCTGTCTGAATCTACTCACTAACCTATCTGCTTTTACAGAATTTACTGATTTTATGTGATTATGTGTTGTCTTCCCACCTAGATCGTAACATCTTTAGTTAAAACCATTTCTTATACTTACCATAATTTCTCCTACTTCATTGTTTTATCATTTTGAGCTTAGCATAATGCAAACATGCAAAACATACCAACTGAGATGTATTGCTTGTAAATCTCATGTGGTCTTTCACTCTACATTACTTTTAAAAAAAAGTTTTTATTTTGAATTGTGTAATAATTTACACGGGGGAATGGGGGAACATCAGTTTTACAATCATCCTATTGTATTTGTTTCATTGTAATGATTACAATCGTATTCGCTTCATTGCAATGATTACAATCCCCTGCATGTTTCATCATTCAACAGTGTTTGCTTCTATTCTCTCTGTGTTTTGTTTTGTTTTTTTTGCTGGGGGATATGTGTTACTTTTTGCTTTTGTGCTTTAATTATGAACACGCCAATACAACTTTATTCTTCCTAAATCTTTGAATTTGGTGCTGGGAGGTGGGCATCCATTGCTCCTTCCTATGCATGCAGAGACTCTCCTGCCAGTTTCCATTATTACTCTCAAAAGGGAGCTAATCTGAGGTGGGAGTCCAAGCTAATCATGGGCCAGGTAGTACTAGTGGAAAGGATGCCTTTCTTCCTCTGCTTCCCATGGTGGGTCTAGTCCATCTGGCCACTGGGCTAGCTCAGAATTAGTGGGGAGGGAGGAGTAGCCTTCACTTAACCTTTGACTTTAGCCCTTACATACAGCTTTTATCAGAGTTTTTTACTTCTCATTATCAGATGTATGCCCAGAGTTCAATTGTATTGTTGTTTTGCTAAGAATTTCTCAAAACTGGAGAGATACGTGTTATTATCATCCCTGGGTAGCTCAGACAGGTAAGTTATTAGCTACTAGTCAAAAAATTGGCCATTCTAACACATCTAGAGTTGCTTTAGGTATCTCAGATCTGACAATCTGCTTCTGAGAGATCACAGCTTTGAAATCCTTATGGAGTAATTCTTCTCTTGGCTGTCAAGAGTCAGAATACATTCAATAACTGACAACAAGGAAAGTGCTATGATTACTCTTAACTCACACCCCACAACCTTTAATCCTGGTGTTGAAAATGATGTAGAAAGGCATACTTCCCCTGCACATTTTTGGACAAGTCAGAATTTCAGGTATTCCTTTTCAATTTTCTTCCTTTCAAGCTTTCTATTGTTTTCATTTCTATGCCATGCCTGGATGACTCCAATATAAAAACTGAAACCATTTTCTGTGCTGTTTTATTCCTCACATTCAACAGGAGTTATAGCATCTTCTTAGTCTACTGCATTTGTATAGGGCCAAATGCAAGTTAGGTACCTCCCAGGATCCTCAAGGAAGGATTTCTATGAGTCTGATACTGTCTCTTGGAATTGCTTTAGAAGCCTCTAACTTATCCTTTATAGCAACTTCAACTGTGGCAGACTTGGACCTTAGAAGGGGTTTTGATTTGGGAAGTGATAAAAATAATTTGGAATAAAATAAATGGACCCAGTGGGTGGTCAGACTGGGTATTAATAGTTTTGATTTAAAGTGAAACCCAACTGCAGAATGTGTTACATTGTAGGGATTGAAATTAATGTCATGAAACATAATACGACAGTGAGTCAAAAATCAGTCACACTTTGGCTGTAGAATTTCTTTTATTCAACTTTTAGAAAGACGAATACATAATTTTCCAATGTAATCTCCTTGCTTTTCAATACACTTTGCCCATCTGTCAACAACGTTTCATATTTCCTTATTAAAAAATGTTTTCGGCTGAGTTGTGAGCCATGAATGCACCATTATCAAAGGACCAAGCAGATAAAAAAGTATGATGGAGCAAGATCAGGACTATTGTTTCAACACCTCAAAACAAAGATTTTGCAGAGTGTCAACAGTGTGGGCAGAGGTGTGTGGCTGTGTATTGCCATGCAAGGTCACAAAGCCCTTAGATAGCTTTCCTCTGTGTTTAAACTCAGCTCTTCAGTGAGCATAGCATGTCACTGTAAAGAGCACTGTTGATTGTTGAATGTTTTCTTGAAAGAGTTCCAATACTGGCCCTTAATGATTCTACAATTCTGTAGGCATCAATATTTCAGTTGATGGTTGATTTTTGAACTTTTTCTTGGTAGGCGATTGAGGATGTTTCCATTCCATACTCTGCCATTTACTCTCAAGCTCATAGTGAAAAACCCGGTAATGATTTTTTGAAGAAACTTTTTTCTTCCTTTGAGTATCAGTCCAAATTTTGTTTGTAGATGTCCAAACACTTCTGTTTATGCTCTTCTGTAAGTTGTTTTGGTGCCCCTCTAGCACAAGTTTTTTGAAACTCAAGTCTGTCATTGAGTAGGCCAAGCCATGGCTGATTTTCAAGTGATTTGCCACATAATCCACTGTCCCTCCTCAATTTGACAGAATCATTTCACATGCGTCCTCAATATTGTCATATGTTGTGGACATGGACAGGTGTTTTAATATAACTGGAGTGCAGATAATTTTTGAATTGTTAAATGGAAACTGTTAACTTTTAACAAAATCACAATAAATTTACGCCTCTATAGGAAAAAGCCAAACAAACTAACTAAAAAATGGGAGCAGGACATGAACAGACACTTCACCAAGGAAGACATACAGGCAGTCAACAAATATATATGATCATTAGCCATTATTACTGGTGGGACTATAAAATGGTTCAACCATTCTTGAGAATGGTATGGCACTTTCTCAGAAAGTTGAAAATAGAAATACCTTATGACCCCAAAATCCCTGTACTTGGTATATATCCACAAGAAATATGAACCAGGACAAAAGTAGATACATGCACACCATTGTTCACTGCAGCACTATTCACAATAGCAAAAAGATGGAGACAGCCTAAGTGCCCATCAATAGAAGAATAGTTAAACCAACTTTGGTGCATACACACAATGAAATACTATGCAATGGTGAAGAATATCAATGAATCTGTGAAACATCTCATAACTTGGATGAACCTGGAGGACATTATACTGAGTAAAATTAGTCAATCACTAAAGGGCAAATACTGTATGAGACCATTATTGTGAAAGTATAAGAAATATTCTTTGATGGTTACCAGAAGTGGTAGGAAGGGGAGAGTAATTCAATGGCTAGAGAGTAGACACATGTTAGCTAGGGTGACAGAGAAAGCAATACATAAGAAGAGGGAGGATGGCAAAAGAATAGTGAAGACACAGGGAGGTATGCATGCGTTCAAGGAGATATATGATGATGGTAAAATCATTGGAATTATGTACAGTGTCCCAGAATACTATTGTGAAGAGACCATAACTCATTTCATTGTGTATATTCTAGAAGATAAACCTTTGTTATATATAAGCATGCCTAGAGTCAAAGTAGGACTTGATTTTGAGGTTCAAGGTTTTGCTGTCTTTCAGTTATCTTCCAGGTAATTGCTTGTAGGTAATGGCTCCTGGAGACGTCATTTATGTATCAGTTCATCAACATATATCCTCCATCTTGCACTCTGGTCTGTTCTCACTAAACATGGAGACCAGCTGTTCTTAGAATACAGAGATGAAGATGTGACCTGTCCCAGCAGGCAGAGAGAATTACTCCCTCCCTAGTCCTTCATTGGCAACACTGTTATATCTGTGTTTACTCTTCTTTGTACCCTTAGTAGTAGCTCTGGACTGAGCACATAACAAATATTCACTGAATGAATGCTACATGATCCCGGCCCTTACATTTAAAGTCCAGCCTCGCACTATTTCAAAGCAGAGCTCCTGTTCTTTGGGGAAAACCACCAGTATCTGGTTTTCCCTTTCCATTCAGTAGCCGTGCTTCCAGGGACAGTGGCATCTAGTTGAAAATTAGACATACATGGGACCACAACACATACATAACTGGTCCTCTCTAGAGGTGTGCTCCTGAAGAAGGGATGTCATGTAGTGGAGTCTTTTAACCTGTGTAGTGGAGATAGCAAGGCATCCCTCTTTGACTTCATTGAAGAATAAAATGATGATAATCATAAAAATTTCATTTATTGTGCACTTTCTATGGTTCAATCATGGTCCTAAATTCCTTAAATATGTAACTTAATGTAATCCTTTTTGATGTTGTGCAGTTGATGTTATAGTCCCATTTTACAGATGAGAAAACTGAGATTTCATAACCTCCCCTGGTTCACTCTACTAAGGAGTGGGTCAGGTTTGGAACTTCAGACTCACTCCAAAGAATTTCTCTGGGATGATTTCTAACCCATTCCTGGTAGCAGGTCCTTCTTGGAAAAAGCCACTCTCCTTCTCTCCAAGGACAAATGACCTTCCGGGCCTCATGACCGTCTCCTGCTCCTTCACCTCCCCCTGCCCCCACACACTTGCACTTAATCAGTAGCCATGAGAATTCTATCTCTATAGCATCTCTTGGATGCACTACGTCTTTCATTTTTCCACATGTTAAATTAATATGACCGTGTTCAAGATGTCACCTGACATCTTTGTATGGAGACATTTTTCTCACTCTCATTATGGTGCGCAGCCTTAATTTTGAGAAGTCCTGGTGTGGTGCCATAGGAAAAGCACTGGGGTGCTAACCACAAGGTCTTCCGTTCAAACCCACCAGCCACTCCTTGAAAACCCTACACAGACTCTCTCTGGGAGTCAGAACCGACTTGAAGGCACTTAAACAACAATAAGAGCAGCAGCATTGGAATAAATATGGAAAAAAGATGGGTCCAAACCCAGATTTTACCCAGACTCAAATGTTTATCTAGCAATCATAAGAAACAACAACAAAACAGCGGGAAAAAGAAACCTTTGCAACTGCAAAAACACAGGGTGATTCTACCTTGGCCCTGATGCAGGAAACCTGCTCTGAGGTTTGTGTTTTCAGTAAGATGAATCTGAAGACAGGAAGTTTGTTTTTATTTTAAATGGGTTGTTTACTCTGAGCCCAAATACAATGATTTCCTACATATATCTTTGTTGCTGTTGTTAAGCATCTTATGAGTTGGTTTTGACTCACAGCAACCCTGTATAGGGTTTCCGAGGAGTGACTGGTGGGTTTGAACTACCAACCTTGTGGTTAGCAGTCCAGTGCTTATCCTACAGTGCCATACCAGCACCTAATAAATACATCCATACATTACCACTGCCCCCCTCCTCACCCGCACTGTCTGTCAGTTTGTTGGCTGTGGCATGTATGTTATGGTACCGGAAGCTATACCCCAGTTTACAAAGACAAGGTTTCAGTGTTTCAAATACCAGGTGGACAGGTTTCTGCAGAGCTTTTGTGACAGAATTCCATTCCTGCAAAGATTGTCAGCTAAAGTCACAATTGGTAAGCACATTCTTCCTTTTTAATAATAATAATAAAAAAAATGGTGCTAAGTTTTGATAAATCTCATGTAAAATTATTGCATTTTAAAGGGACATCTTGGGTATAATGACTGAGTGCCCTAAAAATGACTGGGATGAGGAATGAAGCTCTAAGGAGTCATAAGACACTTTCTAATTCTGAGATGCAGGATGTCTGTGATTTCAAGTGGATGGGGACTGAGGGTGTGGATGACCTACTTCCCTTAGATTCCCTCCAGTTCTTTCCTTCAGAATTGGCCCAGTGTCCAGCACAAGGACGAGCACAAAGTCAACCCACCATGATATTTTGTTGACTTGGGAGAGGTTATAGGAAGCAGGTTTCCTCAAAAGTTTTAACTTGACAATGGAGAGGAAGCACTGTTGATTCAGTGGTATAACTTTCACCTTCATGGGAGAGACCTGGGTTCAATTCCTGACCAAGGCACTTCAAATGCAGTCAACACCTGTCTGTCACTGGAGGCTATGCCACTGAACTCCTCAGAAACCCTCTACACGGTCGCTATGAGCGAAAATGAACTCATAAGACCCTTAACAATAACAACAAAGACATATGTAGGAAATCACTGCATTTGGGTTCAGAGTAAGCAGTGCATTTAAAAATAAATAAACCTCCTGTCTTCAGACTCATCTTACTGAAAACATAAACCTCAGAGCAGGTTTCCTACATCAAGACCAAGGGAGAATCACCCTGTGATTTTGCAGTTGCAAAGGTTTCTTTTTCCTGCTGTTTTGTTGTTGTTTCTTATGTGGTGTCAGCAGAGCTTCCAGACTAAGACAGACTAGGAAAAGAGTCTACTCTACTTCCAAAACATTAGCCAATGAAAACCCTGTAAATCACAGCAGCCTGATCTCACTGTGCATGCACCATGAATTGAGAGTCAACTCAACAGTGGCTAACAATAACAGAACAGAAAGGAAGTAGGGATAAGGAAAGATAAGTCAGGGAGCCAAATACAGGGTAGCAGGAGTCTTATTTTCAGAGCACAAGAAGTATACAAGGTCAGTGGAGTACTAGGGTGGCCACAACATCTTCTAAGACATCTCCTTGGTGCTACCATCATTGTTATTGCTATTTTTCAATTTTTTATGCATGTTACTCTTTTCTGTTTGAAAAGTTACCAGTTAGTCTAATAGGTACATTTTTCCGGATGAAGGTTTAGCAAAACATGTTCACTCTAAAGCAAGAATATGCAAGAAAAGCTATTTTTAAACCAAAAGAGCACGTAATGCATGGGAATTTTTCAAGTAGCTGGCTTCCATCTCCATCCAAGCATCCTTTTACAGGGTTATTCAATAGGAACCAGGACACAAGGGAGGTATTAGTACTATATTACTAGTAACTTAAAATTGCTGCTCTATTTATACAGCTCCAATACATTCAGATCTGGTAGCGTGGTGGTTATGCATCGGGCTCCTAACCTCAAGGTCAGAAGTTCGAAACTACCAGCTGTTCTGCAGGAGAAAGACGAGGCTTTCTGATCCCGTAAAGATTTGCAGCCTCGGAAACCCTATGCAGAGTCAGAACAGACTCCAAGGTACTTAACAACAACAACACATTCAACATGACATTGCTATTAAAATAGATCTTCTTGTCATTGTTATTGTTATTAAGTGCTGTCCAGTTGGTTGTGACTCATAGGGTTTCCAAGGAGCAGCTGGTGGGTTTGAACTTCTAACCTTGTGGTTCTTACTCCAGTGCTTATCCTATAGCACTACACCAGGAGTCCTTCTTATTATTAGCACTTTAAAACTAATCTTTGGTGATTTTAACAACGAGTTAGGAACAGTTTATAAAGAGAGAGAAGATTGGAGCTGTTTTGTTTCTCCCTCTCAGCTTCCTTTCCCATTTTTGAAAATAATTTTGGAAATAAAGCAAATTCAGTACAAACTCTCCATTAATGCAGCACTAAGATGTAGAAACAGCATGTCATAAAGTTTGCCTAGCCCAGTCTTCATGCAACATCAACCCACCCACAGTAACACATGGGGCATTTAATCCTCACTTGGGGATTGGCTTTGTTCCTACCATAGTGTGTGGAGTGGAGGATGTGGAGGAGTTGGTATTTCCAGTCTCTGAGAACCTGCTGGCTTCATCTTTGTGCAAAGGGAACAGCTTTTGAGATTTTGAGGCAGAGAAAAGAATTAGTCTGCATGAACAACGGGGGATCAGGCAGAGGCGATTGTGTGGAGGCTTACATTTGCTTCTGGGATGTCCAGTGGTATCAGAGCAGAATGCTCACTGGAAACAACGGTAACTGAAACTCTACCTCCCCACCCCAGTTCCTTTTCCTGGAAGAAGGGCTGATCCTTTAGAGACAAGTTCTGGAATCTAGAAGACCCTGGTTCCAACCTGGCTCTATGCTGAATGTGTTTCTTGTGTGACCTTGGATGAGTTTTCTGTTCTCTCTGAGCCTTAGTCATGTCTTCTTTAAAATAGAGCTAATAAAATAAACAAATGCATGGTGCTTACTGTGTCAGGCAGGGTTATAGGTAGAGATGTTTATGAACGTGCAGACTGAGGGCAGGAGGTCCAGCTCCAGTCTGTACTACTGCTACACAATCATGTGACCCATGGCTCTGGTGGGCTCATTTTAACTCACAGAGGGCAGAGAGAATGGAGGATCCCAGGGTCTTTCAGGGTATATGGAGTGAAGAGTCCTTGCACTTAGCTGAAATCCAGCACCCACATTAACTGTCCTTACAAGGTAGGGAGGTGCCTGGGCCATCCAGTTCACCAGTTGCTCAGGAATTCTGATTTTATTTTTCCTTTATAATTGAAATAGACATACAATAAGTGAACAGCTTGATACATTTCTACACATGAAATACGCATATGTAATCTATACCCAAATCAGTAAACAGCAGAACATGACCAGTTTCTAGGAGTCTCCAGTGCCCCTGGCAGTCACCAATCCCTAAGAGGAATCTTTATCTCAACATCTATAAGCTTTGTTTATAATTTAAAATAAGTGGAATCATATGGACTATAGTCTTTTGTGTTTGGCTCTTTATTATATTTATGTTGGATGTAATTCTAGATCATTCATTATCGTTGCAGTATTGTGTCCCATTGTGTGAACATTTATCCAGTTTTCATTTATCTATTACATTGTCTATTATTTGATTACTATGCAAGTAGTTTCTGGTGTTTGGCTATTACGATCAATACTATACATTTGGTGTACAAAGTATACAGAAAAACTCCATTATCTTTTAATTTCATTTTTTTTCATATATATACATACATATATATATACATATAAGGAGCTCTGGTAGCGTAGTGGTTACGAATCGGGCTGCGAACCTTAAGGTCAGCGGTTCGAAACTACCAGCCGCTCCGCGGGAGAAAGATGAGGCTTTCTACTCCCGTAAAGATTTACACCCTCGGAAACCCTGTACAGGGTCGCTATGGGTCGGACCCGACTCGATGGCACTTAACAACAACAACAACATATACACACATATATATATATATATATGTATATATATATATGTATGTATTTCTGCTGATAAACTGGAAGGGGTTTGCTGATCATAGAGCATACATTCATACGTTCAGTCTCAATATTTACTGCTGAACAGTCTGACAAAGTCGTTCTTTCAATTTACATTCTCACCAGCAATGTATGAGCGTTCTAATTGCTCCACATTCTTGTCAACACTTAGTATTGCCAGTCTTTCATTTTGGCCACACTGGTGAGTGTGTAGTGACATTGAATTGCGGTTTTCAATTGAATTTTCCTGTTGGCTGGTAGAATTGAGTCCCTTTTCATAGGTGTATTGGCCCTTTGAATTTCCATTTCTATGAAGTGCATGTTGAAGTCTTTTGTCCTTTTCTGTCTATGGGGCTATCTGTCTTTTTTTTTTTTTTTTTTTAATTGCATTGCAACACCTTTTAAATGGATTCTGAATGTTCATCCTTTGTTGGATATATGTATTCCAATAGACTGCTGTGATTCCAAAAGACCACCGTGCCTGTGATTATGCCACAGGGTTACAAGTGGTACAAGGGAAGAGCCTGAGAAGAGACACGGATGGAGGAAGGATAGCCCATGGTGTTGGTGTGCAAACCAGATATTCTGCTTGGGATCTAATCCATGAGTCTGGAGAAGGACCTGAGTGTGAGTAAGAGGAAAAGTAACATATCTGAAAATCTCCTGAATATGCACAGTTAGGCAATTTGGAATTTGGGGTCCTGTTGTCAGTGGGACAGGAGAAAGATGAGGCTGCTTGCTCCCATAAAGATTTACAGTATTTTTAAGACCTCTAAGAAGCATTTCCTATAGGGTTACTATGAGTCCAAACTGAACTGATGGCAATGGGTTTGTCTGCTTGTTTGTTACTGATTTGGTGAACGGGCATCTGTGGAAATGTCAGGCAAGAAGAGAAAGGGTATAAAATGCACTAGAAAACAGAGTGAAGAAATCCACAATTAGATGAAACATTAGAAATCTAAGAAAATTGTGTGTCATTTGCAAAAGATGGACATCCCTAACGTAAATGAAGAAGGGTAAACACTTGTACAGCGGGCATCTGACAGCATATGGCAAAGTTCCATTTCTTGAATAGTCCTATTTTCCTGTTATGTTTATGTGGATGACTTGCACATCTGAAGTGGGATATGGGATAGAGAAGAAATGATGTGCAGAAGTTCTCATTTTTAGAGTATGCCTCATTGTTATGGGACTCCTGTAAGAGCTGCGCTATATTAACTAAAAAGAGTCCTGGTCTCAAAATTTGCAATTCAAATTAAAATACTGTTAATTTTAAATATTACATTAATGGAGGGAAACATAAACAGATAATACTGAATGTATTAATTTTTAGCTCTCTGAATATGTCTTGGTATTGACATGCAAACACAGGTGTCTCTGACGTTCAGGAAATTTAAAATGCATGAAATAAAATTGTGATTTCATCCAGAACAGTTTTAATTTGTACTGCTTTCCATTCCATACAGAGCCATGAGCTGAACAAATGGTTGCTGGCTTAAGCTAGTATGTTTTAAGGTTGTTTGCTACACAACAAAATCTAACTGATGTAATATCCTTCCTTCAAAAGCTGAGCTGAGATCAATGAAGGAAGCCTGAATGTTGGTGGCAGTCAGCGTCACTCAAAGTAGGATGCTTTGAAAACTCCTGTAATTTAGTCCGTGAAAAAGAGAGTTCTGTAGTCAGTTTGGTTAAGTGCTGAATTGTTAACCGAAAGGTTGTTGGTTCGAATTCACCAGCCATCCCACAGGAGGAAGATGAGATAGTTTGCTTCTGTGAAGATATATGGAATCCAGAAACCTATGGAACACTTCTAGTCTGTTGTATAGGGTTGCTATGAGCTGGAATCGTATTGACAAAAATTAGTTTGGGTGTTCGGTTTTGAAAACCCTGTCAACCTTAAATGGAGAAAAGATTGAAGTTGTCAAAGACTTCATTTTGCTTGGATCAACCATCAACAATCATGGAAGCAGCAGTGAAGAAATCAAATGACATACTGCATTAGGTAAATCTGCTGCATAACCTCTTTAAAGCGTTGAAGAGCAAAGATGTCAGTTTGAGGTCTAAGGTACACCTGACTCAAGCCATGATATTTTCATTCACCTCGTATCCATGTGAAAGTTGGACAATCAATAAGGGAGACCACAGAAAAATTGATGCATTTGAGTAATGGTGTTGAAGAAGGATATTAAAAGTATCATGGACTGCCAGAAGAACAAATAAATCTGTGTTGCAAGTACAGTCAGAATGCTCCTTAGATGCCAGAATAGGAATAATTCATCTCTCATACTTCAGATATTAGGGACCAGTCCTTGGAGAAGGACATCGTGCTAGGTAAAGTGAAAAGTCAGTGAAAAAGAAGAACCCCAGTGAGACGGATTGGCACAGTAGGAGCAACAATGGGCTTCAATGTAACAACTGTGAGGATGGCACAGGACAGGGCAGTGTTTTGTTCTGTTGTTTATAGGGTCGCTATGAGTTGGAACTGACTTGATGGCACCTAACAACAGTAAGTATACTTCCTGTATTGAGATTCATGGTCAATACCAGCATACTGTTAATTGTGAGAAACAATTTAGGAAACAAACAAACAATATCAATATTCTTTAAACAACTGATTAAAGAAACCTTATTTTCCACATAATTCCAATGCCTGTAATTCAATACTCAGATCCTTAGGATATACTTTGGGATATGCGGATGTGTATCTTCAGGTCATGTGTATCTTGGTTTCCAATCTGTGGACCATAGATCTCCTGAGGAGCCTGGACTTAGTATAAGAGGGTCATGTGTCATTATGCACAGAAGTGGCCAAAACACTTTCTGAATGTCAAAAAGGAGCCCCCCCACTTAGTTTACTATCAGGGGTGTGGTTGCTTCATATAATCTGATTCTAGGCTGGTCCCAGAGAGCTGGCATGGAGCCTCCCCCTGGAAGGACTGTCATAAGACAAGGGATGGCTTCCGAGAGCAGGCCAGCTGCACAGCAATAATTGCCAAAATTCCCTATTTACAGCAATGGGCACTTGGCAAATAACAAATTGTGCTATTTATGTAGCTGTTTCTTGTCAATATATGTGGGGATTCTGTAATTATCACGAGTGCTATTCAAAGCTTCTGGAATCTCAGACAAATGAGGGCAACAGAGCCACTGCACCTTGCAAACACTGCTGCCCTGGGCTCCTGCTCTGTCACACAATCTCATTGCCCAGATAGGAACAAGGGGCCAGGGATGGATGTACTTTGCCTGAGCAGAACTTGGGTTGGTCCTGATGGTTCCTCTTCAAGGTGTATAGGACAGCCAGGAGAGTCATACTTGGTCTACAGAGACACTCCGGCTGATAGAGCAACCTTTGTCTACTCATTCCCCATTTTCACAGCCAGGAATATCTTTCTAAAACATAAATGTAGTTGTGTCAATTCCTGCATTAGTAAAGTCCTTTAGTGGCTTTCCATGCCCTGAAAATAAAATCTAAACTCAAGCTTGTAGGCTCTGTCATCTCCCCCTGCTAGACCTGTCCTTCTTCATCCTCAGCCCTTGACCGTCACAGTCTTGAGGAAACCAAACACTACAGTCACAGTAAACGCTGTGCAAATCCAAGGATGATCTTGCTTGCTTTCCTCTGGCTTTGCACATCTGTCTCATCACTCTGCCCTCTTCATCCAACTCAGCCTAAATAATAACTGCAACTGATTGTTTTCCAGAGATGGCCATAAAAACATCACCTTATCTTACATGCTCTTCTACAGCATGACCCTGATACACCTCCAGGAAGATGTGGGGTTTACTTCTCTACCCCTTGAGATATGGGCGGCCCTGTGACCATTCTGTTCAATAGAATACTGTAAAAATAATGCTAGACCAGCTTCAGGTATGGTTCTTAAGGAGCCTGGCATCTCCACTTCCTGTTTGTTGGCATCTGGGCTGCCATGTGGATGGTCTAGCACACTCTGTTGAGAGAGAGCCAGCTGGATGGAGCAGCACAGGATTTCAGGCATGCAGAAGATCTCAGCTTGGATGTTCAGTATAGTACAGATTTCAGATGATCTAACCCAGCTGATGTTTTATTGCAGTGACATGCAGGACTTCAGGCAAGAACTGTCCATCTAGGGCCAGTCAAACAACAGAACTGGCAGGACTGATATAACACATTGAGCTTTCTCTGCCCACCAGGCAGGATCAAAAGCAGTTCTAAAATTTAGCTAGTAGTTGTTGTGGTTGATATCCATCTATTCTCTGGTTTTTCTGTCTTGCCTTTGCTGTCTTAAGTTGTCAAATATTTTGAGTAACATCACAGAAAGTGGCTTGCCAGTTGATATTCCCACAACATCCTGTGACATCAATTGCCATCCTATCTTTAAGCTGTGTGACCATTCGAACTTTATCTCCCTCCTCTGACTTTGACTTGCATAACTGAGAACAATGATCCCCTCTCCCTACAGCCAGGGTGAGTGACGTGCTGCATGTGAAGTACCTAGTTGAAACCATTGCACCAGGTAGTACCTTCTCCTCATGCAATCTGTCCATTTGTCTCACACTGGACTGTGAGCTCTGAGTGTTTGTACACCCCTGACCGGCACTGAGAGGCATTCAGGGCATCTATCCAAGGGATGACAGGATAAAGCTTCTCTGGTCCCTTGTTGAAGGACTCCTTCCTATAAGGTGAGTCCAGGAGCGGGTCTAGGGGAGACTCCATCACAGATACTCCAAAAAATTTCCACCATGATAGAGAACAGACCACCTGTCTAAAGGTGGGCCACCACATTGCTGGAACGCCATACCACACAAGTGTACTTGGGCATCAGAGACTGATGAGGTTTCTAGGATACAGTGGCTTTGTTCTGATGATGGAGAGAACAGAGCAGATCACAGCCACTCAGTGTCAGGACAAAGAGGGCCACCGGACCTGCCTGCAAATGCTGGCCACCTCAGGTTACACTGCTCAGTGAGGGCAGGCCAGCTGACATTGACTGAGAACATGGTCACTGTCCTCCCCCAGGTTTGACTCTGCCAAAGCATGCCCTTCTGGGTCCTCTGGAAGCTGATAGGGACCAGAATGGTTGTTTTTAGAGCCATCTCTGGAATAAAGTAAAAGGAAACGGATCAAACACCTTGTCTACTGGTCAAGCCTGGAGTTCCTTCTAGCGGCATTGGTCAAGTCAAGGTAATAAGAAGGTTCCTTCCAGCTGCCTAGTACTCTGGTTTCAGTTGTCTGGGTTCAAACCTCTTCCACTCACAAGCTATGTGCCGGAAGCAAATATGTTACTTAATTTCTTTGTACTTGAGTTAACTCATCTGTAAAACAATAGTATCCACATAATAGGGAACAAGTCACTTAATCTCTCTGAGCCTTCATTATCCATCCATAAAATGGAATTGAGAACAGCCACATCTCATGACTATTAGATGGATGATGTACTAATGTGCACAATATGGCTTGGAAAGTTGTTGACACCTTTTGTTAATATAATGTTTTCCAGTTATTTTCTTATGCGATATTAAATTGTATTAATAATTGAAGGTGAGGACCATGTCGTATCTATACATCCCGGTATTCATTCTGCACTTCTTGTTCACAGAGTCTTCAACAAATACTTCTTCATTTGATTGAACCTGAGGTATTTAAACATACATTGGCCCAAACACAACAAAAACAATTTGTTTCCATGGACAAGTCATTTTTCCAAGCCTTATTTTACTAATTTATAAAATACAGAAATGGCTTATACACACAGGAGAGAATTAAATGAGAGTGTACAGAAGACATGAATACACTTCTCACTACATGTAGTTGTTACTAAGTGCCTCTGAGTCAATTTCGACTTATAGCAACCGTGTACAGGGTTTTGAAGGAGCTGGTGGTGGTTCACAGTCCAGTGCTTATCTGATAGTGCCATGTAAGGCCCTTATTGCGCAAACCCCCTCCACCCCCGCCACTTTCTCTCAAGTGTCTGGGAACAAAACCATTTGATGTTGTATTTGTACATTTTATATTTCCATGTGTCATAGTTCTCTTTCTGTCCCCTCTCCCTTTTAAGTCTCTAGTAGGAGTGAAGACATGCCAAGCTACTTGGATGTTTTTTTATGAACTTCTCAGGAAATGTCTGATTCACTCATAGTATCAGCAGCTGGGTTTTTCTGTGATTAAAACAAGAAATGGGGAATCAAAGAGCTGTTAGCCAAGTACATGAAAACAGAGCAAAGGAGCAATAAATATTTGCTGACCTTTGTGCTCAGCTCTCCTTCTGGTTCATGTTGACTGGTGTACATTGTTATGACTGCAGTGCCAAGTTAGGTACCCTTGTCTTTACTATGATTATTTTTCAGGCAGTGGCCACTGTTTCCCTATAGGGGTTCAAGTCTTTGCATGGCCTAGTCATTTGTTCTGTCCACATTGGTGAGGGGACTTGATCTTATCCAGGTCTGTACACTTACAGTAAGAAGGTAGGAAGTCTGAGAATGCCTGGCTCTACCCAGTGTCAATGCTCCCAAATCCCCCTGGAAGTGCTACTTGAGCTTCCAAGATGTTTTCAGGAACTCCAGGCTCCTTGGAAGAAGATGTGATCTGGGAATTTGGGCAATGGCATAACTGTCCAAGGACACCCACGAATCATTCATCTTATACTGTATAAACTGTGGTTCTTGGAGTAAGAAATGGACCTCAAGACACTTTTAGTCCTTTTACAGATGAAGAAGTCAAGATCCAGAGGGCAAGTGCTCACCCAAAGGCACAGCTGGCCAGTGGTGGCTCAGATGGACTGATCTCCCACCATGATGCTGTCACAGAAGCCAGCAAGCTGAAAATACTAACATCCTCACCCAGTCATGCTCTTCCTCCTTTGGCAAAAGGGCCTAGTGCCATCACCAACAAACAGACAGAGGGAGACATTTAGTTCTCCATTGATTTGCAAATACTTAAAGCAGCCTGATTGTTCTGTTGAATCCCAGCAAAGATGTGCTGCTGCGCTGTATCTTGCTATTAGAAGGATCCCAGGAGACAAATGCCTGAAGTTCTGACCCATGTTCTACAAGGCAGGATGTCCTATTCCCTAATCATTTCAAGCCACATCTCCAAATCAACATCATCATTTGATATATGAATATTCAAAGAGCTTGGGTAGTGTAGTAGACTATGAGCTGGGCTGCTAACCAAAAGGTCAGCAGTTTAAATCTACCAGTTGCTCCACTGGAAAAGATTAGGCTTTCTGCTCCCATAAAGATTTACCATCTCAGAAACCCAATACAGAGTCACTAATGAGTCAAAAACCGACTTGGGGGCACACAACCACCACACCACGCCAATATTTATTGCAGACTATTTACCAAAAGGTAGCTAGACAAAATATGGTATATCCTTAATCAGCCATAAGCAGACATGAAGTTCTGGCAATTTCTATGGCATAGATAAACCGTAAAAAGTTTATGACAGGTGGGGATTGGGCACAGGAGAGCTTGGGTGCTAGGGAGGGGGGCAATATACAGGGAGGAAGAGGGAAGTGGGGAAACGGGGCAGATGGGAGAACAATTGGGCATGTTCGAAAGGGCTAAATGGGGCAGAGATAAAGGATGATATATGCACAGCCTTGGAATGGCAGGGCTCTGAGATATAGGGATTGAGTCATGGTTGGAATTGGGGGGGGGGGAATCATGTTAAGATGCTTGACTGTTTTTTGTTTGTTTGTTTGTTTTAATCTTGGTTTCCCTTGCATTATAATATAGAGTAGACACTGGATAGGGAGAGAAAGGAATAGTCAGAAACACCACCCTAGAAGGCTTGTAAGTCCATCTTCTACCTATGACTGATTGGAATACCTAAAATGGGGCTTCAGCGTACCCAGTGAACGAGGCTTCTTGCAGAGTCTTTGCAATACATAAAACTATAGGTAGAAACCAGAACCACATCCAGATCTCCAGAGATGAGAAATCTCTACTTGAAAGGATGAGCAGACCAGCCTGGAGTGGCTAGAAGAATAAAAGATACCTCTTGAAAGAAAGACCTGCAGGAAAAATGGAGGCAGATGGACTGTTACTACAAGAACAAACAAATCGCTTCCCTAGGAAACATCAAGGCAACTGGCCAGGTCTTCTCAACGCAAACCCCCTTCCAAGACTAAGACTCAATGGAAATGCACGCTCTGATTGGTGACCACACACATCACCGATGGGGGGAAGTGGGGTAAAAGAAGCAATGAAGTGGCAAGCTAAGCCCTACAATGTTCAGTGGACTTCTGTGGACCCAGTTGGGGACCTGGTTGGCAAGCAGTGTGAAGAGGCCTGGGGACTCTTGGGCCCAGAGTCAGTGGCATGGCCACAGAGGACTCGAGAGAAGAGCGGAGCTACTGACTGACGGGAAGAGAGGACATATGCACAGGAGCGCCCACATTTGCAGATGATACCCATGTGACCTGGACCGGATGACTAGATGATCAGAGCTCAACCAGGAGAGGAAAGAAGAGGGGAAAAAGAAAGAAAGAAAAAAAAAAAGAGTGAGCTGATACAGTCTGATGAACTTGACCTATACCTATGGAGCAGCGACTCAAAAGAGAGAACAAATCCTCACAGCAAGAAACATTCACCCACACACCCACACACAGAGTGGACAGAGAAGGGCAGCTTGGACATTGGATACTCAAATGGGGAGGGGAGAATTACAAAGGCAAGAAGTGACTGGCTTACAAGCTTTCAAGAGGGAACCTGGTACTAGGGAGCATGGCGGAAGGCAGAATCTCCAGTAGGTACTATTCAATCTGTCTGGGCGGAGCTGATGAAAGGAGATACAGGTGGGTAACTCATGATACTGTAGGGAATAATGCTTATCAGGACAGACTATGAGGGTTGGAAATGCAAAGGTAGAAGTTTTGTAACAAGGAAGGGAGTGATTAATTCCCCAGGATAGGAGCGGAGGCCTCTGGGACCATCAATGGAGAAGAGCCGAGAGTGGGACCCTACCCAGAGAAACAGAGATGCCTGAGATAGATGTAGAGGAGTGATGAAGCGACTGGTGACTTTGTACCCAGAGAGGGAAAGGGACTGTGGGCCAAAAACTGGGGGGAGGAGGGGGAAGTGTAGGGGGCGGGTTTCTGGTATATACCCTTTGGGTAGATGATGATGCATGGAGGGGATTGGAACCACGGCAATGAGATGATATACGATGGAATGAATGTAAAACTAAAGTTCTCCCATGTAAACTATCATATAATTAACAATAAAACATTAAAAAAAAGTTTATGACATGACAGTAAATCATGCTGAGTTCTTTCTAATTTGAATGGATTTCTCTCTGAGGCGATTCACCTATTTGCTATAGGAAGGTAGATAAGAGACTTCAATTTTTACCATCTTTTGGTATAGCTTAAGTTATATAAGTCAGTCATAAAAAGACAAATATTGTACGATCTCATATGAAATATCTATAATAGACAAATATGTAGAGACCAAAGTTTGTTGTTGTTGCTATACGAGGCATGGGAGGGAGAAAACGTAGGGGAGTCATTGTTTAGGAAGTACTGATTTTTTTTATGGTGATGGAAAATTTGGCAATAAATATTGGTGATGCTGTACAACATGATTAATATACATGGTGTCATTGAACTGTAACACACACAATAACTGTACACATTGAATTGGAGGGTTGGGAAAGAGGGTGGAATGGAAAGAAGAATCACAGGAAGGAAGTGGAATAACTGAGGTTACGTGGCAGGGATTACAATCATTGTGATGAAATGAAGCGCATGATTTGTTGAATGTAAAACCAATGATCTGCTCTCTAGATTTTCACTTAATGCACAATAAAAATCTTCTTTTTTAAAGAATATTGGCAAATGTAAGTTCTACATATTTTTATAACAATAAAATAAGAAAAAAGGATGATATGAATACATTCACAAAAGAGCTTTTTCCTTCCTTCCTTTTTTTTTTTTTTTTAACAAGGGCCAGCTAACTTTATAAGGCATGACAGTAAACCATGCTGAGTTCTTTCTAATTTGAATGGATTTCTCTCTGAGGTGACTCATCTATTTGCTACAGGAAGGTAGATACAAGACTTCAATTTTTACCATCCTTTGGTATAGAAAAATCTGATTTCTTTGCAAAGAAGAGCAAAACTGTTAGGCAGCCAACTGCAGGTGTTAACATGTATTAAGACTGGTGTGTGTACCTAGTTGCACAAGAAAGCAGTATCATGGGCCAGAGTAGTATTTTAAATAGGGTACCTAGGGTGGGATAGGTACCTCCTTAGCATATTTGAGGATGAGGAGGCTGGTCTGTGGGTTGAAGTGCCATGAGCGGAAAAAAGACTGAAGATGAATTTGGAGAGAAAGGCAGGGGATGGACCACGCAGTACTGATTCTAGTTGATGTTTTTGAAGGGTCACTTGGATTACTGTGTGTAATAATGGGAGCCTGGATAGGGTAGTGTCAGTAGAGCTAGGAAGAAGGAGATGAGATAAAGATACATGCTGAAGGCAGAGTGGGCAGAAGGTACTGCTGGGTGGAAGGAAAGAGAAAGAAACCAAGGCTGATTTCTAAGATTCCAATCTGAAGAACTCAATGAATGGTGGGGACCATTACTGACAACAAAGCTATGGGATCAACAGGTTTGCAGGGTAGAGTGAAAGGCTGCTGTCTTTCAAACACTCAGATCTCCATTTCATGCTACATTTTATTTCATATCTACCAAGTTCTAACTTCAGTAGCCCAATAAATGCCATATGAGTTGTCAAAGAAGCTATTGCAAAATACAACACAAACACACACACCTATACATACATGCATGCATATACACATTTATTTATTCAGAAATTTTTGTTCTCTAATGCTAAAATAATTGGCTATTTTACTTAAAACTATACTTGCATAAATATATGTGTGTATATACATGTCTGTGTTCAGATAGGCTAGGTGTACATATAAGGATGAGGATGAGGATGAATGACCCCCAGGATCTGCCCACTACAGGGGAGAGTGATGGGCCTTTGCTCCAGCCAGCTTTGTGAAACAAACACAATGAAGTCACATGAATTTGGGCAGGAGCTGGGAGAGGTGAGAGGGCCCAGCACAAGCCAAAACTACTTGTCGTGGATCAGCTTTATCCTGTCAAAAATGAATCTTTGCTTTAACCCCTGGGCTACATAGCACAGAGGAAGAGCCAGTTCTAATAAGTTCAGAATCTTCAGGTTTCCACTTTTGTGCATAAAACAAGAACAAGCAAAGTGCTCACGAAATTGCTGACACAACAGATTTCATGATTATCTTTTTAATCTCCCTATGGGCAAAGAGCCCTCCAATGTTCTGGGAATATATCAAGAGCATCAATAAATAGCACCCAAACCAGAGGCCTCAAAATGAGGGCCACATTTGGGCCAAATATGTATACTTCTTTGATATCCCTAGGTAAAGCAACATGCCACTGAGAAACCTACTTGCAAACAGTTCTTAGGATTCCTGGGAGAAAGGGTGGCCAGAATCTTGTGAATGAATTAAAACTTTCAAACAAAGGGAGGATCATAGGCAGTTATGACCTTGAGGGAAAAGAGGTGAGTCATCAGCCTATGGTGGGGGGGAAGGTTGATTGCTGACAGTTTATCTCAAATGTCCTCAGAACAAGCAACTTGGGATCTGACACCACTTCCTCAAGATGGTGGATGAAAAGAAGGTAATGGAAAGTGTAAGAGACCAGGTGTCTTTGGAGGCTCTTGACATTGTTTAAAAATGAGAACAAGAGAATCCCAACATGGGAACAGTTTTGGAAAAAAATTCAGGAGACTTTGAAGAGTTCCAGAAGATACCTGGGATTAGGGAAAGGGTGGGACTTTGAAGACCTAGTATTCCAGGTGGAACATGAAGTTTGGGTCATAGAGGACTTGTTGTTGTTATGTGCCGTGGAGTAGGTTCTGACTCACAGCGACCCTGTACAGGGTTTCCGAGGCTGTAAATCTTTACAGGAGCAGAAAGCCTCATCTTTCTCCTGCGGAACAGCTGGTAGTTTCGAACTGCTGACCTTGCAGTTCACAGCCCAATTCGTAACCACTACACTACCAGAGCTCCTTCATAGAGGACTTCATAGTGTTTAATATATGATCACAGGCTGGATGGGCTTGGGGAACAACAACTACAATCTGAAACCTCACCATAGCCCATACTTTATGACATGTTTGTTGTTGTTAGGTGCCTGTTGAGTAGGTTCCTATCCATGGTGACCCTCTGGACAACAGAACAAAACACCAACTGGTACAGCATCTTCCTCACAATTGCTGCTCCCTTGAGCTTCTTTTTGCTGCCACTAGGACAGGCCACCTCATTGGAGGTCTCCCTCTTTTTCACTGTCCCTCCACTTCATCAAGCACAATGTCCTTCTCCAGGGACTGATTCCTCCTAATAATAAGTCCAAAATACAACAGATGATGTTGGCTATCTTGGCTTCTGGTTGTAATTCTTTCAAAAAAGATTTGCTTGTTCTTCTGGAAGTCTATAGTACCTTTAATATTCTCCTCCAACACCATAAATCAAACACATCAATTCTTCTATGGTCTTCCTTATTCATTGTCCAATTTTCACATGCATATGTTGTTGTTGTTATTAAGTACTGTTGAGCTGGCTCCCACTCATAGTGACCCGATTAGGGTTTCTGAGGAGCTGCTGGTGAGCTTGAACTTGCAGATAAAACCGACTTTGCAGTCCAGTGCATTAGCCCACAGCATCAAACCAGGAGTCCCCATGCATACGAGGCTACTAAAAATGCCAAGGCTTGGGTCAAACACACTTTAGTTCCTAAACTGACATCTTTGTTCTTGAACACCTTAAAGAGGTCTGGTGCAGCAGATTTGTCCAGAGCAATACGTCATTTGATTTCTTGACAGCTGCTTCTTCTATAACTGTTGATGGTTGATGAAAGCAAAATGAAGTCTTTGACAACTTCAAACTTTTCTTCATTTATCATTATGTTATTTATGAATCCAGTGGTGAGGATTTTTGTTTTCTTTACATTGAGGTGCAACCCATACTGAAGGTTGTTTGATATTCACCAGTACATATTTTAAGTCCTCTTCACTTTCAGCAGAAAGGTTGTATCATCTGCATATCACAGGTTGTAATGAGTCTTCCTTCAATCCTGATGTCACGTTCTTCTTCACTTCATCCAGCTTCTTGGATTATTTGCTCAGCAAACATACTGAATAAGTATGGTGAAAGACTACAACCCAGGCACACACCTATCCTAATTTTAAACCATTCAGTACTCCCTTATTCTGTGAAAATGACTACCTCTTGGTTGTACGGGTTCCTCATGTTTGAGAATATTCATTCTCAGCAATGTTGTCCATAGCTTGTCAGGATCCACACAACCGAAAGCCTTTGCATAGTTAATAAAGCACAGGTAAACATCTTTCTGGTATTCTCTGCTCTCAGCCAATATCCATCTGACTTCAGCAATGATATCCTTTGTTCCACGTCCTCTTCTGAATCAGTTTGATCCTTTGGCAGCTCCCTGTTAGTGTACAGTTAAAGCTGTATTTCAATTATCTTTAGAAAAACACTTACTTGCATCTGATATTAACAATATTGCCTGATGATTTCCACATTCCGTTGGGTCACATTTCTTAGGAATGGGCATAAATATGGATCTCTTTCAATCAGTTGGCCAGGTAGCTGTCATCCAAATTTCTTTGCATAGATGAGTGACTGCCTCCAGTGCTGCATGTTTGTTGAAAGGTTTCAATTTATATTCCGTCAATCCCTGGAGCCTTGTTCTTTGACGATGCCTTGAGTGCACCTTGCACTGCTTCTATCAGTACATACCATTGGTTCTCAATTATATACTACCTCTTGAAATGGTTGAATATCGATCATTTCTTTTTGGTACACAGACTCTGTGTATTCCTTCCTTCTTCTTTGATACTTTCTGCATCATTCAATCCTTTGCTCAAAGAATTCTTCAGTGTTGAAAGTCAAGGCTTGAATTTTTTCCACAGTTCTTGTTACTTGAGAAATGCTTTATGTGTTCTTACCTTTTTTTTTTTCCACTCCAAATCTTTGCACATTTCATTATTACATTTGACTCTGTCCTCTCGAGGTGCACTTTGAAATTTTCTGTTTTGCTCTTTTACCGCCTCTTTTATTCCATTTACTTTAGCATTTCAATGCTGGAGAGTTAGCATGTATCTGTCAGTCAGTGTGTTGTACTGTGGTGGCTTACATGTTACTGCAATTCTGGAAGCTACACCACCTGTACTTTACACACCAGCAGGATCACCCCTGGTGAACTAGTTTCAGCTGAGCTTCCAGACTACAACAGACTAGAAAGAAGGAGAGACAGACTACTTCTGAATATTTAATCACTGAAAACCTTATGAATAGCAGTTGGTCAGATAGCCCAAGAAGATTTAATATTGAAACATAATGACGAGCACCCAAATATTGTCAGAATGTTGGAAAATGAGCCCTTAAGTTTGGAAGGCATTCAAAATATAACTGGGAAAGAGCTGCCTCCTCAAAATAGAGTTGACCATGATGATGTGAGTGGGATAAAACTTTCAGGACATTCATTTGCTGATGGGGCACAATTCAAAATGTAGAGGACAGCTGTAACCATTTATTAATTATCAGAACATGAAATGTATGAAGTACAAATCTAGAAAAATTGTTGACAAAAAATGAAATGGAACACATAAACATCAATATGTGATATGAAAAAGGTATTTGGAATGAAGAAGTCATTGGTCCTGCAAAATTCTATCATGTGATCTCCAGCATCATTTCTATCACCAAGGGTCAACTATTGACCCTTCCTCTTTGTTTCCAGTCTCTACATTCCCATCACCCATAATTATGACTACATCTTGATTACATGTTTGATTCACTTCAGACTGAAAAAGTTGGTAGAATTCTTCATTTTCATCATCATTGGCTTTAATTGTTGGTACATAAATTTAAGTAATAATGGTATTAACTGGTCTTCCTTGTAGGAGTATGGATATTGTCATGGACAGCATTATACTTCAAGATAGAATTTGAAATTTTCTTTTTGATGAAGAATGTTTGTCATTCCTCTTTAGTTTGCCATTCCCTGCATAGTAAACCATGTGATTGTCAGATTCAAAATAGCTGATACTAGTCCATTTCAGCACAGTAATACCTAGGATTTCAATGTTTATGTGTTCCATTTCATTTGTAACAACTCTAATTTTCCTAGATTCATACTTTGTACATTCAATGTTCCAATTATCAGTGGACGTTTGCAACTGCTCCACCTCATTTTGAGTTTTACCCTATCAACAAATGAACGTCCTGGAAGCTTTATTCCATTCACATCATCATGGTAAATTCTACTTTGAGGAACCAAAGTATTCTGAGTGCCTTCCAACCTGAGGGGCTCATCTTCCAGTAATATATCTGACAGTGTTCTGGTGCTATTCATTGTATTTCAATATTCAATATTCTGGTGCTATCTGATAGTGTTTCACTGCTATTCTTAAGGTGTTCTGTGGATAAATAGAAGTAGTCCACCTCTCCTTCTTCCAAGTATGTGTTTTTCTGCAAGCTCAGTTAAAACCTGTCCACCAAATGTCTTCCTCCAAGTTTTCAGAAGGACTTAGAGTCACTGTCAAATTGTGAAATTGACATGCGTCTTCAGGGGAGGGTCTTTCTGGTCACTGGATCTTTGCAATGCCCAAACTATCTGGACAGTCCTAAAAACATGAAGAGACCAGACACATCACTGACTACGTGGCCTCTGTGTTCATGCTTCCATTAGCTCTCCCCTTCCCTATTAACTGAGGTATCTTAAGGATTTAACTCAGGACATGGTTCTCAAAAAAGGTGTGCCATAAAAGGTCCATTTCATTTTACTTGGGACTAATAGAGCTCTCAGGACTCCTGGCGTGGTGTTGTAGGATAAACGCTCAACTGCGAGGTAGGTTTGAACCACAAGGTCAGTGGTTCAAAGTCACCAGCTGCTCCTCTGAAACCATATACAGGATTTCTCAGAGTTGGAACAGACTCAATGGCGATTAACAGCAACAACAATACAGCTCCCAGAGCCCTATGAAATGACTTGGCAAATAGCTCTTAGTTCCCAGCTTAGTGAACAAACTCTGTATTCTGCAGCCAAGATAAGAAACACACTGCATTCATTCATTCATTCATTCACTCACATAATATACACTGACTGAGCAATTATGTCATGCAATGCACCACATTGGGTATTACAGGGACACAAAGATAGGATTACAGCTCTTTAGACAAAACTGGGAAGAGAGGGCTGGATAAAATGTATATTATAAGAGGAGAAAGCTTGCATAAAGTTCTCTTAGAAGAATAACCAAGAAAAGCGGGACTTTAGGAGGACAATCACACCAGTGTGATTTCAAGGAGATCATACGTGAGGGTACCGGATAAGAAGATGCATAGGACTTTAAAGGTGAGGGAGGTCTGACCAGGAACTGGGATTTCTTGGTGAGTGGTAAGAAATTTGAGTTCCTGCATGACACTAATGGTTAAGGGCTTGACTACTAACCGCCATGTTGGTAGTTTGAACTCATCCAGAGACACTTAGAAAGAAAGACTTTCTTAAACTTATTAAACTTGAAATAGTCACAGCTATGAAAAACCTATGGAGCACAGTTCTACTCTGCCAAACGTGGGGTCATCGCAAGTCTTGACTGACTTGATGCTAACAGGTTTTGGGGAGGAATTGGTTTTTCCTAGACCTTCATATATGGGTATGTAAGAGATGGAAGGAAGATGGTTGGCAAAAGGACAGTGTGGGATACTCTGAAGTAACAACCATGACAATGCTTATGATTCCTGAGTTCTTCCGAAGTGTCGGGCATGGTTCTAAGCACATCATTTACTTAAGGATTCATTTACTTAACTCTTACAGACGGCCCTATGAAGCAGATACTATCAATATCCACATGTTATAGAAAAAGTGACCCAGAGAGAAGCAAAGCAGCTTGCTCAAGGTAGCTAGGGTAGGATGTGAATCCAAGCAGTCTGATCCTAAACCCATACCTCTCACTACTGGGCCATGACAGCCCTCTGTAGATGGGGAGGTAACTGGTTTGGGGAAAGGAAGGCTGAGTTCAGAGCAAAGTCTGAACTGGACACTGCTCTGTGGAAGTTGATCTGGTATGGGTAGAGCTGAGTTTTCCTTGGAAGGGAGCAGACTGAAATCAGGACAATAATTTAGATGACCCAGAGCTGAGGTCAAAACCATGGGAAAACTATCATAGCTGGCATGTTCTCATGCCAGTATGTACTGGGGGCAGTTGTGTTTCAGTGGGAAGCCCTGGGTTCCTCTGTGTGGTAGGCCTGAGTTCAGTTCCTTCCCAATACCCTTCCAGCACAGTCAGTACCCAACTGTTGGCGGAGGTGTGTGTTGCTGTGATGCTGTATTTTTTCCAGTAGAGCTTTCAGGCAAATATAAGCCAGGACGCAAGACCTGGGCCCTCTCTTCCAAAAAAAAAAAAAAAAAATCTACTTCTGAAAAAGCTGACAATGAAAGCCCTATGCCTCTGAAGGAAGTGTTTCATTCCACTCTGCCTGGGGTCACGACAAGTTGGGGCCAATTTGCTGGCAGCTAACAACCACAACATTATGTGCTAGACACCAAAAAAGCAAGCTACATGCTTTACTTTATTTACCTCTCGTAAGAATGCAGGTTAAATAAGAAGAGTCTGGGGCTGTTGTTGTTGTTGTTGTTGTTAAGTGCTGTCAAGTCAGTTCTGACGCATAGTGACTCTGTATAGGGTTTCTTAGGAATGGTTGGTGAGTTTGACCCCCTGAGCTTGTGATTCAAACCAATCTGGCAGTCCTGTGCTTTCTCCCACGACACCACACCAGGACTTCAAGGTGTGTGATGGTGGTGGTGGTTACGTGCTGTGGAATCAGTTCAGACTCATAGTGACCCTGTATAGGATTTCTGAGGCTGTAAACCTTTACGGGAGCAGAAAGCTTCATCTTTCTCCCTCAGAACGGCTGGTAGTTTCAAACTGCTGACCTTGAGGTTAGCAGCCTAACTCATAACCACTATGCTAGGGTAGGTGCTATCAAACTAGCAATTTCGAGTAAATATACAGATGGAGAAACTAAAGCCTTAGTAGTTAAAAGTTCACAAAGGCCGTAAGTGGCAGACCAGAGCTTAGATTCTAAAAGCAATACAAAGAAATGGTGGTAGGTTCAGTACAGCTTGCTAAATCAAATGTGAGACATGATACTGAAGGGAAGTACAGAGGAAACAAATGCTTTGGGACTTGACAAGATCTTTGTTCTTCATTGCTTTTGGGATATGAAAGGAAGAATTTGGCTGGACAGAGAGAAAACTGTTTGAGGGGGTGTTGCCTGATATTCCATGGGAGAAGGGGGGGGTGATCCATCACTGCAGACTTGCAAATTCACTGGAGTAGAGGAGTAATATCTTTTCTGTCCCCCTCTCCAAGTTGGTTCAGACAAATTGTGGGTATCTGAAGCTAGATCTTTCTGTTTTTAACCTCAATGATCTAGAAAGACATAGGAAAGTCTGCCAAAAGAATCTGCCTCAGGAAATTCCCAGTCAGGAGGGCACTCATGGCTTGGAATGGGAAGCAAACATGCCAACTCTATGGAAGGCAGAGCTGGAAAAAGACTCATTGGATGTCCACCAGTTAAGATTTCCCAGGATGAGCTCAAGGTGTGGGCACAGGTGCAAGTCTGTTCCCATTCTGGCAACCCCGCTGGGTGGAATCTAGGTGCGTGTTGTAGCAGGTATTGTCAGTGCCTTCCCAGGTCTGTCTGTACCCACCCTTCCAGAACATGACAGCAACTCTTCACCTGAGGGCTTCCTTTCTCCTAAGTGTTCACTTACCTCAGAAAAACATTGGACGTCCTGGAAGCTATGGACCGCCAATACCTTATACACGATCTCCCAGAGTTCCTCAGTGAAATTGAGCTCAGTTGCCCACAATGGTGACTGGCTTGATGATACACTTTGACTTGATTATTGTTGATGTTGTTAAGTGCTGTCAAATTGGTTCTGACTCATAGTGGCCCTGTATAGGGTTTCCAAGGAGTTACTGGTGAGTTTGAACCCCTGATCTTGTGCTACAATGCTTTATCCCACAGTGCCACGCCAGGACTCAACCTTTATTGGCTTCTGTCCTTCCTAGCCTCACTTCCTCTAGGGTTTGCTGGAATCCTTCCCCTAAATGAAAAACTGACATTGAAATTCTTATTTCTGGGTCTGCCCCTGAGGGAGTCCAGCCTATGACATGTATCTTGGGTACTGGAGTTTTCCCAGTGCAAACCTGCAAGAAAGAACTGACTCCTCGTTGGAACACACTAGGTATCTGTGTTCCTACTTCTTTGCGTTAAAATCTGTTTCTTTGTTTTATTGTTATTAAATTTGAAACCCTCATCTGGAGTCTCTATATTATACAAAAGGAAACAATTAGAAAAATAAGATTAAAGTTCACTTTGGAGAGCATTTATTCTGAAATCTCAGGCATGATAAATGGCAAATCGTATACTGAGATTCTCCAGAGAATAGTCTCAACTCCAACTATTAACAAAGAATAGAAATCACTGAATACCAACATTACAGTAAATGGAGCAAGGATGGGAGTACCATGTAATACATCAGACAAATAAGATGGAAGAGCAGAAGTCTGGTTCTCATGGAGAGATGTCAGGTACTTAAACAATGTGTGTGCTTTTGTGCTCTCTCTATGGAGGGTGAAGGCTGCTACCGTATGTGGGCTCCTCCTAAGATTAAATTGAAAAACGGTCTGCTCCAAAATTAATTCCCCAAACTCTTTTCTCTCTTCCCTAAGTGGTAATAAATCAGGCCCATCAGACCTGGGTCTGTGGCTACCTAGAAGGGACTGGAATCTCAGAATTCTGCATCTCCTATCATTTCATGGTGTCACAGAGGAGCCTCAGCTTCCTAATAAGAATAGTAATTGACATTTATTTAGGCTGTGCTCCAAAAGCAGAATTGGAGGCAAGAATTCCAGTGCAAGCAGCTTTTGTGGGAGCACCATTAGAGAAGGGAGAAATGAAACAATTAAGGAAGGGCAATTAACAAAGTTGTGTTATCAAGCAAGTTGTTGGGATGAACAAGAGCTACTTCTATTGGGAGAGTTCTGGGGGTGGTATCGAATATGCACTTCCAGTATCCTAACTGAGGCATGAGGAAACTAAAATATTGATCCACCAACTCCTCTCAGTTTGAAGACCACTTGGGAAATGGAGGAAGGCTGTTAATTTCCTGGCACTTTGGGACTGTCCTGTATTCTGGTGGTCTGAAAAAGTTCTGACTCCTAGGGGTTGGCAGTGGAAGTTGGGCAGGCACACACAAGAAACTAGTTCTGAGAGGATTCGGAGGGATGTCATCTACTCACATGTATGCCTTCACATATTCCTCAGAGCAACCTGATGTAGTATGCACTGTGCTCCGTTGCCAATGAGGAAACAGGTTCTGCAAGGCAAAGCACTCTTCATGGCTAGGTAGCTAATAAGTGGAAGAGGCAGGATTGAACCTTAGGCAGGTTTCACTGAAAGGGTCTGCTCTAAACCTCCACACTTTATATCCAGTTAGGGATCCTGGAATAACAATTCACCAGCAAGGCTGGGTGCAGCCCCTGGGCCTAAGGACTAGATTTGTGGGCCTTCTGAATTAAGTCTTGTCTCATGAGTAAGGAGGGGAGACAGTAATTTAAGATCTATAGAAACATAATAATTTACTCTCCTTGTGTTAATCCCCTCTGATCACCAGTTTTAGCTTGTGTCGACACTGACAAATTAAGGACATGTTCAGCACTTCTGTAAGAGTAAACAGCAAATTCCACAAGCGGTTCTAATCATTTTTTTCTTCCAGGGTGAAATCCCTTAACTAAAGACGTCTGCCCAGTGAGTGAGTTGTTGCGAAGACCTTTCTAACTAGACCACTGTTGTTGCTGTTGTTTTTAAGTGACATGGAGTCTGTTTCAACTCACAGCAACCGTGTATAGGATTTCTGAAGAGTGGGTGGTACATTTGAACTGCTGACCTTGCGATTACAGCAGTCCAGCACTTATCCTACAGTATTGGGACCCCAACTAGACAGCTGTTGTTGTTGTTAAATGTTGTCCAGTAGGTTCTGACTCACAGTGACCCTATATAGGGTGTCCAAGGAGTGGCTGATGAGTTTGAACCACCGACCTTGTGTTTCAAACTGGCCTTGTGGTTCAGTGCTTTATCCCACAGTGCCCCGCCGACTTGACAACTAGGTTGCCTTAAATTTCAAACCCCCTTCAGCAAGTCCCTCTCTGAGAACCCTGGATTGTAGAGGGATTTCCTGTGGGCATTCTCCACCCTGTGGGTTACATGGATGGCTTGCATCTGAATGACCCTGGCTCTGGTTCCAGGAGAAGAAGTGATTTGTAAAGGGTCAAGGAGAGGCAAGCTGTCTTTAGAAGAGTATGGGGGAAGGGGATGATGAGTTGTACAGTGTTAAAGCACTTTGCTGCTGACAGAAAAGTTAGCAGTTTGAACCAACCAGTATTCTATGGGAGAAAGACAACCTGCTTCTGTAAACCCTTTGGGGCAGATCTGCTCTGTTCTGTAGGATCACTGTGAGTTGAAATTGATTTGATGGGAGTGTTTTTTATTTTGTTTTGGGGGCATGGGGATAGGGAGGGTGAAGAGCAATCCCCACCCCCTCACTGGTGTGGGCACTGTAGGATACACATTTGATGGCTAAAGTTAGTGGTTCAAATCCACCAGTCACTCCTCAGCAACCCTATATAGGGTTGCTATGAGTGGGAACTGGCTCGACAGCACTTACCAACAATAAAAACAACATTTATTGAGCACCTACAATGTGCTTCTACTCTAAGGAAGTTGAGGTGGGAAGTTCTGTGTCTTGTTCCAAAGCATTCACCTTGTTGTTAAGAGGCAAGGTTAAACCCAGTTACATTTGCAAAGACTCTATTTCCAAATAAGAACATATTCAAAGGTACAGGAGTTAAGATTTCAAGGACATAGGGGGTTGAGGTGAAAAGTGAGTGTTGATATGCAAAGTTGCCTCTCCCTTTACTGGGGGAGGTGGGAACTGGGGAAGGGGCAGTCTCCAAGGCCTGTTGGGACTCTACCCGCTCTTTCCCCTCAGAACTGGCTATTTCCCCAATTAGTTGATACTTTGGCTTTTAAGAAAAGCAATCTGGACTCCAGGGAGCACATCCAAATAAATCGTCCCTTCAGATATTGGAATCAAACAATGCCTGGAAGAAGCTTAAGCTTCAAGAAATGATGGCCACCTGATAAGGCCTGTTCCAGAGAAGACAGCAATTACCCTCCCAGTGACTCTCTAAGAACACATCCAAGCTAGTCTTCATTTGCCCTGGAGGGTGTGGGGGGGTGATCAGTGGAAGTGCACCAGACCCAAACTTCTTCCTATAGGAGCTACCCTGCCCTTTGCCCTCTTGAAAGAAGCCATGGTCTGGAGTAAGATCAGAACCAAGGGAAGTCAACCAATAATCAAGTCAGTGGCCTGTGGCCCTTTAGAAGAGTTCTATCTAGGACCATGAACTAATGAAGAAACCAAGAGTACCACAGGCGGGTGTGAGCAGCCAGGGTAGACAGAGTCAGGACTAGGGCAAAGCAGTTATGAGGAGCAGAAATGCCTGCCACCAGAAAGAAAGAAAAGGACTCTGGGAGGTTGAGGACTAGGAGAGAGAAGAAAGTAAGGAGGGAGAAAGAGATTGAGATCTTAGAGGTGCTCTGACTTGGGGATACAGCAAAACCAAGGAAATCTAGGAAAATCGAGAAAATACACAATGGACATATAAAAATGACCATGATACCAGAGGAATGATAATATTTGAAGAGTCCCTTCATTCCCCTAAAATGGGCCCTGGACTCCTAAGAGTACAGTTAAGCCGTAGATGTCAAAAGAGGCCCCACAACTGAATGCAGAGGGTCTAAGGCAAACATCCAGGGATTTCCTGCCAGGCTCAAAAGTTGCTCTTGCCATCATGGGAAGCCTGACAATGACCAGATGGCTACTTTCCAAAGAGGTCTGTAAAGGAAGATACTTCTTTTGTGTGAATAGAGTTGACACCTGCGTTTCCCATGGACTTCTCGGAGAATGTCAACTTTTAGACCCTGACACATCAGGAACTTCTGGTGTGGTGCTGTAGGATCAGCACTGGATTTTGAACCACAAGGTTGGCAGTTCAAACTCACCAGTTGCTCCTTATATAGGGCTGCTATGAGTTGAAACTGTCCCGATGGCACTTACAACAACATCCCCATCAGAAACATTCTGTTTGTGTGTAAGGTCTATACCAGATAACTCAGCTAACAATAAATCCATAGCCTTCACTAAGGCACATTCTTATTAAGAGAGTTTATCTAGGGAGAGGGGCCTTTAATTAGTCCAGTATCAATCATGGAACTGTCTTTGAAAGCAATTTCAAGGCTATGGATTTATTTTTGGTTGAGTGATCTGGTATACCACCTTACACACAGGCATATAGACATATCTGCCTGACAAAAGAGAACGAGGACTCGAACAATATGAAAATGAGGCTCAAAGATTACGTATAAAACTTTTGAAAGCTGACAAGATTTACAGAGGGTATTTCTGCTGTGAAGTTTGATTTAAGGACAGAGAACTGTCTATACCATTTGAGAAAGGTTTTAAATATTGATTTTGTAACCCATCTTATAATCTCAAAGATTCAACTGTGTACTTTGAGATTATAAAAAGATTATAAAGTGTGTCATGTAGGATAATTAACAAATTTTCACAAGGTATTATTAATAAGTAACAAACCAAGCATGTGTCTAGAGAATTATTCACAGGCTTCTTCCTCTATCTGGGGCAGGCTCAATGAGTTTATAGAAATGCAAATTTCCTCAGTCAGTGTTTCTATATTATTGTTGTTTTTAAGTGCCTTTGAGTTCCTCCTAACTCATAAGGATCCTATATAGGGTTTCCACTGACATTGTGGTTCAAACTGACCTTGCAGTCCAGTGCTTTATCCCATAGCACCAAAAGTAGGCTCTAAGATAAATGTGTGCTCTCTTTTTTATTTTTTAAGTTTTTATTATTACTATTGATAAATGTTAGAAGGTTTTTGGATTTCCCCCATGGTAGTGAATCTATAGATAACAACATTTAGATGGAATAGAAACCTTTTTTGGTGCAATCATAGAGTTTACCACCAGTTACCTTCACGATGATTCATCTAAAGCTTTAGAGTTTCTGTAATCCACAAAAACAGAGATCCAAAAAAAAAACTATGGTGCTTGGTAAAAGTAATCAGTAATGGCTGCTCAAGCTCCTTAATGTACACACTAAAAAGTACATTATTAATAAAAATAAAAAATAAAAGATAGGGAAGCACTGACATTTAAGATAACAAATAAACAAACAAAAAACAATCTCCTATGTTGGGTTGGGCCACTGTGTTCCCAGACCTGTACCCTAATGGGTTTGAAGACTATAGGCCTTCTATAGGAAGCAAATTCATATAGCTCCAATAGGAGTGGGTAGTTTGAATTCAGGTGGCAGTGCAAGGTTTGGGTGGGTTTTAGAGCATACTGGGAAAGGAACTGGGCACTCTGAAAGAGACCCTGATTCTGGTCAGCTGACTCATGAAAGGACAGTCCTGTGGCCCTTTCTCTGGAACAGCCTGGGGTGACAGTGCACAGCTGCTGAAACCCTCTAGCCTGATAGCTGTCCATCTCTGGACAGGGTGAAGTAGATGTTAACATGATTGGATGATGGTACACTCGCTTCTTCGCCTGTTGCCCCTCAGCATCCTGGGCTATTCCTCAGTGAACCTGGAACCTTTTCTGTGACTTACCTGAACCTTTTTACCTAACTGGAGGGCAGACCACCTGGGTCACTTCTGGCTATGCCTGGCCCTACTAAGTTCTAACCCTGCTGCTGTTTTTTGTGAAGCACTAACCCTAGGCAAGGACAAATGACATAGGGATGGAAAAATCATATCTAACTAGTAGTGAAGTAATCCTGTGGTGCCCCCAGGCGAGGGACCACCAGCATCTCCCCATCATGTCCTCTTACTCTTTATCATCTTCAATTTCTGCTGACTCCAGTTTCCCTGAACTTGAAAGTCTCTACTTTTTTGAAATCACCTTTCTCTCTTCTTCTTTGGAAAATGCCTACCTACCCTTTGAGACCAGATCAACCTCACATCCCTGACACCTGCAATGCCTTCACAGCATGTTGTACAGACCACAGCTGGCATTAGCACAGGGTAGCTGCTGGTCAAATACGTGGGTTTCTTTCCAAGATCGGTTCCTGCTGGGCTGGTTTGTGTCTGTGGCATATGGCAGGGCTACATCTAGCATTTACACATTAACACATTGCAGAGGCTCAGGAAATGCTTCCTAGATGGCTGAGGAAAACGGAATTCAGCTTCTTGCAGCTTTGACTTGTGACTTGTCTGTTGCCTACTGGCTACTGAAATACCATGTTGACTCTTGCGGTATTTCTGGATATGCCTGACAATGTTCATTTAACAGCTCCTGGGGCATTCAGGATAATATGTTTTGCAAAGGGGATAAGCAGAATCATTCATCCCTGCACTCAACAAACAGGGTACATATGCCAGACACTGTACAAAAGTAGGAAGAATAAAATGCCTTTTATTGTTATGCTTATGCCTTTGTTGTTGTTGTTAAGTGCTGTTGAGTAGGTTTTGAACCATAGTGACCCCTATAAAAGGTTTCCGAGGAGTGGCTGGTGAATTTGAATTGCCAACCTTACAGTTCAAACCGATCTTGAGGTTGAGTGCTTATCCTATAGTGCCATATATTCTGGCAGGTAGGATGACCTAAGATTTGATTGTTGGGGACCTCTAACCTTTGCCTGAACAAGAGTATGAATGCTCTGCTCATGATCCACTCTCTTCCTCACCCACCCTGGCTCCAAGCTGCCCCATGCACATAGCTTCGAGTTTTTACAGCTGGGGTTCTTCTCCCCAGGGAGCAGACAAGGGCAAAGGCCTGCAAAAGCCTTGGCAACAGGAACAGGACTATTTGGGCAGAGAATTTTGGGGTTCCAAACACTAGACCGCAAGGTCACTTTGAACTGCAAGGTCAACAATTCAAACTCACCAGCCGCTCCTCAGAAACCCTATACAGGGTTGCTATGAGTGCCGTCAGAAGTGACTCGATGGTACTTAACAACGACAACAACAACATGTGCCTTGAGAGTGTTCTATAGGGGGAGATGTGGACTCAGGGTGGACACTGGCTTTGGTGCTGGCTTCCTTGTCAAAACTCTAAACAATGGTATTTGACACCAGTGATTGAAAATGGCTAAACTGCAGGTTTATGTCCACTTTCTTAAGAAATGATGTTGAGGGAATTACCCATTTTTGTTCATGTGCTTTGTTTTTGTTTTTCTTTCTTTTTTCCCCCCAGTGAGAATGTACCACTCAGACAGCAGAGGTCTAACCTTTGGCTCCTAGAAATGACCCTCCTCTAACGCCTGGCCATGAATTCAATGGACACATAAGAGACGGCAAAGGTGGGGAAGGGCCTTGCAGCGGCAGGCGGCAATACCATTTTGGGAAGAGGACAGCTTGCAAGAGGAATTCTAATACATATCAAGGCTAATGGCTGCTGAGCAACTCTGCATCTGACACCGCGCCTGGATCTCCTCAGCTCAGGGCAGGGGAGCCTCTATGGTGCCAAAGGTGACAGCTGGCATCCTTATTAATGGGTCAGTGTGTACTCAGCCCTTCTAAAGGGCGGGTGGTGGAGGTGGGGGTAGGGGTGGGCCGGGGTGGTGGCAAAGATTCCACTTGGTGATTTCATGTAGTGATTTTAGAGAATGTTTTTGCTGGAGTGAGGAAGGCCTTACAGAGCTGTAGGGTTCAGGGCAGAGTTGATGAGCTGATTCCTTTCAGGGAGGAAAGAAGTTGCGCTAAGGGCAGGTTATGGTCCAGAGAAGTTGATTGCCTTGTGAGAGGCCACACACAGAGCAGGGAGAGCAGAAGGGGGCTTCAAACCCATGTCTACTCTGACTCCAGAGCTTGAATCTACCCTTAGGACTGGCCATCTTAAAACACAGTCTCACATTCTTTGACAAGCCCTGGACTGAGAGACAACGTCTTGATTCACTCCACTTTAATCGTGGCAGACTTGTGACTGCAGTAGATGGCTGTGGTAATGATGCTGCATGACTTCCAAATCTGAGTCATAAAAGGCCATACAGATGCAGCCTTTATCATATCCCTCTCTCTCTTGGAGTTGTAGCGGCCACTTAGAAGTTCTGCTACCTGAGGCTTCCAAGTTGCAGATGTCACATGCAGGCATTCTGGCTAACAGTCCCAGGTGAGCCTGTCCTTTGGCCATCCCAATTCAGGTGCCAGACATAGGGATGTTGTTGTTGTTGTTGTTAAGTGCCGTCAAGTTTGTTCTGACCCATAGCGACCCTGTATAGGGTTTCCGAGGAGCAGCTGGTGAGCTTGAACCATCAACTTTGCAGTTCAAATGGCTTTGCAGTCTGGTGCATTAACCCACAGCACCACACCAGGACTCAAGACACAGAGGTGGAGAAGCGATATCAGAAGAGGTTCCACCCCCAGCCACCTACATCTACCTAGCTGAGGCCCCAGATTCTGTGCAGCAGCACCCTGCCCTGCTTTTTCTGAATTCTAGATCCACACGATCCAGATGTATAATAAAGAGGCTATTGGGTTATGCCTGTAAATTGGTGAATTTTTTTTTCTCAACAATAAATTGCTGGAATTAAGAGCGTTCAGGTAAGACCTTTTCAGGTGTGTAGCTGCTCCACTCCTTAGACACATCTTCACACATTTGAGGGTCCCAAACTCTCCAAACAGAGGGATCAGACCACTCAAAGGCTCTAGACCTATTGGTTCCAGAAAGGGCCATTCTAGGTTAATGGTGGATATTAAGATGTAAAATGGAAGGGAACAAGCTTTTATTGATCAACTTCTCTGTGCCAGATGCTGTACCAGTTGCCATTACATTAAATCTAATAATTGAAAGTTTTGTTCCTACCAAGTATGAGGAATACATCTGGGAATTAAACCATGCACAAAACACATGGGGCTTCTCTGTGATTAAGGGTGATGGACACCAAGCAAATAAATATATGCTGTGTCTAGCAGTGTCCAGTCATATGGGGGACAATAAAGTAGAGTAAGGGGAAGAGAAAGGCAGTGATGGTTCACTGTAGAATTCTCTCCTTTTACTTAGGGGATTCAGGAGCTCTGGTAGCGTAGTGGTTACGAATCGGGCTATGAACCTCAAGATCAGCAGTTCGAAACTACCAGCTGTTCCGCAGGATAAAGATGAGGCTTTCTGTTCCTATAAAGATTTACAGCCTTAGAAATCCTGTACAGGGTCGCTATGAGTCGGAATCGACTCCATGGCACTTAACCACCACTCAGGGGGTTCAGGTTTGAGCCCTTACCATGGTATCTTATTTGCAGCCACCATCAGTTGGTAATGGAGGATTGCATGTTGCTACGATGCTGATCAGGTTTCAATGGAGTTTCCAGACTAAGACTAGAAAGGCCTGTTTCCAAAAAGCAGTCAATGAAAACCCTGTGGATAACAATGGTCTGATCTGTGACTGATCGCATAAATGGCACATGTTTGGCTAACATTTTGCTCATTGTTCATGGGGTCACCGGGTCAGGCAAATTCAACAGACACTAACAACACCACCACCAAGAGGAAGAGGGAAGACAGGAGCTTTAGAGAGGATGACCAGGAGGGTGGCGTTTGAACAGAGAGCAAGTTTAAATAGTGGAACGCAAGTTGGTTCAAATGAGAAGCTCAGGCTTTTGACATGATTAGGAAAGAATAAATACAGCTATCTACCAACATACAAATCTCTAGCCATTAAACACTTGCCGCCTGTTTCCGTTATTTGCAGTAATTACGTTCTACTAAGTGTCCATGAATTAAGCCTGGACCAGACCACCACTGTTCAACCTCTGAGGGAGATTTGCCATTGTACACATGTGATTATCTGTGAAACTCTGTGAATGTGCCCAGCGTATTTTACTATGAAAAGGTGAATTTGTGAATATGGAATTCTTGAATGATGAATTCCACCTCTCAACCCCTTTATGGGGCTCAGGGGACCCTACCATGAGTGTTCAGAGGAATGGCAGGGCAGTAGCAACACGTAACTGCCTGCCCCACTGCAGTCAGGCCCAGCCTCTAGGCCCCTCCAGTCAGAACCCAAGGAGTGGTACTTACACAGAGCACATGGAGGACCACTGCTCCTTTCCTTCTCTCCTCGTTGCTGAAGATGTCCTTGGGAAACTCGTGCAGGGCTAGAGAGAGGAAAGAAAAGAAGCTCAAAACAAATGCCATTTCAGTGCTGTAGGTCTGAGCTAATCTTAGAGTCCTGGTTTGAGATGAAGGCTGTGAACGTGGATGCTCTTATTGTCATGAATATCTAACTGGAGCTTAGCGTTTTCTGTGGGTCACTAGCCACAATGATGTTAGTAGCACTTGCGATTCTGCTACAGCAAGTATTTACACAATACTGCAGATCTCATAATTGTGCTCATGAGAAACCTGTACCAAGAGGCAGTTGTTCGAACAGAACATGGGAACACTGAATGGTTTAAAATTAGGAAAGGTGTGCGACAAGGTTGTATTCTTTCACCATACTTATTCAATCTGTATGCTGAGCAAATAATCCGAGAAGCTGGGTTCTGTGAAGATAAACATGGCATCAGGATTGAAGGAAGACTCATTAACAACCTGCAATATGTAGATGATACAACCTTGCTTGCTGAAAGTGAAAAGGACTTTAAGTACTATTGAAGATCAAAAACCACAGCCTTTGGTATGGATTGCATCTCAATGTAAAGAAAACAAAAATCCTCACCAATGGTCCAATAAACAACATTCTTATCAATGGAGAAAAGATCGAAGTTGTCAAAGACTTCATTCTTCTTGAATCAATTATCAACACTCATGAAAGCAGCAGTCAAGAAATCAAATGACGTATTGCATTAGGCAAATCTCCTGCACAAGACCTTTTGAAAGTGTTGAAGAGCAAAGATGTCAGCTTGAGGACTAAGGTGTGCCTGACCCAAGCCATAGTATTTTCAATAACCTCATATGGATGAGAAATCTGGACAGTGAATAAGGAAGACCATAGAAGAACTGATGCATTTGAGTTATGGTGTTGGAGGAGAATACTGAAAGTACCATGGACTGCCAAACGAACAAACAAACGTGTGTTGGAAGAAATATAGCCAGAATGCTCCTTGGAGGCCAGGATGGCCAAACTTAGTCTCTCATACTTTGGACATATTGACAGGAGGGACCTGTCACTGGAGAAGGATATCATGTTTGGTAAGGTGGAGGGTCAGAGAAAAAGAGGAAGACCCCCAGAGAGATGGGTTGGCAAAGTGGCAGCATCAATGGGCTCAAACATGGCAACAATTGTGGGTATGGCCCACTTCTCCAGGATTATGGCCATTTTAAAGCAAGAACAAAGAAACTGATTAGCTGATGCTGTTACTGCCCTGCCCACATCACTTTAATGAGCTCGTATGCCTCTCCCCCAATGCTGCCTGCTAGTGGATCAGGATGCGTATTTTCCTGAGAATTGCCCTTGGATGATGCCTCCTACCTCACTCAGAGATGCCTGGAAGTTTAAGTCATCCCTCCAAAAGGAGTCTGCAGTCAGCGCTTGACTGATCCAGTCAAGTCCATTCTGACTCATGTGACCCCATGTATGTTAGAGTCGAACTGTGCTGCATAGGGTTTCAGTGCTGATATGTTTGAGTACATGGTCAGGCTTTTCTAGGTGGCTCTAGCTGTAACCAAACCGCCAAAGGTTTGGCCAGCAGCCAAGGGCATTAATGGTTTGCACTACCCAGCACTCAAAGATACATTCATTATCTAGAAAAAGTAAAACTACCGAAATCACTGCAAGGGAACAGAGGCCTGCAGAAGAAGCCAAATGTCCATCTCTCAGACCTTAGGCATTGTAGTGATTCTGGCAGTTTTACTGAGACAGCTCACTACAATTTGCAAGGTCTGAGAAATGGATGTTTGGCTTCTTCTTCAGGCCTCTGTTCCCTCGCACTGATTTTGGTGTTTTCATATTTTCTAGTGAGTGGTCTGGGAGTTGTGGTGTGGCACTGCAGGATAAGCACGAGACTGCCAGCTGCAGGTTGGTGGTTCAAAGCTACCAGCCACCCCTTGGAAACCCTATACAGGGTCACTATGAGCTGGAACTGACTCAATGACACTAAACAACAGCATTGCGAAGTATCAGCTCTAGCATCTTTCCTGTGCAGACCTGTTGTCTCTGGCTGGTGGCTTGTAACTGTCCTGTAGAGCTGCTGAGAGCCCCTTACTGCCTACTCCCTAAAAGCTCACTGCTGCTCACAATGTCTCTGGCCAAGCTGGACCTTTCTCTCCCTTCTTTCCTCTATCTTCTTGCACTCCCATCATTTTATGTTTTCAAAAACTGCTCACTCAGCTTCATCCTTTGAGCTTGTCTTTGACTCACCCCAGGTGAAAAAGTTTTGGTCCACGTAACCTCTGCATGCCTCCCTACTTCCCCTCCTTTCCTCAAGAAGTCTGGTATGATCCAAAACATGACAAAGTTCCATTCTGCCCCCTTTCCAGCCCAAAGACCTTAGTCAGTGTTGGGGAAGGGGAGAGTCCAGAGTGAGGAAGAGGAAAGGCCCATGGGAGCTGTTCCGGTCACAGCCTCTTGAACACTCACAGGCCTAGACTTCCCAGGATTGGGACTGTGACACCTGGGTTTACTTGGGCTTGACCACACCTAAATCTGCTCTTTGGGTCTGAAACATTTTGCAGCTTTGCTCTAGTGACCCCTTTGTTTTATGTAAATTCTTCCATCCACAGGATAGGGAAGTAAGACAGGGAAAGGGTTGGTGAGGGATAAAAAAGAATTGAAATGAAGGTTCTGAAGGGTGTAGGGTAGTTGATGACAAACAATCTTCAATAACGACAACTGTTGTTAAGTGCCGTCGAGTCGATTCTGACTCATAGTGACCCTGCATAGGGTTTCAGAAGAGTGGCTGGTGAATTTGAACCAAACTTGTAGTCCAGTGCATTAACCTACAACACTACACCAGGACAGTAGAGCATATCTGATGAGCAGGCAGGCACATGACCTGCATTTGATACCCACTGCCACTTTTGATCTTCACATGAAACCATGCTCCTATTGCACAGACAAGGAAGCTGAGCGAGGGTCACATGACGCACTCAAGCCACATGCCCAGCAAGTCAGCCTTGGACTTGTTAGATTCTAGCTAGACTCTACAGAGCCTGCATCCCGAACGAGTCCAAGGCTGACTTGCCACCTCCTGGCATTCATTTGCAACCATACTCGTGTTAGGTAGTTTGGAAAAGGAAAGAAGGGATCTCAAATCACTCTAGGTATGGTCTGTCTCAGCAGGAAACAAGCCAACCTCAGCAGTGGGGAACTTCTGAAAAGAGAGGTGAGGGAGAGAGGAGACTGTTTGTAAGAGAAAATGAAGTTAGTTCATGGGGAAAGGAGAGAGAAGAGACTGAGAGGAAATAAAGTTAAGAGACGAAGGTGAGAGGGGATACTATTGTGAGGAGAAATAAAGTTAGTTAATAATAACCGGAAACAAGACTCAATGAAACCATATATGGACTAGTTCTCTGGATTGGACACTCAATCCAGGAGTAGGGAAAAGAAGAAGCCAAATTGTACTGGGGCTCCACCTCCTGTTTTTTTCACAAGGTGGATACCCATCCATACTTCTCTCTGTAAGAAAGCCTATGCTAATAAACCTATCTTTCATTCCCCTAAGCCTCCTGCCATTCTAACTTCTTTTGCAAGGTGGTGGTGGTTACGTGCTGTGTTGTCGGTTCTGATTCATAGTGACCTTGCATAGGGTTTCTAAAGCTGTAAATCTTTACAGGAGCAGAAAGCCTCATCTTTCTCCCATGGAACTGCTGGTAGTTTCACACTACTGACCTTGAGATTAGCAGCCCGACTCGTAACCACTATGCTCCCAGAGCTTAAGTGCTTTATGCCTTCCCAGTTCTTTGGAAGGATATTAACGCCATTCTAAGGACGTCACTTCAACCGTGACACTCTGACCTGTGAGTACTTCCTTCTACTCATGACTGTCTCCAAAAAGAGACTCAAGATCAGATATAGATTCTCCTCCTGCTACCACCAGAGGTATACTGTAGGATGTTTGTGCCTTTCTCAGTGTAACTGCCGAGTACCTAACACTAAGGATCTCAGGGTTTAAATGTCACCACTCCAGTTGTCCCTTCCAAACCCAGAGCTCCACTACCAAGCTAGTTGTTGATCACAATAGCCCATCCCTCATGGAGAATGAAGCTCAGAATGTCCTGGAATGGTGTCAACCAAAAGAATTGCACAAGTGAACCACTATGTGAGGTTCAAGTAGAGGTTGTCAGAGTAGAGGTGGAGACAGAGGTGAAGACTGAAGTACATTTGTCACAAATACGTTGAACCAACTATTGCTTTACTTCCTGCTTCATAGGCTTCGGACATGAGGAGGAATGTGGTTTTCAACAAAAATGGGGAGGTGCAGCATGTGAAAGGAGAGACGTCTGTGTGAGAAGGGAGTGGACCATGTGTGTCTGCATTTAGAGCAGGTTCCCACACGGTGCAGATTCAGGCTTCCCCACCTGGCTACATTTCATCGATGAGGTAACACAGAGGCTGGAAGTTTAGCAGTTTGACCACATAGCATGTCAGTAAGTGATGAATTTTGAATCCAGGTATTTTGATTTTAAATCTCCTTGGCACTAAATAAATAGCAACTGGATGAATGAAACAACAGTGGAAGGAAAAGGGGCTGAGTCAGGGAACTCAGTGTCCAGTCAACATGGTGAATCTAGCTGGGACTCCTGGAGGAGACCATGCTGGAGGCTGTGGATGGGGGAAACTCAAAAAGCCGAGCGCTGGCTCCGAGGAGCCACCCAAAGTCCTGACTACTCAAGAGTGAGCCAAGAAGTGTGTGGTGTGTGTGTGTGTAGTGAGCCACCCAAAGTCCTGACTACTCAAGAGTGAGCCAAGAAGTGTGTGGTGTGTGTGTGTGTAGTGAGCCACCCAAAGTCCTGACTACTCAAGAGTGAGCCAAGAAGTGTGTGGTGTGTGTGTGTGTGTGGGGCGGGGGGGGTCCAGTCCTTGCCCAGCATTTTCCTTCCCGTGCAGCTAGTTGCGGTTTCCTTACTCACTGACTTTCCTCTCTTTCTCTTTGTAGTTTCGGCAGTCAGGCCACATTAGTCTGCCTGCTAGGATTTGGTCCTGGATCCATCACCAGTTGCATATTCCTGGTCCTTAGCTAAGGGTGTCTCCTGTGCAGGAGTCATGACTAACTATAAGAAGAAGGGGAATTCTCCCCAGTGCCATGCCAACTACAGTTCCAGTGATCTGCAAGTCAGGGCAGCGAGCAGGTCAGATTCACTCACTTCATTGAATGCGGTTGGTAAATGGCTCAGGTGAAGGCTGAGTGTGAGTAGAGTAGGAGAAAGCAGAGATGGATCAAGTAAATACTTTCTTTTGATTCCAGAATAACAACAACAAATCTCATTTAGTTGTTAATAAAATTTCAAACAAAATCCACTTCTGTCAAGTCAATTCTAATTCATATGATTTTTGCCTGTTGTTAAGTGCTGTTGAGTCAGTTCCAAATCATAGTGACCTTGTATAGGGTTTCTGAGGAGCAGCTGGTGAGCCTGAACCACTGACTTTGTGATTCAAACTGACTTTGCAGTTCAGTGCATTAAGTGTAGAGTCAGTACCAACTCAGAGCGTTTTCTGAGGAATGGCTGGTGAGCTTGAACCACTGACCTTGGGTTTCAAAACGACCTTGCAGTTCAGCACATTAACCCACAGCACCACAGCTGGACTCCTATAAGACACAGTAAAAATGCCAAATAGGGTTTCCAAGGCTGTAATTTCTATACAAAGAGACTGCCGCATCTTTTTCTCTCAGAACAGCTCAAGTGTTCGAACTGTCAACCTTTCAATTAGTAGCCAAGCACTTTATCACTGAGCCACCATGGCTCCTTTGGTTGTTGAAAACAGCATGGTAAGCATGATCAGGTTAAATGCTTACTCAAGAAGCTCACAGATACCCTGTCACTCCTACCACGTACTCATTATAGCTCCTCTTAATGTTATGATGGCGGAGAAATGATAAAATGACTTCAAAAAACTCATGCAACATTTACAAAGAACACGATATACTTTTTTTCCCTCTAGTGTATTACCATCTGTTGGGGGGAAATGTTATGAGAAGAGATTTCTTTTTAAAATGGAGCTGATGTATTCGTGAGTCCATAGCCCTGTTATTCCTCTCACCCTGCCACCCCTGCCCCTACTCCCTTGAGACGAGTCTTGTTTTATATGTCCCAAATGCCTGTATCTTAGGTTGGATCCTTCACGCTCTCAGGTAGTCACAGGCACAGTCCCCAAACCACTTGCAAGTCTGGGTAAAGTGATGCCCAGTGTCTGCAGTAGCCTGTGTACCCCAACTGTGTAATTTTCCAAGACTCCTATGCATGAGACCTGGAAAAGAAGAGATGCAATGTCTTATGTGTAAGAACAGAAAGGCCACCATATATCTGTGCACAATTTGGTATCATTGGTGAGTATGAGTGGGAGGCGATGGCATAGGAAAGCCCTTTGCCCAGGCTTAAAGATAGAATAAACTGTTTGAGATGTGCATCAGGAGTGAGTATGTTGTTAGCTGCTGTTGAGTTGGCTAAAAAAACCAGAACAAAATGTTGCTGGTGCTGAATCATTCTCACAGTCACAAGTATGTATGAGTCCATCATTGCAACTATTGTTATCTCAGTGAGACAGCACAGTATCCTACCCCCGTTGACCTTCTCCAGTGATTGACCCTCCTGATGACGTTTCCAAAGCAGGTGAATCACATAATGTTCTGTTGTGACCCATAAAGGTTTCATTGACTGATATTTGGAAGTAGATTACTATGCCTTCTTCCTAGCCGTCTGGAAGCTCCACTGAAACCTGTCCACCCTGGGTGACTCTGCTGGGATTTGAAATACTGTTGGCATAGCGTCCAGCATCATAGCAACATGCAAGTCAAATTGTCAGACAGGTGGTGCATCTAGGTTAGAGCCCACATTTTGAGACTTCCACCACAGAGAGCTGCATTGTAACATGGTTTTTATATGAAATATCCAGTTCTAATTGTATGAAAAGGAGCTCTGGTAGCATAGTGGTTACGAATCGGGCTGCAAACCTTAAGGTCAGTGGTTCGAAACTACCAGCTGCTCCGCGGGAGAAAGATGAGGCTTTCTACTCCTGTAAAGATTTACACCCTCGGAAACCCTGTAGAGGGTCGCTATGGGTCAGAACTGACTCGACGGCACTTAACAACAACAACAATTGTATGAAAAGTTTCTGGAATGCATTTGCAGAAGATATTGCCAGCAGCACAGAATGTGAATAGGAAGAGTTCTATGAATCAGGAAGAGATTCCTTTGAGCAGCCAATATAGTTTGATGGGAGTGTTCTGATGTTTAAAGTTTGTTTCAATCATTTCTGACTTATACACTATATGCACAAGCCTGCAACACACACGTCATTTCATTAGATGCTGTTTGGTCATGGTGTGTTTGTTTTTAATATTCAGAAGGAAGGGGACAGCTGGGGCCAAGGAAAGTATTCTCAGTTGGGAGTCTAGACATATAGTCAAGCCCAGTCCTATGGTTGTGAGGCCACTGGCAGCAAGTCACTTAAATTCTCTGACTGAATTTGCCTGTTTTCCATCCATACAGTGTTTTCTGAGGTTCCCTCCACACCTCCCTCTACTCCAAGCAAATGTAGTGCACACACAAAGCACCTAACAAGGACCAGTTGGATAAAGAAATCTGAGAGAAGACCCTAGATGCTGGCCAAGATGGAGTAAAAGTCAGCTTTGCATAGTTAGCCCAAAGGCTTGCCAGCAGGGGATGAGACCCCATAGCAGCAGCTGCGCTAGCTTCCCACACTCCACCCGGAAGACATGAAGTCTGGTGCTGCACACAAACACACAGAAATGAATTTTCAGAAATAGTTGCAGCTCTCAAAGAAAAGAGTGAAGAAAAGGGTATAAGAAAGCAGTGTGGGGTACTGGACTGACAGTGTTCACCTACCTCTATCCTAGTCCAGAGCACTCCTTGACCTCTCTCTCCAGATCTACAAAGCAAGAGTTTAGACAAGCTGGTGCCACTAGTTCCTTCAGCATGTCTGAGGGCCGGTGCCAATGCTACTTGGCTGCCCTCTTACTTGGTATGCTTCCTCATGCCCAATCCAAAGGCACCTTGTTGTTGTTGTTATGTGTCATGGAATCAGTTCCGACTCATAGCAACCCTGTACAGGGTTTCTGAGGCTGTAAATCTTTATAGGAGCAGAAAGCCTCATCTTTCTTCCGCGGAACAGCCGGTAGTTTCGAACTGCTGACCCTGAGGATGGCAGCCCGATTCGTAACCACTATGCTACCAGAGCTCTGGAATGGGGCTATGAACCGCAGCGTCAGCAGTTCAAAACTACCAGCTGTTCCAAGGGGGAAAGAGGAGCCTTTCTGCTCCTGTAAAGATTTACAGCCTCAGAAAACCTGTACAGGGTCACTATGAGTCAGAACCGACTCCACAGTACATAACAGCAAAGGCACCTAGGGTGTTTTCAAATCGAAGTCAGTATCATTGCCTGTTTTGGGCAACTTAACGTTTCCTTGGGCTATTAACTGAATTTTGCATAAGAGTCTTAGATTGAGCACCAGTCCGCTTGGGTTCGGATCCCTCCTGTACCAGTCACTGGCCATAGGCTTTAGTCCACATTTCCCTCTTCAGACATAGGAGTGTTGAAGGCATCCTTGAAGGGCTGTTATGCAGAATGTAGACTGCACATGTGAAATATCTATCACAATGACTCTGGGACACCTGTCACTCACTGTGCTTAATCATTATAACAATAATAAGTTGCTGGTTTAGCATGGGGTGGAAGACACTTTCCTGGTCTGGACTGTCCATACATTGACAGTTTCTGATCACCTAGAATCGGCATCTGTTTTCAGGATAGCGTTTAGTCCATGGGAGCTATATTAAAGCATGCACCTCTCAGGCACACGTTCTGTCTATCTGGGCCACACTGCCCATATGGAATAGCTCCAAACACCATAAAAATCCTTGACGTTTCTTTCGGATTCTCTTTGTCTTAATGCTGTCTTCTCCAACATTTTCCTTTCAGAACATCTCAGCAGCCCAAGGGTCAGCAAAAGCAAGCAGCGCTGTTCCCATAGAAACCAGTGAGTACTGTACCAGGTGGATTCCCCTTACCAAGGCAACGGCAATAAGCAGTCCGTGTCTCTTGGTTTCATGATACTCAAGTCTGATGAGTCTAAGCAGAGACTGCAGAATGGAAAGTGATTTCTGCTTTACTTGAAATAAAATAAAATAAAGGACTAGGGACATTCCTGGTGTCTTTAAACCTAGTGACTGAATACTGATCAAATGCAGCAGCCTGAGATGAAGATCAATGGTCCTAAAATGCCCTGTCCCCTTAGCTGAGTGAAAGGTATCAGGGCCATTGAAGCCAGTCTCATCCCAGGGGACTTTGCATTACAAAGTACTCAGAGCATCTCAATGGGCCAATCTCTTGGGATTCACTCCAAGGGCCTGTGGTCCTGGCACTGATTAGGCACTGCCTCCTAAGCACATTCATCTGTTTTGGTGTGTGCCCCTATAAAGCCTACTGTTTCTTCTCCTGGAGTGAACATTTGAAAACTCTGTCTTCCGGGTAAGGTATGTACTAGGCTCTCCATGCAACCTTCCCTACTCTCCTCTCATGGCCCATTGCACCTTATGAGTATCTGTCACTTTGCAGCCATTTGCGTGCCCCAAGTCCCTTCCACTCAACCAGTCTGTTAGCTTCCTGAGAACAGGAACCCAACAACTCATCTCTGTCACCAGCACATCATACCACAAGCCTGGACACAATAGAATTGCCCTATAGCTCTCGTAGCATAGTGGTTACGAATCAGTTTGCGAACCACAAGGTCAGCAATTCGAAACTACCAGCTGTTCCATGGGAGAAAGATGAGGCTTTCTGCTCCCGTAAAGATTTACAGCCTTAGAAACCCTGTACAGGGTCACTCTGAGTCGGAACCAACTCCACGGCACATAACAACAACAACATACTATAGAGTATTCAAGTTTATAAATCTTGATGGAAGCAGTCTTTCTTCTACAGAGTGGTTGGTGGGCTTGAGCTGCCTATCTTTTGGGTAGCAGCTGAGTGCTTTAGCCACTGCATGATTAGGGTGTCATTGTCTTAACTGAAGATCCCTGAAAAACATTGTACACAAAAGAATTTGTGTGGAAGTGGATACTGTCATACAGTTATTTTCTAAATATTTAGTCTCTGGGAATGTTATAGAGATGTCACTGTGTACTTTCCTCCTCAGTGAGGTTAAGCAAGCCACAAGAGAGTGTCTGGCAATGTGAGGGTGCAGAGTGTCCAGGCAACAGCAATCTGCTCTGAGATTTGAAACCCTCATTCACCACTCATGAGTTCTGTGGCCTTGGGAACATTCCTTAGCCTCTTTGAGTCTTGATTTCTTAGTATACAAAATGGGGGAAAAAAAAAAAAAAAAAGGTTGTTATGAGGATTATATGTGATGATGTCTTTGAAACATGCAGGATTTAGACTCTGGTAGGTAATTATCAAATGGTAGCTCCTTTTGACTTTATTAAATAAAAGAGAGGGAGAAATATGAACAAGGGGTGCTTTTGAAGATGCTGGTTCCCTGCCTGTATCCCTACGGTCTGACCACTTTTGCACTGAGTAACTGCAGCACCTATACTATGGATTAAATTATGGCCCCCCCCACATCAAAAATGTAATATAAAGCTTTATGCCTCTGGGGATATTCCTCTTCAGGAATGGCTTGTCTTTGTTATGCTAATAGGGCAGGATTGAGATTAAACAATCAAGTGAAAGCTACAGAGACAGAAGAAGATTGATGCCAAGACAAATGGAGATCTCTAAGGAACCTAGAAACAGAAACTAAAGACATGGCCCTTCCTCTAGATCCAACACAGATAGAAATCCTTTCTCTAAATTTGGGGCTCTGCATTCAGACTTATAGCTTCTTAAAATATGAAAAAATATGTATCTGTTACAGCAGTAATAGTTAGCTAGGACAACCTGCATCTCTCTGCTTGAGTGCTTTTTCCAAAGGATACAAAGAGTACTCTGGTCAGACATTGCAGGCTGCACAAGCTGGAATCTGACAGAAGGTGGGTGTATAATACTCTAGGTCTCTCACCACTAGGCACCCTAACTTCAAGGTGCTTCTTACCCTCTTTTCTGGAGTTCCTGGTATAGATAAGCTCTAGTTGACCAGCATGATCACTGGTTTTATGTTGTTGTTCTGTACTGTCGAGTAGGTTTCGACCCATAGTGACCCTGTATTTCTGAGGAGTGGCTGGTGAACCTGAATCTGTGACTTTTCAATTCAAACTGACTTTGCAGTCCAGTGCATTAACTCACAGCGCCACACCATGACTCCCCTTTAGTTGGCTGCTTCCCTTTCCTGTCTCACTTCCCAAGTCTCCCCCTGTGATCACTTCCCAAACAAAGCACTTACACTTTAATCTGCCCCAGGGTCTATTTCTGGTGAACCTGTGGTTATGAAAGGGGAGCTAGGGATTTTTACCTTTTTTTACCCCCTCCATTTCAACATAGCTTTTTTTCTTTCTTTCTTTCTTTCAACAGAGAATTCATTCATACTTCTATAAAATTTCCTCCAAATAATGGCAACAACCCTGATGGGAAATTGTCAATCAAATTTTTTGAGAAAAGTTAGATCAACCAATAGCCTATTTGGTGCATTCGCTTTCCACAGACAGTTTGGGTTTTACAAGAGGCTGATGATGTAGACTTTAAGCCCTCATTCACCACTCATGAGTTTTGTGGTCTTGTATTTATAGAGACTCTGGCGGTACATTCTACAATATAGATGGCAGTATGGGACCATGTCATGCCCAAATTCAGGTTGGGAAAATGGCTTTGCAGTTTTTTCATGGTGTGAAGCTTGATCAAACACCTATCAGAAGCTCCACTTTGGAGCTCTTTTTTGCATGTCTATCTTGGAGCTGCCAACCTCAAGGTCAGCAGTTTGAAACTACCAGCAGTTCCATGAGAGAAAGATGAAGCGTTCTATTCTCGTAAAGATTTACAGCCTAGGAAATCCTGTGCAGGGTCATCTATGAGTCAGAACCGACTCCACGATACTTAACAACAATACTGGAGCTGCAGGTTAATACGCTAGACTGTACGGTTGGTTTGAACCACAAGGTTGGCGTTCAAGCTCACCAGCCACTCCTCGGAAACCCTAGACACAGTTGCTACGAGTAGAAACTGACTCAAATGCACTTAGCAACAACAGTATACTGGCAGAAGGAACTCTGGTGGCACAGTGGTTAAGTGCTTGGCTATTAACCGAAGAAAAGTTCATGATTCAAAACCACCAGCCACTCCGTGAAAGAAGATAGATGTAGCAGTCTGCCTTCGTAGAGACTGACAGCCTCAGAAAGCCTACGGAGCACTTCTACTCTGTTTTACAGTAGTGTGGCTATGGGTTGGAATCAACTTGAGGGCAATGGGTTTTAATTTTTTTCTATTGGCAGGAGATTTTAAAGAATCATCCCACAAGTTTTCTCCTGGAAGGGAACAGACATTCTTTGCAATGAAAGGATCCCAATTACTAATTACAAAGACGTTTGGTCTGACAGGGCACTGAAATGTAATTTGATAAACTAGAAATATATTTATCAATATTTTTTAAATGACGGCGTTCATGCTGCTCAAATCTCTCAACCAGCAATTACTGTAGAAAAGCCAGTGAGCTTATGAATAATGTAAAGTTTTCACATAACAGCCATGGTTGCAGAGAGGAGGAGGTCTATTTGCAGAGCCAAGAGTCTATAGCTTGCAGTTGTTGCTCATGTAGAATTACCAAGTTTGTGTCAGTAATGAATTCTCATTACAGGAAATGAAATAGTTATGGTAAATAGTGCTGTGATGTTCAGAACTTTATGTCCTTTTTTGGACTACTTTATTCCTCAAAGCGTTCATTGGTGCCAGCTTCTGAGATAGGAAGCTTAAATGGATGAACTGAGGGCTGATCCAGGTGATCCATGTTCTCTTGTCTGCTTATTGATCCAGAAATGTTCAGACCACTGAGCCTACGCATTCATAAATTCACTAAATAGCTCTTTAAGAGAATTCACAGTGGTTAGAAGGAATATCCATTCGTTCTCAGCATGCTTGGAAAGGATGAAGCTGCACAATACTTTCTTAGGAGAAATTCACTGAAAATAGTTCTTTTTGAATGTAGTAATTCCCTACACTGAATGTTTTCACTCTTTATTCATTTATTCAGTAGGAAATGAAGAATATATGCTTAATGACTGGAAGTTTCAGAAGCAGTCATTTAAATTTTTTTTGTAAATGTTAACTTATCTATAGCTCTGCCAATGAAATGTAATAATGGATGGATTCCATGAGCAACAGAGTTAAAGGTTTCCTTCTGTTTCCTTTTTCAAAGCGTGCTTTTTTCCTATTCTCCATGACGTCTTCCACAATTGTCAATTTCAGGGATAGCAAATAGGTTTCATTTAGTAAGTTCATTGACTGACTGCTCTGACACACATATGGGACTCAGAGTGGGAGAGCATTTGGACCTATTAGCAATGACTAAGAAGTAGTGGTTGTTTCCTGTTTCCCTACACTGAAGTTTTGCTAAGCAAGTCCTACATTTAAAGACTAACAGGCACTCCCTGCTCCTGATAAAAGTGATTCCTGCAGCTATTTTCTTTAACCCACACCTCTTCCAGAGTATAATCATTCAAAAGGAAAAAAGAAAAATGCTATGCTTCCAAGCAATCCTCCAATGATACCAAATAAATTCCAGCAGATGGATTAGACTGGTGCCATAAAATACTAGCTTAAAATCTATAGTTGTGAAATGCATATTTAAGAAAACTCAAAGCTAGTAATATAACAAAATATAAACAAACAGACTTACTGATGGCTAATTCATTTGGCAATATATAAATAGTGCTCACTCCTGAATTAGTAGTTGCCAATCCCTGGTTCCTCCTGCAGGGTAAAATACAGCTGTTACCTGTGGGCAGGAGCTGCTATTTTAGGATACCACTGATCAGATATCTCTTGACTATTAACATAGGAGTTTGAGTCAAATTACTTAGGAATATGTTAATTATATCAGAAATTCTTTTAAAGGTAGATTGAAGCCCAATAATGTTTTTATTAGATCAATAAGTTTGTGCCTCTAAAGCTTGTATTCCACAATTTTAGCTCCATTAATTTGAAAATATCAGCCACTGAATACGAATGAAAAGTAAGATAGGAGCCCAATTAAACCAAACATAAGTGAAATTCTTATATTCATTTTCTTGGACCATCACTGGGCTATGATATATAATAGTTTTTCATAAAACAAAAGGTCTTTTATTTTCATATTTGCTTTGCTTTCTAACCAGGTTTTCTGGATATAGACCAAGAGTAGACTTCTCATACAATGTTTTAGGAACATATCTAAAAAGTCCATTGTACTGTGTTGTAATTAGCAAAACAAACCTGGTAATAGCTTGGAGCAGGCAAGATCAAATCAATGGATTTGGAATTCACTTGATGTGTGCCAAGTAATTTTGATTGTATATTTAACTTTGAAGAGACTCTGGATTCTGTTGTCTTTCTCTGAATAGTATTTTGTTCTAACACAAAGTTGAGTTACTGGAGGTTCGCCTGTTGTGGTAGTGTTAGGCTTTCTTATCAAAAAAAGATTATGCTTTGATTATGCCCTTAGTGCTGGGATATGACCTTTCTGGGATTCCAAGAGACCATTCAAATTGTTTATCAAGTCCCTTTAATTTTGGGAACTTGAATTCCAAACTCTGTCTTCCTAGTGATGGGAACTGATGAACTCTTTCCTCATCATTGCCAACCTTTCAGCTGATGTTTCTGTTGGCTACTTGGAGACTCCCAAGCTAACAAAATTCAGAGATAGTAAGGGTTGGAAGACAATTAAAAAAAAAAACTTTTTATTGTGAAATGAGTGAAGATCATTATTTTGACATTCAACAAATCACACACTTTATTTTATCTCAATGATTTCAATCCCCTCCATGTAACAACAGTTATTCCACTAATGCCCTGAGGTTCTTATTTCCCTTCTACCCTCCTTCCTATGCCTTCTCAACTTTGTCCTTAGGTACATGTTGCCCTTTTTATCTTGTATGGTTGACCATTCCATGGTGAATATACCTTACTAGTGCTGTATTCCCTACATATCTATACACTGCTTGGTTGAAAACTAGTCCACAAGGGTGAGTTCCATTCCATATCTGAAAGGTGGTTGAGGTTCAGGTTCCTCCAGTCTCTTTCTGACCAGTATGCCTACTCCTTTTTTTAAAAAAAATAATTTTGAGTTTTGTTACACATTTTCTCTTACTCTATCCAGGAACTTCTAATGTAATCATTTTCAGAGCATTTAGTGGTAGCCGGGAACCATTTAGTTCTGGTCTCAGAGTTGTGGTGACTAATGTTCATTTATCCCATCAGTCCACTGGAGTACTGATTCCTAGCATCTTCAAATTTTCATCATTTTTCTTTCTTCCACATGGAAAGACCAATAATTATTCCTTATCTCTGGTAATGTAGTGGTTATGAATTGGGCTCAGGGCCAGCAGTTGCACATGGAAAGACCAATAATTATACCTTATTTCTGATAATGTAATGGTTATGAATTGGGCTCAGGGTGAGGTGTTGCACAGGGGAAAGATGTGGCTTTCTGCTCCTGTAAAGATTTATAGCCTTGGAAACCCTGTACAGGGTTGCTATGAGCCTCCATGGCACATAACAACACAAGAACAACATTCTATTTTGATGAGTAGCAACTGGGATCTTAAAAGCTCATGGGAGGCCATCTAAGGTGCATAGCTTTAGAGGGTTTCTGAAACTGTAAGTCTTCATGGGAGAAGACAGTCTCATTTTGCTCCCTAGAGTAGTTGGTGAGTTTGAATCATTGACCTTATGGTTAGCATCTAATGGTTAGCCCACACCACCAACAGGGCACCTATTCATAGTAAAGTTTTCCCCAAACTTGCTGCTGGTCACATTAAGTCCTTTCTGAAAGAACTAATGTGACCTGAATTAACCATAGGACCCACTGATAAATAATAATCTGGGCAGAGGGAAGAATAAGGGTTGACTGGGATGGGCTGGCAAGATAGAATGGAAGAGGTGGTGCTGGGGGTTGTGTGCCATCAAGTTGGTTCTGACTCATAGCAACCCAGTATATGGTTTCTGAAGCTGTAGATCTTTATGGGAACAGAAAGCCTCATCTTTCTCCCATGAAGTGGCTAGTGAATTTGAACACCTGACCTTGCAGTTAGCAATCCAATATGTAACACACTATGCTACTATAGTGGAAGAAGTAGTCATCGTTGTCGTGATGTGCTGTGGAATCGGTTCTGACTCATAGTGACCCTGTACAGGGTTTCTGAAGCTGTAAATCTTTATGGGAGCAGTAAGCTTCATCTTTCTCCCACAGAACAACTGGTAGTTTTGAACTGATGGCCATAAGGTTCACAGCCCCGTTTGTAATCACTGCACTACTAGAGCTCTGTGGAAGAGGTAGTATAGGTGATCTAATTTTATACAGACTTAAACAAAGTGTTGACTGGGAAGAGCATTAAATATGGTAAGGTATTATAGGAAGAATTGCTGCAGTATTCCAAAGCCCTCAACAATAAACATTTCAAGGTCAAGGCATTACGGAGATACATCTACAGCAGTGCTGATATTACTGACAGATGAAGCCTTCAGGCTTGGAGGCAAGAACATGTGAAAATAATACCAAAAAACTGTTCAAGCCAAGGGAGTGAAATCATATTCTATTTTCTTTTAGAATTTTAAGATTCTCTTATATGTTTCCCATAAGTGTCAGATTTTGATGTCCCAAAAGAAATTTACAGCAATTGAAGGTAGGTGTTTAACAAGGGCCCTTCAAGCAAAGCTTCAAACTGGTTCATTCCGGCCCATTCCCTGCTGAAACTTGCTTTTCCATCGCAAATAGATTGAATTAGAATCTACATTTCAACAAGATCCCCAAATGATTCTTCCCTGTGCATAAGATGGAGATCTTGTTAAAATATAGATTCTGCGACTTCCAGTGGTTCCCTGACCGGGCAGCACAGAACAAGAAGAATCACACAAGTCCACAGAGGAAATAGTCAAAGAACTACTGGAAGACAATTTCTCTAACATCCTCAAAAGCTAAAAGATAAACATACAAGAAGCCCAATGAAGTCCAGGATGGGTGGACCCCAAAAGAAAATCACCAAGACATATCATAGTCAAGCTCTCCAAACTCAAAGACAAGGAGACGCTTCTGAAATCAGCAAGAGAAAACAGAAGGGTCATATACAAAGGCAAGCAAGTCAGACTAAGCTCAGATCTCTTAGCAGGAACCATGCAAGCAAGAAGGCAATAGGGAGACATATATAAAACCCTGCAAGAAAAAAATTGCCAACCAAGAATCCTTTATCCAGCAAAACTATCTATCAAATATGATGGTGCAATCAAAACATTCCAGGATAAACAGAAGCTATGGGACTTCACCAAAGCCAACCCTGTGCTACAAAACATCCTAAGGGGAGTTCTGTGGACCGATAATGAACAAGAACAGACAACAACCAGAGATTGACGTATGTGGCAGCACCTCCCTGAATTAAGTCAACAGAAACAAGAACTGTTAACAAAACTATAAGAACAAACTCAGAGACTCTGGGAGGTCAGTCTAAGACCAAAACAAGTACAATGCAAAAGAAGGTGAACACGTAGGAACAGAGATCCAGATAGTGAGAAGGTCAGGTAGATTACAGGATAAAATAGACTGCACTAAATGGACAGAAAAGTCAATGGACTATAAGGCAAGCTCAAAGAAAATTAACACTTCACAACATACCAAGAGAATGAGAATCCAAGAAGAATATGAAAACATTAAAACTATGAGGAAATGCACAAGAAAGAGCACACAAATCATGAATTCAACAAAGAAAGACAAACAGAACAAAGAAGAATCAACACCACACACACACAAAAAATACAATGACAGCAACTAATCAATACCTATCGATAATTACACTGAATGTAAACTGATTGAATGCACCTGTTAAGAGATGGAG
>NW_006408557.1:8995584-9035086 GCF_000296735.1 Chrysochloris asiatica | reverse complement strand
GACACTGGATACCCAAATGGGGAGGGGGGACTACAAAAGCAAGAAGTGACTGGCTTACAAGCTTTCAAGAGGGAACCTAGAGCTAGGGGGCATGGAGGAAGGCAGAATCTCCAGTGAGTACTATCCAACCTGTCTAGGCGGAGTTGATTAAATGAAATATAGATGGGTAACTTGTGATACTGTAGTGAATAATGATTATCAGGACTGATTATGAGGGTTGGAAATGCAAAGGTAGAAGTTTTGTAGCAAGGAAGGGAGTGATTAATTCTCCAGTCTAGGAGCGGAGGTCTCTAGGACCATCAACGGAGAAGAGCAGAGAGCGGGACCCTACCCAGAGAAGCAGAGATGCCTGAGATAGAGATAGAGACGATGACGTGGAGTGATGAAGTAGCTGGGGACTTTGGATCCAGAGAGGGAGAGGGACTGTGGGCCGAAGACTGGGGGTGGGGGGGGGGAGTGTAGGGGGCGGGTTTCTAGGATATACCCTTTGGTCGGTTGATGATGCATGGAGGGGATTGGAACCATGGCAATGAAATGATATATGATGGAAAGAATGTAAAACTAAAGTTCTCTCATGTAAACTATCATATAATTCACAATAAAACATATAAAAAATTGGATAGATAGATAGATAGATTCTGCTTCAGTATATCTGGAGTGGGAATGCAAATTCTCAGAAGGGGGTTGAACCGGAACGAACCAATTCAAAGCTCTGCTTCAATCCAGACAAATTTGTAAAACTTGAGATATAAAAAAAGGAAGATGGGCAGCACACAAATTTTTTTTTTACTAAATCCAGCCATTGTACAAAGCACATGAAAATATTAACGTGTACATTTCTTAGAAAAAAAGAAAAGCAAAAATGTTCTTAGTTTCTAAGTTAGTTGACGCAGGTCCAAAGAACAGATGCCGTAATTTGTATTCCAGGTAGAGAGGAAAGCAAACTTGGAGGAGGAGAAGCTTTCACTTTGCTCATGCGTCAGACCTGTTTTATCCCTGGCTAAGTCAAGACCTCTGGACGCTCCTCAGAAGTTAGGATTTTGTGCCATTGTTGGCTATCTTGCATCTGTCTATTTGCTTATATACCATTCCAGTGTTTGTTGGACTTAAACCTTTATCCAAAGAATTCCTTAAAGTATATAATGTAATTATTTTATGGAAAAATGCAGAGGCAACAGCAGTCACAGGACAGTGTGATGTGAGGGACTTAGCCATGACAGCATAGTTGTTGTTAAGTGCCATTGAGTTGGTTCCGACTCATAGCTACCCTGTATAGGGTTTCTGAGGTTTGAACTGCTGGCCTTGCAGTTCAAAATGACCTTGCAGCCCAAAGCTTATCCCACCGTACCACACCAGGACTCCTTGAAACAGAGGCAAATATACACACATTTATTGTCATAAACCAGGAAAAATTTCATGCTCATTGAAGAAAATAAGCACCCTCTTACCACTCTTGTCTTCTAAGGACTGGTTTATTAAATGCTCAAACATGTCATGCTGTAGTTCTATATTTCGTATGCTGTGTTGAGAAGGAGAAACCTATCTTTACTGGGTGATACAGTTATGCAATGAGTGGAAGTGAAGGACACAGGAGACTTTTGAAGGAAGGAAAAGAAGTTCACATCATTAATTCCTTTGATCTTTTCTCATATGTAATCTTGAATTTGGAATGATTCTATATAGATCTATGGAGACAATCTATTAGGATAATTATTTTTTTTTAAATGGCATGCTCAATGTCTGACACATTTTTTGGATACTGTTAACACTATTCAATGAGAGACTCTAATGTTTAAATATTCTTGTATAGGTCACATAAATATCAACAGACTATCACACCTGTCAGCATAAGATCTTTCATCTCCTAGGTAACAGTACGATGAGGAGATGGGTAAAGAGACTGCTTTCTCACCTGTAGACAGAAGCAGCAAACTCTATGGGAATCATGGACCAAGAATCAAGGTCCAGGCTGGTGAGAAAACGAGTGAGAATGGTTTTGTCTTTTGCAGAGTCTATGATACAGAAGCAAAAATGGTCACTTATTCTTAGGGATTTTAGGCATATGACTCTTTGCAAGGATGCAGGATTCCTTAAAGAAAGACTCAAAGACCAAAGTGATTCTAATTTCTTTGTGATGTGTGTTGTACCCAATAATGATAGGAAGATATTTAAGAAAACAGATGTGCACACGGATGTTTTCTCATCAAATTAAATCAAGAATTCCTTGTACAGAAGGCCATGTCCTTCTGAATCTGGCTGTGAATAACAAAGGTGGATACAACACAGTCTTTGGCCTCATGGAGTTTGTAGTCTCATTGGGGAAGCTAGACTGAAATAAACAATACACTAATTGGAGCATGGTAAGAGGCAGGATATAACCCAAAACATATAAGTATGTAGATGTATATGCATGCAGGCATGTATCCATGCCCACATATATGGACTGCTAACTGAAAGGTCAGTGGTTCAAACCCACCAGCCTTTCCTGGGAAACCCTATACAGGATCATTAAGAGTCAGAAGAGTCAGAACCAACTAGACTCCACTTAACAGCAACAACATATACATGTGTGTGTTTATGTGAATACACACATGTATATATGGCATGTGTGTGTGTATATATATATATATATATATATGCATATCATACTTATCTATCATTGCATAATAACCACCTCAAAGCTTAGTGGTTTAAAATAACAATAATGTTCTATTCTTCCTTTCATTTCTGGGGGCTGACCTGGCCCAGAGGGTGGTACTTGCAATGGTAATCATACAGTGGTTGGAGGTGGAAGCATGTGAAAGCTCATGCCTACTGACAGTCTGGCACCTGATCCGGAAAGACTTAAACACCTGAAGGCTAGACCAACTGGGGAACATTGACAGCTTTTCATTAATGTTGTTTTAGCACATGGTCTCTCTAGCCTGGTAACAGCTCACATGGTGGCTCAGAACTAACTATGAAGGTATGTGTTTCAAGAGACAGGGAGCCAGGAGGCAGTCCTGTGGTTTTTTATGACTTAGTTTTGTTGTTGTTAAGTATCATTGAGTCAATTCTACCCATAGTGACACTGTATAGGGTTTCCAAGGAGCTTGGGAAGCCATAAAGATTTCTCTCTGCATTCAATTCCTCAGGGTAGTTACAAAGGTCTTCCCAGTCTCAGTGAAAGAGACAGCAGATCCAAGCTCTTGATTTTGGACACGAGAGGGGTAAGATTATGGAAGAACATGCAGATCTAGAATTACTGCTGAGACCATTTTGGAAAATGCAGGCTGCCACTCTATATTTGCAACTTTAACAATATCTATATTTTGAGATATGGTGTTAGAGAAGAATATTGAAAGTGACATGGGCTTCCAAAAGAACCAATAGATCCATTTTGGAAGAAGTACAGCCAGAGTGCTCCTTAGAGGCCAACATGGCCAAACTTCTTCTCTTATACTTCAGACACATTGTCAGGAGGGACCAGTCACTGGAGAAGGACATCATGTTTGATAAGGTGGAGGGTCAGAGAAAAAGTGGAAGATCCCCAACAAGATGGATTGACCAAGTGGCAGCATCGATGGATTCAAGCGTGGCAACAGTAATGAGGTTGGCCCAGGATTGGGCAGTGTTTCATTCTGTTGTGCATAAGGTCACTATGAGTCGGTTCCAACTCGATGGCACCTAACAACAACACCATTTTTACCAGCTGTTCCATGGGAGAAAGATGAGACTTTCTGCTCCCATAAAGATTTACAGCCTTGGAAACCTCGTACAGGGTCTCTATGAGTTGGAACCGCCTCCACGTCATATAACCACCACCATCACCACCATATTTTTTCTATGCATCTCTTAATACTCTTGAGTCCTGGTGGGTGCTATAGGATAAGCACTAAACTGCAATGTCAGCTTGAACCGCAAGGTCAGTGGTCCAAATACACTAGATGCTCCTCAGAAACCCTATATAGGGTCTCTAAGAGTCAGAACTGACTTCACAGCACTTAACAATAACAACAACAACAACAATTAATACACTGGACTCTTGGTGTGGTGTTATAGGATAAGCCCTGGACTGTGAACTACAAGGTTGGTGGCTCAAACTCACCAGCTGCTCCTTTGAAACTCTATACAAGGGCAATTTGAGTTGGATAAAACTCAGTGGCACTTAACAACAACAAATTAATACAAGCAAAAAATTAAGAAATTAATGAATGTGGTGCTGTGGGATAAAGCACTGGACCACAAGGTTGGTTTGAACCAAAAGTTCAGCAGTTCAAACTCATAGCCACTCCTTGGAAACTCTATACAGGGTCGCTGTGAGTCAGAACTGACTCGACGGCACTTAACAACAACAACATCAATATGCACATATAGAATCCTGGTATGGTGCTGTAGGATAAGCATTTGACTGATAATCACAGGGTTGACCCTTCAAACCCACCAGCCCCTCCTTGGAAACTCTATACAGGGTCGCTATGAGTTGGCACCACTCCACAGCACTTAACAACAATTAATTTGCATGGGAGACCTCTTTGGCAATGTAGGATAAGCAAGAGACTGCTAACCAAAAAGTTGGTCGTTCAAACCCATGAGCCGACCCTCAGAAACCCTATACAGGATTGCTACGAAGCAGAACTGACTGATGACCACTTGTCAACTGCATATGGATCAGCTAGTGAGTGGTATGTGAGGTCAGGAAAAGTTGTGAGCATGAACGGGTTCAGTGAGTAAAGAGTGTATAGGTCAAGTATGGCGTGAAGAAAAGAATGGGATGCGATGAAAGAATGGGATTTAAATTGCAGCAGAGGAGACATTCCAGGAGGAGGTAAGAGGCAGGAACAGTAGGGCCATTCTATGTTCTGATGTGCTAGGTGTTAAACATTTTTTCTCCTTGTTCTTCCTTTATGCATTCTTTCTGAATTTTCCTGGTGACCCTGAGATCTAGCTTTACAGAGTGGGAAACTGAGACTCAGTTCGCATGGTAACTTGAGGCCAGGGTTTAAGCCCAGAGCTCCCTCTTCTACACCACAGAGACCTTTTTAGAATCAACACTATTAGACATGCTTAGTTCTCATTTCTCCCCCAGGCTCAATGAGATAAAGCATGTGTTTAAGCTTTGCTTTTCCTAAAAGAAAAGACTTCACCCAGAATCTGAAAGAACATGTAGAATTGCATTAAATATTATGGTGCATTAGAACCCTAGATTGAGACCCAAAACTAAAATTGGCTCGTTTTCCTGATTAGATGGTTACTAAGCCCTAGGATAGAGGAAACAGAACTCTGGAGCATGGAGAGTTCAGGTTTCAGCATTCCATTACAAGTCTTGTGGGCTATTCAGTCAAACTTTTCTCCTGGTCTATTGTATCCAAAAAGGGATCAATTTGGAGTTTTTGCCTTATTTAAGTACTGGGCATATCTGTGTCTTGACATCTGTCATAGGTGAAGAATGAACTAGGAGTTTCGGGATCTTCCACTAACTGAGATTTAAAAGCATGTTGGCTCCTTTTGCAGCAACTCTTTCTCTGCCACAAGACACCATCTTTATCACCATAAAATTTTATTGTCTCAAGTGCTGGTACCCCAGTATCTGCTTAGTGTGTTGGCACCCCAAGTTTAAGGTGAAAAGAGTTGGTATAAGGGCTTCTAAAAGATCCCAAATTAAAGTTTAGACACCGTGAAAGAAGTACACCTAAGACAATCTTTGCTCCTATAATTTCCTCTGTAGGCTGCTAAAACTAAAATGAACCACTGTTCACATCATACTTGAGCCTGACAGATCCCTTTACCGTTTTGTTGACTCCAGACCCCAGCCAGTACTAGGGCTCCCCTGAGGGTCTGAGTAAAAGTTCCCCTCTGTGGGACTTGGTTTGATACTGCACACTTTTTGGGACTCCTGGTGTGGTGCCATAGGATAAGCACTGAGCTGCAAGGTCAGTGGTTCAAGCTCACCAGCCACTCCTTGGAAACCCTATACAGGGTCGCTATGAGTTGGACTGGACTTGACAGCACTTAACTACAACAACAACCCTTTCTGCGTGGCAGTCCCATTAAGACAAACACTGGACTGTGAACCCTGAGGTCCGTGATTTGACCTCGCCAGCTGCTCCATGGGAGAAAGATGAGGCTTTCTGCTCCCACGAAGATTTTAAAGCCTCGGAAACCCTATACAGGGTTGCTATGAGTCAGAACCAAGTTGACAGCACACAATAGCGACAAAAGCAACAATCTTCAGGCTTCCACTTCCCCGTCCTCCTACCCATCTTCCCAGGAGCACTTTCTGAATCCTTTTTAGATTAATATTTATGGTAGGGTCTGGGCCTCGGAACCCAGGCTAACCTAGGAGCCACATAGGCACTGCTTCTTCCACAAACATTCTCTTGATCATCCCAAAGGAATTCTGTGTAAAATTGCTCCAGAGATTGGGATCCAAACCACAGGAGTGCAGGCCAGGGGCTGGTGGCAGAGGGTAACATGGTCTCCACACTAAGGGTACATACAGCATTCTGTCCTTTCTCTTAGATGACAGGGTCTAGAGTGAGCCACATGTAGCACTTGGCAATCACCAGTCTCAGAGTGTGTTGGCCTGATTTTGCTCAGTGTAGAAACACGTTTTCCATCTAGGTTCCTTTGTGCTTTTTTATTTCGGTTCCTTGCGGCATTGAGGCTGGCTGGCTAGTGTTTAAGACGGAATGATGCTAGACTGGACTTGTGCTGAGAAATTGGCAGAGAAAAGGGGAGAGGGATGGGGTGAGGCAGGGAGTAGAGAAGCCACAGAAACAACTACCCATGGCCAAAGTTTCCATTCCCCACGCCAGCTGAGGGGAGCGGGGAGTCCGGAGGCATGTCTGACTTGCCCAAACTGAGTGGAAGCACAAAGTATCTTCTCATGGTGTTTTCATGGGTCTTGAATACATTCCAGACACCTCTTTATTCTCCCAGTACATTGTTGTTTTTTTTTTAAAAAAAACTCTTGTTTTTATCAGAAAACTCAGACCCAAACGGCCCAACTCTAACAGAATCTGTGGCCCATTTTCGTATGTGGGCAGAGGAAGGAACAGACTCACAGGTGATTTGAGTTAAGTCAGTACTGTTGAGGAGCATCTGGACATTAGAACTTCATAGAGTCAAAGAAAATGGTAATGGAAAAAGAAATGGAAAAGGACAAGGTGGTGACTTTTAGTGATCATTTTCAAATAATAGGAAGACAAGTACTAAAGAAAGAAAAGGCAAGATGCGGAAGAGAGTGGCCAGGGGCAAGTCCAGCATAGACATGTCTCAGAAATACCTTCAGCACACTAGATTTAGACCACACACATTTTGGCCAACCTTGCCTTTCCTGGGGAAACCATGCTGCTATAAAATGAATGAAATCCTCTTGTTTTATGCCTTTATTTTTAACAAGCATGGCTGAAAAGCCGAGTGGTCACATCTCTGGCTGGAAGCACCCTAGGAGGGCAAGGTGTTGATGTCTGACCAGCTACAATAGCTTATGCATCTCCTGGTGGTGATGGTGGTGGTTGTGGTATGCCGTGGAGTCTTTCCAATGCATAACCACCTGGAATAGGGTTTCTGAGGCTGTAAATCTTTATAGAAACAGGAAGTCTCATCTTTCTCCCATGGTTAGCAACCCAACTCATAATCCACTACACTATCAGAGCTCCTTGTATCCCATCCTATCCCTCTGTAAAACATCTACAACCTGCTAAGGAGCTCTGGTAGCACAGTGGTTGCAAATCGGGCGGCGAACCGCAAGGTCAGCAGTTAGAAACTACCAGCTATTCTGCAGGAGAAAGATGAGGCTTTCTACTCTCATAAAGATTTACAGCCTCAGAAGCCCTGTACAGGGTCGCTATGAGTCGGAACAAACTCCACGGCACATAACAACAACAACAACAACAACCTGCTAATGTGTACTGTCTTAGATAGAAAAAGTGACTCTCTTACAGGCAGATGAATGATACTCCCTTTTCAAGGTGACTGGAGATTCACAACACCCAATTCAATGTGAAGTACAAGCCAGACAAGACGATAGTTTTATGCTCCTGAAGGAGACACCATTGCTGCCCTGCCCAGATCCCTTTAACTGAGCCAGGACACTCATTTCCCATCCACTGACACTGAATGTTGCCTGCTAGTCACTCAAGTTACATTATTCTTCCAAGAATTGCCCTTGGCTGATACCTGCTCCCTATCATACTCAGAAATGGCTGACAGTTGAAGTCCTCCCTCCAAGAGGAGTCTGAAGCCAGTGCGTGACTACTCAGTCAAATCCACTGTGACTCATGGTGACCCTGTATGTGTCAGAGTAGAAATGTGCTCTGTAGGGTTTTCAATGGCTGCTTTTTTGGCAGTAGAATGCCAGGACTTTGTTGTGAGGTGCTTCTAGGTGAACTCAAACTTTCAACCTTTTGGTCATGAACTGAAAGCATTAACCATTTGCATTAATCAGGGCCTCTGTCTGACAGATAACAACAGTTTGAGCCCTATCTCCAGGCGAGACAACCCTGGGTGCCATCCATGCTCCAGAGGTCCAGTGGCATTAGACTGAAGCCAGTGGGCAGCTGAGACCACATGTCTGCTAGCTCCTCCTTTCTCACTCCCCTTCTCTGGAAAATTCTCCATCACTACACTGCTTGCAACAGACTCCATCTCAGGAACCCAGCCTGAGACACCCCTTTGGTTGCTATTTTGCTTTTCAGTCTGCAAAAAAATGGAACCTCTCTTTAAAATGTAAAATGGAGACCAGCTGTAAGCGGTGAATCCCCCATGAACTTAGGAATAACCAGAGCACGTTTTGCCTCTTAATTCCCCAAATCTCTGCAACCTAGTGCTGGGCCAAGGGTTCTAGCTCTTTCTGCTTCAGTTAAGCCAGAGGCCTGAGAAAAGCTGTTTTCCAGTCTCTGTACCTCAGAGACTGATGGACAGCTCAGGACCAAGTTCAGATTGGCATCACAGACCATCTGTTCTTCCTTTTCTCCAGACATCCCTGGAATAGTTAAATGGGATGGATTTCCTTCCCCAGAATTTCCCTTTGAAGCTTGAGGAGGGATTCTGGGTGGCTTTACATTTTAACAAGAAATTTATTTTCTACATGATTCTGGCAAATGAAACATAATACATTTGGGCAAAACCAGACTTCCTTTTTGAGATGCCTCAAAGATGTGTGTTGGCAAAGCTTTCCACAGCTACGTTATAGCTCTGAAGACAGGCCTTGTCACCCCAAGGAAGCCTCTCTGTTGAAGGATGCTCAACTCAACTTCTGAGGGAGAATTTACTGTCCCTGATTGCCAAGATTAAAAAAGTGTTAAAAGGTTTGCCCCTGGGACTGCAAGTGGGCAGCTCCAGGTTTAAGGTTCATTTAACAGTTATCATCTCTGGGGTCTGAGGCTGAGCAGGTCACATGGATTTCCACCAAAGGGATGATCACAAACCACAGAGCTTCTCTCCATCCATAAAGATGGGGACTCTGGCTCTGGGACCCCTGCCAGGTTCAGCCGTGAGGAGCATGTGCTATTTAAACTCAGAATGTGGCCATCTAACCAAGACAGCTGTATCAAGAAACATAGTGTCCATAACGCATCTGTACTCCAAGTCAGGCTCTCCTCTAAGAAGTCAAAGAGGCAAGAGGCCAAGGGGTTTTTCAAGGCCACCTTTAGAAAATTAGCTGCATTAGAGAGATGCAAATCAACACAACAATGAGATGTCACCTTGTTGCTGTTGTTAGGTGCCATCGAGTCAGTACCGACTCATAGTGACCTTATGCACAGCAGAATGAAACACTGCCCGATCCTGGGCCAACCTCACTACTGTTGTCATGCTTGAGTCCAAGTTGCCACTTGGCCAATCCATCTTGTTGGGGGTCTTCCTCTTTTTCTCTGACCCTCCACCTTACCAAACATGATGTCCTTCTCCAGCGACTGGTCCCTCCTGACAATATGTCCGAAGTATGAGAGACGAAGTTTGGCCATCTTGGCCTCCCTGGAGCACACTGGCTACACTTCTTCCAAAATGGATCTATTGGTTCTTTTGGCAGCCTATGACACTTTCAATATTTTCCTCCAACACCATAACTCCAAAGCATCAATTTTACGGTCTTCCATATTCACTATCCAGCTTTCGCATCTTACCTCAGCATTAAAGGTGGTGGTGGTGTGCAATGGAATTGGTCTGTACAGGGTTTCTGAGGCTGTAAATATTTATGGGAGCAGAAAGCCTCATCATTCTCCCATGGAACAACTGGTAGTTTTGAACTGCTGACCTTGAGGTTAGCAGCCTGACTCGTGATCACTATGCTTAAGTTCAAAAATACAGAAAACAACAAAGGCTGGTGAGGTTGTGGAGAGACTAGAATCCTCATACACTGCTGATTAGACTGTAAAATGGTACAACTACTGTGGAAAACAGTATGATGCTTCCTCAAAAAGTTAAAAATAGAAATATCATATGACCCATCAAAACCTGTACTTGGTATATATCCTAGAGAAATAGGAAACACAACATCGATAGACACATGCACACCCACGTTCATCAGAGCACTATTTACAATAGCCAAAGGATGGCATCCATCTGATTGCCCATCAGTGGGAAAATGGATAAACACACTCTGCTACATATACACAATGGAATATTGTTGTTTGTTGTTCAGTGCTGTCGAGTTGGTTCGGACTCATAGCGATCCAGTATAGGGTTTCTGAGGAGTGACTGGTGAGTTTGAACCACCGACTTTGTGGTTCAAACTGATCTTGCAGTCCTGTCCTTATCCTACAATGGCCATCAAGTTGGCTCTGAGTCATAGCGACCCTGTATAGGGTTTCCAAGGAGCAGCTAGCTGGTGGGTTTGAGCTGCCAACCTCATGGCTAGCAGTCAATCCACTTCATAACATGGATGAACTTGGAGGACGTTATGCTTAGTGAAATTAGTTAATCGCAAAAGGACAAATATTGTATAAGATTATTATGTAAAAAGTTAAGAAAAGGTTTTCACACTATAAGAAATATACTTTGATGGTTAAGTTACCAAGGGTGGGAGGGAAGAAGGAGTAATTTACTGGCAAGAGGTTTGTTGTTGTTGTGTGCTGTGGACTCAGTTCTGACTCATATTGACCCAACATAGGATTTCCGAGGCTGTAAATCTTTGTGGGAGTGGAAAGCCACATCCTTCTCCGGTGGAGCAGACAGTAGTCGCAAACTGCTGATCTTGTGGTTCACAGTCCAGTACTTATCCAACAGAGCCTCTGTGCTAGAGGGTAGACATGTATTAACCTGGGTTAATGGGAAGGCCATAAACAATGAGAAGGTTAGTCAAAGAATGATTGAGGCATGGGAAGACATGGGGAGAAATGCAAGATCTAAAGGCAAATACGGTCATATAAACAATCCTGCAATAACACTGATCTGTGAGTAAATGCATGAATACTCACATAGGCTCAATGGGTGTGGGAGTAGACCACAGATACATACATATATATGACAGAAGATATTTGTACATGTGTATTTACCTTTACTACAAATATATCTATGAATGTGGTAGAGCATATAGGGGCAAAGGTATAAAAACTTATTAGACATTACCAAACATCTTGAGAGGACGAGTCACTGGGCCTGGGCTTAGGACTACAGTCATGGGGGACATCATGGTCAATTGGCATAACATTGGCCACAAAGACAGTGTTCTATATCCTACTTAAGTGAATAATGACTGGGATCTTAAAAGCTTATCAGTAGTCATCTAAAGTGCAACTATTGGGCTCTTCCTGTGTAGAGGAAAGAAGAAAGATGAAAGCTGAAGAGAGTTGGAAACAATTAATTCAATGGATTATGACCATGTGCGCATCCATCTCGGTGATCCTGAGACAAGAACTAGATGGTGCCTGGCTATCACTGGCTATCACTTCCAGCTGCTCTGAAAGTGATCACATTAGAAGGTGTTGGAAAGAGTGGGAGAAAATGTGGAACAGAACTCAAAACCATGGAAAATATGAAGCTTATGGTTAGATGGAGCCTGGTGGAACCCAAAACTATGGCCCTTAGTCACCCTTCAGGACTGTGACTCAATTCATTCCCACGGCTATATTTTCAGCCAAGAAATTGATAGGTATACAGGGGAGAGAACATTAGTGGGGTAAACACACAACAGAATGGTCAACCATTCAAGATCAAAAGGGCAACATTCACCCAAGGACAAAGTTATAAAAGGTTGGGACAAAACTCCTTATAGAAACAAGAAACGCAGGGAGCAACTGGGATAAGTGATGCTAGTTACATTAAGGGATTGTGACCACTGAGTAAAGGAAATGGATGGTTTGTTGAATGTAATACTAATGATCTGGCCTATAAAGCTTCACCCAATTCACAATAAAAAGTAAACACCCACACATAAAACATTAAATAAAAAACACCTCCCATATGTTGAGCATGGTGACAAGATGGAATCTGAGCCAGTCATGCACACATTGTCTCAGCACTGCTCCAATCGCCCTAGCAAGTAAGTGGAATTGTTACATCACAAAGGAGAGGTGATTCTGCTCAGAAAGACAAATAACTCGCCCAAGGTCAACACCAAGTTACCTTTGATTCTAGAGCCCACACTTACTGTAAACAGTCATGTGGTCCTGATTACAACAGGTGTCTGGCTTAGAAGTTAAGGCAGGAGAAGGTTCACTTTGTGAAGGCTAGGAAGTCTATTTGAAATACTGGCAGTATTACCTATATGTAATTAATCTTGGTGCACAGTGAAAACACTGGGAATCAGCTCTGACTCCCTTGTTCTCACATGCACCCCCTTTCAGCATGTTTTCAGCTTCCAAGAGCCAGCAGCTTGTTCCCTCCTTAGAAGGCTGGCCCTAAAGCAACCAGTAGAGCTTTAGAATGAACCTATCCCCTCCCCCTGTTCTGGGCCCTTAACTAATGACTGATGGATGTAGAAGGGTGTATGTACAGCTCCCTTGCGTGGGGTTGGAACATCTCAGAGGCATATTTTACACTAAAGCTCCCCATGGGATCAAGGTGACAATACCCTGAGATTATGCTGCACTTCTGTTCCTCTTCCTCCTTTCTCTCTCCCACTCCCTATCAACACTTCCTCAGTAAGAGACCTGAACACAAACCCTCATCTCTGGGACTGTATCTAGAAAGCCCACCTAAGACAGTGTGGATGGAGAAGTGTGTATAAGCAGGCAGGGGAATAAGGTGTTGAGACTGTGCCCAGGGAATGATGGCTGGGTCACACAGGGTCTAGAGAGGGAGAGTGCAATTACCAGAAGCTCAGTCTTCACCAGGCTGCCTTTGTCAGTCAGAGGGTGTTTTTTGCTTCTGAGGTCACTGCACTAAGGGGGCATGGGCAGAAGTGGTGATTTCTTTGCTCAGACAACTGGGGCATATTGTCAACATGCGAGTAGTTCTGGGAATGGTGTTGAAGAGGCTAGTAACACAGACCATACAACAACTAACAAGAAAGTGGGAAATCAATGCTCAAGAACAATCAATGCACAGGAGCAATAAGAATAAAAACTCATTGGGAATACATGAGCAGACATGTGCTCTGATTGGTGACCACTTTCGTCATCCATAAGGGGAAGTGAGGTTAAAACAGTAATGAAGCTGTGAGCTAAGTCCTACAACGTTCAATAGACTCCTGTGAATCTGGGTGGAGACCTGGTTGGCCAGCAGTGTGGCAACACCTGGGGACTCTTGGGCCCAGAGTCAGTGACAGCCACAGAAGACGAGAGTGGTGAGTGAAGCATCCAGCTGATAAGAAGCGAGGACATATGCATAAGAACACCCACACTTGCAGACAATACCCAGATAATACCTTGCTTTAATGACTAGATGATCAGAGCTCAACCAGAAGAAGAAAGAAGAGGAAAAAAAGAGTAATCTGATACAATTTGATGAACTTGACCTACACCTATGGATGCAGTAGCTCAAAAGAGGGAACAAATCTTTACAGCGAGAATCATCACACCCCCTCCATACACAGAGTAGACAGGGATGGGCAACTTGGACATTGGCTACCCAAAATGGGTACTACAAATGGGACTACAAAGGCAAGACTGGCTTACAAGCTTTCAAGAGGGAGCCTAGATCCAGAGGGCGCGGAGGAAGGTAGAATCTCCACTGAGTAGTATCCAATCTGTCTGGGCGGGGCTGATGAAAGGAGATGGGGATAGGTTTCTTGTGATACAATAGTGAATAATTGTTATCAGGACTGATTGTGAGAGTTGGAACTGTAAAGGCAGATGTTTTGTAGCAAAAGGAGGGGAGTGATTGACGTTGCAGTCCAGGAGCTGAGGTCCCTGGTACCATCAAGGGAGAAGAGCAAAGTGCAGGACCCTACCCAGAGTGATGCCAGAGATGGAAGCAGAGTCAATGTTGTGGAGAGATGGAGTGGCTGGTGACTCTAGACCCAGAGAGGAAGAGGGCTGTGTGCTGACGACTGGGGGGCGGGCTTGCAAGGTATACCCTTTGGTTGGTTCATGATGCATGAAGGGGATTGTAACCATGGCAATGAAATGATAGGATAGGATGAATGTAAAGCTAATGTTCTCCCATGAAACTCTCACATAACTCACAATAAAACATTTAAAAAATAGAAAAAGAAGAAACACATACTACTCAAAGGTCAGGGAAGTGTTACCACCTCTCCCTTCTCTGGACACCTCCCTTTTGAGTTGAGGTGGAAGAACTTGGGGAAGACACCTTGGGGCTAATAACCACCCCTCCCCTACTCCCATTGCATTGTGGTAAGGACCCACCATCAATGAGAATGGCAGGACCAGTTCATTTGCTTCAAATTGTTATTATACTGCCTGAGTTATTAATCCATAGGGGGAAAGGAAAGGCACATTTTTCATCTGAAGAGTCTATTTTCTGCTAATTGAAGTTGTTGTTATGTGCCATGGAGTCGGTTCCGACTCATAGCCACCCTGTACAGGGTTTTCGAGACTATAAATCTTTATGGGAGCAGAAAGCCTCATCTTTCTCTCATGGAACAGCTGGTAGTATCAAACTGCTGACCTTGTGGTTCGCAGCCCGATTCGTAACCACTACACTACCAGAGCTCCTAATTGAAGAGCATCATAGAAACCACCTGAATTTCAAAAGTGCAGTTCCACATATTGCTACGAGTGAGAAGAACAGAGAAAGACTTTTCTTGTCCAAAAGCCAGTCATTCATACCACTGTGACGTCTAAAATGCATGTTTTTAAAACTTCTGAGGGAAGGTAAAAAGACAGTGCCCCCTTGTTAACTTTTCTACTCAGATACTGTGTTAGTCTATGCAAAGAGCACATCAAATCCTCTGTCCCAGGGAAAGTGGGCCTGTGACGTGGAACAGTCACCCAAAGTGAGCAACATTGTCTACTTAAAACAAATACCTAGTATAAAAACATAGAATCTTTGATAAAATCTTCACTCTAACCTCTTGATTAACTCTAACAACAACAAAAACAAACCTGTCATTCAGTTGATTCTGACCCATACAGTTGCGGTGGCTATAAACCTTTGCAGGGAACAGAATGTCTCAGCTTTTTCCTGAGAGTGGATGGTGGGTTTGAACTGCCATCGTTGGGCCTAGCAGCTCTAACTACATCACTAAATTATAAGGATTATCTCTTGCCAGACACTCAAGTTGGTGGATTTCAATGGTTCAAATATGACTGTAGCTGAAGAGTTTTTAAAAGTTAGCTAATCTTGGAGTCCTGATGTTTTGCTGCAGAATAAGACTGCTAACCACGAGATTGCTAATTCAGTCCCACCAACCACACTTTGGAAAATCCTATACAGGGTTACTATGAGTCAGAACTAACTCAATGCACTTAACAACAATAGTTTTACACATGGAAGTAAAGTGTGGTTTTCTGTTCCCATTAGTGATTTATAGCCTCGGAAACCCTCTACAGGGTCACTATCAGTCAAAATCATTTGGGTTTTGCAGGATCTTGCACATAATCATCTGAAGGTACCTGAGCATCTGTTTCCCCAGAAACTTAGGTGATTCAATAACACAGAAGACAAACTTGACTCTTGGAACTTACTGTTCCCTTGGGCTTTGTGGAATGGATTTGATGGCGAATAGAGCAGAAGAAAATTTCAACTGCCAGCTTTCTTATAAGCCTGAGAAAGAGTTTCTGATTTGGTGACATAAATCAGGAGCTTTTACAATCTCCACAGGGCCAAGTGCTGTGCACTACAGAGATGCTTCTCCTAGGCTCAAGGTTGGTTTTTAATCACAGTACTGTCCAGCATGACAGTTGGGAAGATATGTGGTCAGTGGGGTCAAGAAGACAGTTTCAGTGAACTGGCAACAGTTCATATGACAAGTCAGCACCAACAATGAACAGGAGGCACAGTCTCTGAGCTCCCTAGGTGTCTTTGAAAATTTATGAACTTAGAGATAAATAAGCAATTCACAATCTCTCCCCCTCTATATATCACACACACTCACAGGCACACACACACGCACACAGACACACACACAGTTTATTCTCAAATATATTTTCTACTTCTTTTTCCCAAAGCCTCCAAAATCTAGTGCTGGATTCGGAAAGAAAGCGGGACATCATTTATCTTGAGTATTCAATTTGGGTAAAAGGAATAGCGTTATCTAGAGAAGCCACCTACCACATATTAACAGATGGGCTGTCAATTTAAAAGATCATAACACTATAAAAAAGTGCACTTCGCACTAAAATTTTTCTGTGTATAATTTGATTTTTCTTCTATAATTAAAAGGCATCTCTGGACCTACCGATCCTCAGGGCCATTATTAAACTCAACAATGGCTAAAACTTCACTGATAAGCACCTTAATGCCTCTAAACAATGATTTCTAGCTGATAGAATCCTCCTCCCCGCAAAAAACCCCATATTTTTACTTTGCTTCCAAAGGCCCTTGAGCTCATTTGAAAAATATAAATTGGAAAAAAAAATCCATAAAAGATAGAAATACATAAATGTTTAGGATGGTTTTTATACCAATTACAGGCACTTAATAAATAGCAATTAGGAACAAAGAACAAGGGTGTGAACCCCTGTTGAATGTATTACTATGGTGTTTACTTCATTTTCTTGTGTCACGTGCTGACTTATCCTGTTGTTGTTATGTGCTGTGGAGTTGGTTCCAACTTTGGTGATGAGCAAATCTTTTTCTAATTTAGCAACTACGACTTGCCCTAAGAATTCATTGGGCAGATGGTATTGTGTACAAAACTTTTGTCATATTTCAATCTACGTTGACTAACTAGGTTTAGGGACTGTGCTTGACTCAACATCAATTTTCTTTCTTTTTTATTTTATTTACTTAGGTTTTTTATTGTGAATTGAGTGAAGGTTTACAAAACAGATTAGTTTTCCATTCAATAATTCATACCCATTTTATTTCATTTCATTGGATACAATACCCATAATGAAGCAGTGATGCTTCAAGTGATCCCTCTTCCTCCCTGTGTTTCCAGTTTCTATTCCTCCTCTTTCCTAGCCTTTCTGAACTTTGCCCTTGGATAAATGGAAAACTGAGGTCATGGAAACTGAGATTTTTGTGGTCCATTAGTTCATTGTTTCTTGATGCAACAAGTAGGGATTTGGTTCTTCAGAGAGTTTTGGGTCTACCATATCCATACATATGTGAAAGCTGGACAGTGAATAAGGAAGATCGTAGAAGAATTGATGCCTTTGAGTTGTGGTGTTGGAGGAGAGTACTGAAAGTGCCATGGACTGCCAAAAGAACCAGTAGATCTGTTTTGGAAGAAGTGCAGCCAGAGTGCTCCTTGGAGGCCAGGATGGTTAAGCTTTGTCTCTCCTACTTTGGACATGTTGTCCGGAGGAAACAATCGTTGGAGAAGGATGTCATGCTGGGTAGGGTGGAGGGTCAGAGAAAAAGAGGAAGACCCCCAATGAGATGGATCAGATAGGTGGCATCATTGATGGACTCAAGTGTGGCAGTTGTAGTGAGGTTGGCCCAGGATCGAACATTGTTTCGTTCTGCTGTGCATGGGGTCGCTATGAGTCGGTTCCGACTCGATGGCACCTGACAACAACAACAACAACATATCCATACTGGTTTGGGAACCAGGGTGGAGTCTTGTGGATTCTTTAAGTCTTGGTTTCCTTATCTACCAAATTGAGAGTTTGGAAATTGTAAAGTGCTATTGTTGTTACTCTGGAGTCCTGGTGTGGTACTCTGAGTTAGTGCATGGGACTGAAAAGTCATTTGAACCACAAGGTCGGAGGTTTAAGCTTACCAGCCGCTCTTTGGAAACCCTATACAGGGTCACTATAGGTCAGAACCAACTCGATGACACTTAACAAGAACAATTGTTGTTACTGGTGATTGGAATGTGAAAGTTGGAAACAAAGAGGAAAGATTAGTACTTGGAATATATAGACTTGGTTTTAGAAATGATGCTGGAGATCACAAGATAGAATTTTACAAGACCAATGACTTATTCACTGCAAATCCTTTTTGTCTACTAACAATAAAAACATGGAGCCAGTGGGTCAATCTTAATGGGGAAGGAATCTGTGTCTTTTACTTATTAGTGTCTACAAATGGGACTCAGAGGCTTGAAATTTACCACATCATCATGGGCCCATATTCCTTTGTCTCAAGAAATTACAGAGAATTTGAAAGTATGATTCCTATTAGACCATGCGCTCTCTCCACAAATTCCAAGGGCAGCAAAATACTTCATTATTCTGAGTGCAGAAAAAGAAAACAAACTAGAAAGCACTCCAGATTTCTGCTCTGTGATTGATCTACATGTGTATATTTTAAGCAAACTATTTCTGCCCATTGGTAATTAGTTAAAATGGAGTCTGGTCTATTTCCCAATGTGACTTATCCACAGGGATCTCTGGCAGTGTGGATCTCTGGCAGTCCCTACAATGCAGAGCTAAGAATCCAAGGAATTCCCCTCTCTAGGAGGATGTTATGCTGGGCTAGGGCTGGGCTGACATCTTCATTTCTTCATGGAGTAAAGAACTCCCTTGGATCTATCACTAGACCTAAAGGAAAAGAACAGACTTCAACATATCAAGTTCTTTAATGACACATTTCTCTGTTGTTGTTTCCAATGTAAAGGGCCCTGCTGGGATCCATTATCAACACTCATGGAAGCAGCAGTCAAGAAATCAAACGATGTATTGCATTAGGCAAATCTGCTGCACAAGACCTCTTTAAAGTGTTCAAGAGCAAAGATGTCAGTTTGAGGACTAAAGCACACCTGACCCAAGCCATGGTATTTTCAGTTGTCTCATATACATGTGAAAGTTGGACAATGAATAAGCAAAATGGTAGAAAAAATGATGCATTTGCATTATGGTGTTAGAGAAGAATATTGAAAATACCATGGACTAGCAGAAGAACAAACAAATCTGTGTTAGAGGAAGTACAGCTAGAATGTTCTTTAGAAGCCAGGATGGCAAGCCTTTGTCTCCTCTCATACTGAGACATATTATTAGGACAGACCAGTCCCTGGAGACTGCTTGGCCAGTGAAAAAGAGGAAGACCCCCAGCAAGATGAATTGGCACAGTGGTAGCAGCAGTAGGCTCAAGTGTTAACAATGATTGTGAGGATGGCACAGGACCAGGCAACGTTTTGTTCTGTTGTGTATGGGATCACTATTCATCAGAACCAACTCGACAGCATCTAACAACAGCAACAGACTATGGGGGAAAAAACAGTATGCAGTGTAGCGTTAGATTGAATTTAAAAACAGCTTTTGTTTTTGGTAAAAGCTTACACAGCAAATTAGTTCTCATTTGACAATTGCCACACACAATTTTCTGCAACAGTAAGTTCATTTTCAAAATGGGTAAACATTCTCTTTAACTTGTGGACACACGAGCTGAGGCCTAGGCTTTGCTGAGTGCCATCCTACTCTGAGGGAAATGCCACAGCAACACCATGGCATACTTCTGTGACTCAGTACCCTACCCATTTACTCAGCTGCTTTTCACCCTAAACCAGAAACACTAAAATTCCATTTAACACACATAGTCTCAGAGCTTTGTGTTAGCTGAGCAAATGCCTGGGTCATCCCCAAACTCTCCTTCCTGTAGCTTCTGAGACCCACCAAGTCAGTGACTAGAAGAAATGTCTTAAAAGATGGGGTTCCTGCTATGCCAAACCTTTCAGCAAGGTATGCATGCTTTTCTCATGAAGCAAGGATAATCCCTAAATGGGAATGCTGGAAGGATACCAAGACTTGCTTCATTCATTCTTCATTCATTCATTCAGATAGCCTGTTCTGTGCCTGCCACTGACAAACACAAAGTGATTACAGTTTAAAAGGGGAGCAGAGCAATTGATAGTTTAATTTCACTAAGTGACGGTAAAGTTTCTACTGCAATGAGCACTGAAAAATGCTCCTGGGTGCTCTAAAAGCTTGTGACTCTCATGACCCAGGTCAGAGGTGAGAAAAGCAGAGTAAAGCAGGGGAGAGTGGAGGCAAGCAGTTCCAGGAAGAGAAAGAGCCTAGAGGAGCTGAAGGGAGGGAAGACAATGTGGTATGTTTATGTAATTGAAAGGGAGTTGTTGTTAAATGCTGTCAAGTCAGTTCTGACTCATAGGGATCTTGTATAGGGCTTCCAAGGAGCAGCTGGTAGGTTTGAACTGCCAACTGTGTAGTTAGCAGCCCAGTGTTTATCCGACAGTGCAACATCAGAACTCCATTGAAGGAGAGAGGGAGGCTGAAAGCGGACAGAGGAAGAAGAGTGTGAAAGGGCGCAAGCGGAGAAGGAGAGGCAGGCCACACAGGATCATGAGGGCCAGGTGGAAAGTGTTCATCTTTGCCCTGAGAGCAAGGGAAGCCATTTAGACATTAAGGAAAGGGATGCCTTGACTAGGCTTAATGTGTAGAAGGATTACTCTAGCTGCTGGACAGAGTAATGCATCAGGAGGTGCTCCTGATAATGTCTCTGGGGATGCCCAAAAGAGCGATATGCTGATTTTTCCTCATTAGGATAAGGAGACAGTAGGGTTGTGGGCTGGCTACGGAACAGTTTAGGTAAGAGGAAGGGTCCTTAGAACCATTGTGGGGGAGGTGTGGTTAGATTCAGGAGGTCCCAGGGAGGTAAAGCTGGTAGTGGAGTGTCAGCAAGGTGACACTCTTGAAGGACATTCTTAAAGGAAAGGGGGGGGGGGGGAATCTAGGAGGATTTGTGCTTTCGCATTTTCAGCAAAGACAGATGGGTGGCAATGCAAAGAGACTGGGAACCCAGAAGGGGCACCAAGGCTGGGGGATGGGTCAAGAAGTCAGTCAGCCATGCGGCGTGTGAAAGCCACATAGCTGTCCAGGAGAATGTGTCAGGCAGCGCGTGCATGGGTCAACTGCTCAGAGGAGAACTCTGGGATAGGGGTGAAGCAGGGGAGGCTCGAGCACCCACTCCAGAGAGAAGGACTGGGATTCATGTATGGGAGGCCACCAGTGGATGCACCCTGGGCTACCTCTAGATGGAACAGGATGCTGATTTGATTTTCCAAATGTTTCTGGAAGCCCCCTAAAGAGCAGCATGCTGCCCCTGGGACACCCTCCTAGCAATCTTGTACTTCTCCCAAGTCAGACTCATCCCACCCTTCTCGCCCTCAGAGCCATACACTAAGTTCTCATCATGCATATTTTAGCCTGGTAAAGCCAAAACCAAACCAGCTGACACTGGGTGGATTCTGACTCACGGCAACTCTATGTGTATCAGGGAAGAACGGCTCCATGAGGCTGTCAATGGCTCGGAAAGTTTGGAAGCAGATTGCTAGGCTTTAGGTGGATTTTAATAACCAACCTTGCAGTTTATAGCTGACTGCCTAACCACTGGTGCCAACCAGGGACTGGTAAGACCACCATTTTTCCTGGCAACTAATCAAGACATGGATATCATCTGAAACTTCCTTGACTTTGACTCAGACCTCTAACTCTCTCACTCAGCCCCCTCCCTCTCTATCCCTGTCATGTCTTCTCCTATGTGTAGGATGGAAGTTTAGGAATGCCCAAAGCCAGCCTCCTGATTAACATTCTGACTCTACAAGGAAGGCAAACTTGAGCAAATTATGCTTGAGTTACTGCCTTAGATAATTGGAATATATTGTCACAAATATAAGGAGTTTCAAAAGTTTATGGAGAAATTCCATTATCTTTAAATTCCATTTCTCCACCAACTTTTGAATTCCCTTCCTACCTGTCAAGGGCTAAAATCAATGATGAGCACATATTGTTTGCTCAATAAATATTATTGTTGTTGTTAAGTGCCATCAAGTCAGTCCCGACCTATAGTGACCCTGTTAACTATCATTATTTTAATATCTCTTTCAACATCCTCTATGTTCACTAGTGGCTGAGATATAGTCATGTAGCGCCTTATAGTGAGGCCACTGCCTAAAATGCCTGCTACTTTCACCTGATGGGCAACTCCTTGCAGGCAGGGTCTGCATCTAATTCATATTTGATTCCCAAGACCCCTTTAAATGGCCTGGGAGGGCTCCACAGACGACCGCCCCCATGGGTGGACACACAGCTGTAAGAAACATTACACTCAAGCATCTAGGGAGCATCTCAGGAAATGAATATTTGTAATGTCCATGCCAAGAACCCAAAGTATTTTCAGAGTCTTTTTATTAAGTGGTTCAGTCGATACGCATTTACTGAATTCTACTGGATTTATTTTAACATGACGGATCTCGGTGGGTTGGTGTTTCAAAGAATTCCAAAAGGAAACCAAGGCCCTGGTACTAGGATGGATAAGTCTCCCAGGACCCAAACGTTCATGAATTATAAATCTAGCTCACAGACAGATTGTCCACTGACTACAGAGAATTCAGGTAATCAATTGTCATTTTTTGGCACTTATCCTTCTAAAACATCAGCACACAGAATCTTTGCCCCAACTGAATGTGAGGATAAGGAATATGGGGTGTACAGAATGTCCTGGAGTCCTCTGCAAACAGTAGCTAGTGAGCTAAATGGGTTCAGTATCTGGTAAAGGTGCAGACCCAAGTCTAAGCAGAGGATCCCAGTACCCACCAGCTAGGCAACCTGCTGGCAAATCCCCAATTAGTTCCTGCAATTGTTGTTGTTGTTAGGTGCCATCGAGTTGGCACCAACTTTTAGCAACCCTATGCACAGCAGAACGAAACAATGTCCGATCCTGGGCCAACCTCACTACTGTTGCCACACTTGAGTCCATCAATGATGCCACCTGGCCAATCCATCTCATTGGGGGTCTTCCTCTTTTTCTCTGACCCTCCATCTTACCAAGCATGATATCTTCAAATTGGTCATAGTTGTAAAATGAAAAAATGAGACAATCCAATGATGTAAACGTAGCTTCTAAGGCAAGATGGTAAGGAGTATGAAATGGGATTGGGAAGCAAAAAGAAAATGTTGACTAAAGTAACAGTTGCACCCACCCCAAATCCACAGTCATCAAGTTGATTCCGACTCATAATGACCTTGTAGAGGGTTTGCAAGACTGTAGATCTTATGGGAGCAGAAAGCCGCATCTTTCTCCCAAAGAGTGACTGGTGGGCTTGAACTGTCAACTTTGCAGTTAGTAGTCTAGTGCTTATCCTACAGTGCCATCAGGGATCCTTGACAGTTGCACAGAACCGTCAATTATTAGAGCCTCTCCTGCAGTCCAAACTTTATAAATGAGAAAGTTGGGTTCAGAAATGTGAAATGAGTTCACTCACTAATCATATGCCAGACAAACAAACATACTCCTACACCCTCCTAGTACATGCACCGTTATTAGATGCTTAATCATCCTGGACTGAACAAATTCCAGTTCCAAAATTAGTAGCAAAAGATATGTATGCTAAGCCCACTGATGATGGCTAAAATGTCTGTTCTTTCTTAGCCAGGTCTCATGCTGGGTACTCAATAGGCATTTCTTAGTTTTCCAAACCACTGTATTAGATTTGTACCATGACTGTCCCTATTCTACAAAGGAAATAATTTAGTATCACAGAAGTTGAATAGCTTGTCCAACCCCACTGAGCTGGTAGATATTGAGGCCAGAGGCCCTCTGAATTTCATCATGATCCTCAAGGCTCAAGTATAGGTGACTATCTCAATATCTCACCCACATGTCCTGAGCACTCATGGTCCTAATTCCACCCAAAGGCTTCCTTACTCTACAGGGGGAGCAGATGGGACAGCCTAGAAGAAGAGGCAATCAATACCCGGAGAGCTGCCCTGACCAAAGAGGTGAAGTTGAAGCATAAAGCCCTCTTTCCCCAAACTGCCTTCCAGAACTTTCCAGTAGAATTGAACCCAAGTTATCCAAAACAAGCAACCTGATCATTAACACATTTATACTGATTTACTTCCTCCTGGTTAGACATTGGGCTGCTAACTTCAGGGTCAGCAGTTCAAACCCACCAGTTATATGACAAAGATGAAGCTGTCTGCTCCTATAAAGATTTACAGTTTTGAAAACTCTGAATAGAGTTTGCTATGAGTCACAATCAACTCAATGGCAGTGGGCTAGGTTATTTTAATTTTTTGTTGTTTTGTTTCATTTCTCCAATCACCTACCAATCAATATTTTCTGGGATCACCTCCCAAAGAAACCCCTTTTGCACTTGAATCTTTGCTCAGGGCTAGGTTCTTGGGGATCCCAATCTCAGGTGACAGAAAAGAACAGGGCAGTGGTCTATATACATGTGATAAAAGAAAAGACAGGAAGGCCTTTGTCAAGAGGCAGTGTTTTCTCACACAAACATCGGTTTGGAATAATTAAAAAATCAAGAAGTGCTGCATGCAAAATAGTTAAGTGAATCATTTTGGCAACAAGAATGAACTTGTGGACCTTTCCGCTATAAAGGTTACTGAAGAAGGTACTGGAACAAACCAGACTTTGATCTGACATTAAGCTGTATGGGACACAATACTGCCAATGAGACATCAAGATGAAGGACTGAGGCAGGTAGCCCATTAGTCCATCTGATTCTGGCATGGGAGAATCCTGCACCATTTAGAGAGAACTAAAATGTGCTAAAAGAGAGCAGAACCATTTTCTGAAGGAGGAAACTGAAAGTTCCACAGTTAGTGCAAAGACAATGTTTTGCTTTCTAATAGACTTGGTGCTGGCAGCCAAGACCATGTCTTTCAGGAGATGGTTAGACTAGGCACCTTGCTGTGTTTGGGACAAAGAGATGAATGTGAGGCAGCACTTGCCCTCAAAATGCTCATGACTTGTGTTTCCTTGTCACATGACTTAAATGCGCTGTGTGGAGTTTTGAACAATCTCATGCATTTGAACTTATTCAGTGGACATTGAGGGACCAGCATCACCTCTTGCAGAGCTTAAAAATCCCTGGGGTGACTGCCTGAGTCGGGATCCCACAATTCTGCTGGTGGAAATGTTCATTCTCACCTAAGTATGGCTGAGAAAACACTGCTTATCATCATGAGTGTACTACATTTGGGGTACACTGAGGAGCCATGGTGACATGGTGAGTTAAGAATTAGGCTGCTATGTTCCACAGACACTTGTTGACCTTGAGATGAAAGAGAAGAAAAGGAAGGGATGGTGGGTTTGAAGTTTAGGAAGACGTGTGAACTCCTGAGCCCATAGACACTGACCTAGCCACTGGGGGCTAAAGTTGAGAATGAAGCAGCCAACTGGTCTGAAGTAGGGAGAGGCGTACGAGAACTCCCAAACTTGCAGACAGTACTCATGTGACCTAGCTTGGATGGCAAGCTGTCTAGAATTTGACCAGATGAAGATAAAGAAGTATGATATAGCGAGCAAGAGTAAATTGCTGCAATTTGATGACTGGACCTTTGTTATGGATGTAGATGCTCAAAATTCCAACAAAATAGGGAAGATTTCTTCATATCAAGGATCAAGCTTGCTTCTTTAGTACATTGGGTTGATAGCGACAACCAACTTAGACATTGGTTATCAAAAATGGGGGGCTATAAATGCCTGGAGCAGTTGGCTTATAAACTTTCAGGAGTGTGCTTAGTTTTAGAATGAGGGGGAGGGGGGTAAGGTAGAATCCCCACTGAATAGGTTTCTTCTTGTCCAGATGGATCTGGTAGAAGGGGATGGGGGATGATGGGGATAGGATTTTGTGATTTAATTGTGAATAACTGTTATCAGGACTAATTGCAATTGTCACAATTGTAAATGTAGAAGATGTGTAACTAAAATGGGGAAGTAGTTCATCTTTCATTTCAGGAACAGAGGAGCCTAGAACCATCAAGAGGGAAGAGCATGAGTGGAGTGTGGGAACCTAACCAGAAAAGTGGTGGCGGCAGAGACAGTGGCAGAGATGATGGCACAGAGAGATATTTCAGCTAAGGACTCTAGGCCCATGGACTGAAAAGGCTATGTGCCTCCGGGCAAGAGGCTGGCTTGTAAAATGTGCCCTTTGGACATTTAAACGAACATATCTTTTCTGTGTGGTATGTGTACATCAAAAAAAGGGGAGGGGAGGGGATATAGGTAAATACTGTTAACTAATAGTACACAGAATGGATTGCAATCATTGCAATAAAACCTAATATGATTTACTGACTGTAAAACTGATGATATGCCCTGTAAACTTCCACTCAATTCACAATAAAAGCTTTCAAAAAAGAAAAGAATTAGGCTGCTAACCACAAAGTTGGCAATTCAAACCTACCAGCTATTCCACAGGCGAAAGATGAGGCTTGTGCATCACCACATAAAAATTTACAGCATCAGAATTCCTAGGAAACAATTCTGTTCTGTCCTGTAGGGTTGTTAAGAGTTGGAATCTATTTGATGGCAGCAGGTGGGTAGTATTCTGAACTGGTCTAGTCAAACCACAGTGGATTTGAAGACTGGATTTTTCTTTTCCCTTTTAAAAAAATGTCTAATTCAGAAAAGCCTAGTAAAGGAAAAAGGGGCTGTTCTTAAATCCCAAGGACATTTTCAATGTCAAATGTGTAAAGTAAACAAAAAACAGCATAAAGGATGATGTTGAGAATAGTAGCAGCAGAACATTTTGTCAGCAGATTTACAGGCCTAAACCAGGTCAGAAGACCACCTCTGGAAAAAAAATAGAGCCCCAAAGAGGCATCAGTTGTTATGGAAAATCGATAAAGCCTTGAGCATACTTCATTTCTCCCAAGGGGTGGGAGGAGAGCTGTGGAATCCATCAATTGCAGGGTTGGAGGGGCTGGACAGGGCCTAAATAGTGGTACAAGGTCAACCACCAGCCCAGCTCCCGATTCTGATGAATAGTCTCTCCACTCACATCACTAAATGAAATCCCTAGAAATAATAAAGACAGTAGAATGGTAATAAGCAAGAAAGAATGATGACTTCTCACTAACACCATGGGTGTAATTACTAGAGGCCTTCCAAGGTTAGTACTAATTAATGTTCACGGATTCTGGAAATTCTGTTTTTCTGTAAGGGTTTTCATATCCCTAGAGGCTGTCCCTGTGAAATGACAAACACATTCTTTCATTTACTTCAATATCCACAAAGCCCAATATTAGTACTTTAGTGACTTTTTTGCATTAAGTCTGAATGGAAGCAGGTATGTTTTTGTTAAAGTGTCAGTTCCTACCCATAGTGACCCTGTATAGGGTTTCCCAGGAATAGCTGATGGGTTTGAACCACCGACTTTGTAGTTCAAACTGACTTTGCAGTCCAGCGCATTAACCCACAGCACCACACCAAGACTCGATTCAGGTATAATGGCCAAATGGAAGAAACTGTCAAAGAAAGAGTGTAATACAGCCATTTGCTTTGATTCTGATGTTACCAACATCGAACGTTTGGGGCACATGACATGAAATGACCCTGTGGCTGAAAACTGTCTCCCCTAACTAAGGACTATGGTGTCTAATTCTTAACCACATAAAAGCTCTCATTTTTGTGGACTTGGTTTGCCTCAAACTGAACGGATGCTCTGCTTCCTAGAGGTCCCTCCCGTGTCTAAACGTTGTTTCCTTCTCCTGCATTTCTTGCTCCTCTGAATAGCAGCAGTATCCACATAAGCTCACGTTAGAAGAGCTGGAACCACTTATCCTTCCCACTCTGAAGCTAGCCATGTCCAGCCCGCTTCCAAATCAAGAGGCCCACCTCCTGCCACATGTCTTCTACCTGTCAGCTCCCTTCATTTCATGGCCATCCAGTAGGTTCTGAGGGTTCTCCTGCAGGTGCTATTATGAGCAGATTTCTCCAATCTCTCTCGAGCACTCTTTCCTGTCCCAGTTCATCTGCCAAGTGAAGGATGCCTGCATTCCCTGCCACAGCACTGACATAGCCCTGACTGGGTGCCAGTCCATGCCTCTGCCTTTTCCTACCCTGTCTAGCCCATCTGTGGGGTCATCTGTAGGAAGGAAAATGATAGCTGCCTACACCATTTCTTGTGGCTAACCCATTATTCTCAAAAAGACCACAGAGTACCCGGAGAAATTCTGTGGCAATAACCTAAAATAAAATAAATAAGTGATTCTGACCCATGGCAACCTCCTTAGGTTTTCTTGGCTGTTGTAGCACTGTGAGTTAATAATGCGCTGGACTGCAAAGTCGGTTTGAACCGCAAGTTTGGCAGTTCAAACTCACTAACTGCTCCTCGGAAACCCTATACAGGGTGGCTGTGGATTGGAACCGACTCAACAGCACTAAACAACAAAAGTCTTAAAGAAAGTTGATCAGCAAGCAGGGCTTCTGTGGCACTGCTAGGTGAGTTCAGACCACCAACTTTTAGGTAATTGGTTGTGGTTAGTGGTGGTGAAGTGCCGTGGAGTTGGTTCTGACACCTATCCTCCCTGCATAGGGTTTCTGAGACTGTAAATCTTTACAGGAGCAGAAAGCCTCATCTTTCTCCCATGAAACAGCTGGTAGTTTCGAACTGCTGACCTTGAGGTGAGCAGTCTGACTCCTAAACCACTAAGCTACCATTGCAAACTGCTTGTGCTACCAAGGGTCCTAGTGGGTAGTGGTAGCAACAGGATTAGCAAGTGCGCATTGCTATCATTGTGCCCTATAGGGGCTGTCCAGGGCTTCTGTTCTGTGACAGAGAACCCTTGCCTGGATTCCCAAAACTATGGGTGATAGCACTCTGCTTGCTCACTCTACGACCTCCTTATTAACCAAGGCTGGATGTTCTCAACTGTCTTCCCCTTCAGTGAAACAACACTCAACCAGCTCTTTCCAATAATACAGTATACTCTTTTTAGAAAAAGAATCTCCCTCTGCTTCCACGCACAGAAGCGGGGGGGAAAAAGTCATTTCCTCAGCAAAGAACATCAGGGGCTTCCCTTACATTTATTCTTAATCCATCAACATGTTGGATTTCTATCAATTGCTCAGCAAATGAACTTCTGGGTGCATTTACATAACCAGCCTCCAGGCCAGCGAGGACGAAGCTGCTTTAGTGAAGGCTACTGCTCTCTCTTCTGTGTGGGAGCAGGTCATTGATTCTGATCACAGTGGGAGGGCAGGAGAGCTTTTACTGTGTAGTGAGAGGAAAGTCTGACTTGGGTTATTTTTCAAGGACTTTGTCAGTTTTTCCCTGTCTACCTTGCTATAGATTCCCTCCCTTTCGCCTTGGCTAAGGCTGTATTCGTGTTTTTTGACAGCAGCTCTCTTGTCAGGTCAGGGTAGTCTATGTATCTTTTATAAAAAACACTTATTGAGCTTTTCTATTCTTGCAAGATACCAAAATACGCATTTTACATGAAGCATTTGACATTGATCCTCAAAACGAAACTATTCAGTTATTGTTATTGTTACTCATGTCTGTAGACGAGGAAACGGAGGTTCACAGAGTTTACACATGAGCATGTGCATATATAAAACTGCAGGAAAAATAAACATGGCAAAACATAACTGAACAAGTCCTGCATGTGTAATTCAGTGTCATCCGTCTATTTCAGTGCTGTCACTGTACTAAAACGTAAGGACTATTGGATTGTAAACCAACAAGCCAAATCCACTGCCACCGAGTCAAGTCCAACTCCTAGGTACTCTATCCAGGGTTTCAGAGACTGCCAATCTTTACAAGAGCAGACAACCTCATCCTTCTCCTGTGGTTAGCAGCCCAATGCCTAACCCACAGCACCGCCACCCTCCTTGCATTGTGCAATTGTTAAGTGACAATATATGTTTCTATATTAAGTGAAATTAAATCTTTTAGTTTAAATTACATTGAAAGAATGATTTAAAAATGAGTTTCTATCTTTCACCCAGGAACATACATTTATTAGCTATTTTACTATATATTTAGACATATGATGTAGTTCTCTTTTCATAATTTAGGCCCTGTACTGTTAGAGTCAATGCATGTTTTCTTTCATGTTATTATCTGAATAAAAGATTTGGTATATTTTCTAATCGGTCACTGTCATCATTTGGGAAAGATTTCTGCATACATATCTTGGATCTGACCAGTTAAAACTTTGGTATTAATTATAAGAGTTTATCAGTAGATTCTCACAATTTTCTAGGCATATAATCATATTATCTGTAAATAGTAGCATTTATTTTTCTATTTCAATAGCTATTCAACAGAGCCTTCATAACATGTTAAATAAAAATGATCATGGGTGTATGATTTCATGGGTATTTGTGTTTTCTGGTCACCAATATGGCTGGTTGTTGGTGCCAAGGAAGCTCGCTGACATCGGGACATTGATTACCCTTCCTTAGGAGAAGCAAATGGTTGACTTGCTTGGCTTCTAACTGAATGTTGAGAGATCAGAGTCTACCCTTAGGCTTCTCAGAAATGAGGCTGGATGATGTACTTCTGAAAAGTCCATCATTGAAAACTATCAAGCGCAGATCTTCTCTGACACACATGAGTGTCTATGAGTCAGAGCAGACTTGGAGGCAGCTTGTTTGAGCAGCAAATACTGTGTTCTTTTCTCTCTGGAGACTTATGTCCATGATGCACGACACTGGAACACATTCTACTATTAACCAGTCTTTTATTACTGGAATAAGCTCTTACATGCTCATGAGAGATGATCCTATTAATGCATTGCCAACTTTAGTTAGTATTTGCTTTACCAGCTCTAAATTTTTAATGGTTTCCTTTTTAAGGTACCCTGTGTCAAAATATTAAAGTTGGGTTATGTATGTTGTCTTTGCAAAGGAAACTTCTAAGCTGTTGGGAAATAAAAGTAGTCTCCCATCCTCTCTGGAGACCTGCCACAGTGGTAGGTGGGAGGATTCACTTTGGGGCTGGGCCTTCTCAATGAGCAGAAATCATGAAGCATCGAAATCAATCATGCTGCTCTGCCAGGTGCCAGACTGATTCTTCTAGAGACCACTCTGGGAATTTCAGAAGCAGATGACACCAAATCCACCAAGACTTCAAAAGAAAACTCAGATTCAGCATTCAGCTTGCTACTGTGGCTGACAGTGAAGTGAGCTCCCAGCCCACACTGAGTAAGACAAGTAGAAAATTTCCTCAGACAGTTTAATTAAGTAGAGTGATTTTCACTGTTCTGGAAAATAAACCGAACCATTTTCTCTATTAGTAAAAATGACAATTTAGCATCCAGACAGATTGCTGAATTAATAAAAGTTCATTAGAAAAATCCATCTTTTAATTAGAAGTCTCTGCAGAGCAAACCACAGAATCAGAACGCAATTTTATTATGAAACGCAAGGCCAGCAAGGACAGAGCTCTGCCCCTATCCAGCCCCAACCTCCACCACCTGGACAAACCTCATCTTTTAAATCTGACATCTTCAAAGAAACTTCACAGACCCTATGTGCAAAGTGGTGGCATTTTCCCTAGGAGAGTTTTGTGTAAATTATATAGATTATAAAAAACCCTGGTGGTGCAATGGGTTAAGCACTCAGCTGCTAAACAAAATGTTGGCGGTTCGAGTCACCAGCTTCTTTGTAGGAGAAAACATCTGGTGATCTGCTCCTATAAACATTATTTGAAAACCTTATTCACCCTCTTCCAGCCTCATTCTGTGACCTTGGAAATGAGAATAATAACAGGATTTATGCATATCATAGGTTGTTGCAAAGTTAAAAACCAGAAGACATGCAATGGACTTAGCACAGCTACAGAATACACTCAAGGAAGGAAAGCGGCCATTGCTGCTGTCATTATTGTTACTGTTACTATAGGTACAACAGAGTTCTGGTGTGGCGCTGCGGGTTAATGCACTGGACTGCAAAATCAGTTTATAAAGCAAGGTACATGGTTCAAGCTCACTAGCTTAGCTACTCCTAGGAAACCCTATACAGGGTCGTTATGAGTCAGACCCAACTTGGCGGCACTTAACAACAACAACATAGGTACAACAAGTAAGCACTCGGTTGCTAACCAAAAGGTTGGTGGTTCAAACTCACCCAACAGTTCCACAGATGAAAGATTTGTCAAATCTGCTTCCTTAAAGATCTAAACTCAAACCAAACCCACCGGCATCTAGTCCATTCTGACTCATATTGATCGGTATAAGGTTTCCAAGGCTGTAAATCTTTATGGGAGCAGAAAGATTTGGCTTTCTCCTACAGAGTAGCTGGTGGGTATGAACTGCCAACCTTGAGGTTAGCAGTCTAGTGCTTATCCTACAGCACCACCAGGGCTCCTTCCCTTAAAGATTCCAGCCTACAAAGCCCCCATGAAGCACTTCTATTCTGTCATGTGGGGTCAATCAAAATCAGTTCAATGGCAACTATTAACAATAACATTACAGAGTTCAAAGGAACAAGGGTTTAAAAATTCCCCCTTTCAGTTAGCAACTGAACACATTAACCGTTTGCATTACCCAGGGACTGGTTTATTTCCTGGTAAAATAAACATGCACAGAGATTTGGGCTCTGTTGAGAGTAAGAAACATATGGTGGTGGTGGTGTGCCAAGGAGTCGGTTCCAACTCATAGAGACTCTGTATAGGGTTTCTGAGGCTGTAAACCTTTATGGGAGCAGAAAGCCTCATCTTTCTTCCACAGAACTGCTGGTAGTTTCGAATTAGCTGACCTTGAGGTTAGCAGCCCAATTTGTAACCACAATGCTACCAGAGCTCCTTACATAATAAAAGTCCTGGCCCACCAAGTCAAAGGAGCAGTTGTTTGGGTTTTAAAAGTGGGAGAGCTAAGTTTCTGAGAGCTGGAGAGAAGCCCGAAGTACTAACTCAGCCTTTAGATGCAGTAGGAGCATAGCAAGGACAGACAAGCCTTATCCGGTAGCTCCAACTCCCAGCTAGTCATCACCATGTTCAATGGCCCTGTGCTCCCTGAACTAGAACTCAGATTCACTCCAACACCTCCTGGAGGGTTCTTAGGCATAGCAAGCAGCTCTCTTCATTGTGGACACCCAGGGCTGACACATACATGAGTGAGAGGGCACTCTGCTTGGCGTTTATACAGCTTCTGTGTTCATGGACACAAGGGAGCATGACTGAGGTGCTCTGTTCATACCCACCCCACCATAACTCAGCCTGGTGTCTCAAGTACTGAGAGAGGGCATTCGTTCACAATCCCTTTCCTCCAGCAGTAAAGTCCAGCTGTAGTTGGCCTTGGTTCTCTTGTCAACCAGGAGCTTGAGGTGAACTTTTAGAGAGATCTCATCCACCCATTACTGTAAATAATATGGTCATGGAGGATTGTTTTCCACACAGAAAACAAGTTGCCTTTGAGTAGACTAGGTCATGGTGATCCCGTGTCAAAGTAGACTTGTAATCCACAGGGGGTTTTCAATGGTTGATTTTTCCAAAAGTAGATCACTAATACTTTCTTATGAGGTATCTCTGGGTAGACTTAAACTGCCAAGCTTTCAGTTAGCCACTGAGCATGTTAATCATTTTGTACTACCTAGGGCCTGGTAGCGTAGTGGTTACGAATCGGGCTGCGAACCTTAAGGTCAGTGGTTCGAAACTACCAGCTGCTCCACGGGAGAAAGATGAGGCTTTCTACTCCCGTAAGGATTTACACCCTCAGAAACCCTGTACAGGGTCGCTATGGGTCGGAACCGACTCGACGGCACTTAACAACAACAACAAAAGGCCTAGTCCTGGTGACATGACCACACACAACAATAAGAGACACAAACCACAAACAGGACAGTGTGGCCTTGTGAATGGAGAAAGGCAATAACAAACTGTGCTTTCTTGTACTTTCTTCCCCATCTGTGTAGAGCTGAAGTGTTATCTTCATAATCATAATTGTAAAAAATCCATCACACCCTTTCTACCATCCTAGGGAAAACCCAGTTTTTCTGAGATGAATGTGGCCACTACACAGATTAAATTTACCTAACAAACTTGCATTCAACTTGAAAATGCCTCACTGAGCTAGTTGCACTGACCATCCCACATGTATTATGAACATGACGTCAAGCTCTGTGTCAGGTGATGCAGGTGATAAGAAATTCGGGTAAATATACAAGGGTGAGTCAAAATTATCTACACTCTGGCTGTAGAATTTATTTTAATCAACTTTTAGAAAAGACAAAAACATAATATCCTGGCTTTTCAATACACTTTTTCTATCTGTCAGCAAACTTTTGTGTTCCCTTATTTTAAAACGTTTTAGGCTCAGTTTTGAGCCATGAATGCAACCCTGTCTTCACATCTTCATCAGAGGCGAATCTTCATGTTCATACGGCTGATTCCAGGGTACCAAACAGGTGAAAGTTTGATGGAGTAAGATCAGGTCTGTAGGGAGGATGCTTTAACACCTCAAAATGAACTTTTTGCAGAGTGTCAACAGTGTGAGCAGAGGTATGCATATGTGCATTGTCATGTAAGACCACAAAGTCTTTGGAAAGCAGTTCTCTGCATTTAATCTAAAGTTTAGGCTTCAAGCTCTTCAGCGAACATCTCACTTACAGAGCACTGTTGATTGTTGAATGTTTTTCCTGATAGTGTTCCAATACTGGCTCTGAGAACCCCAGAAAACTGTAAGCATCAATTTTTCAGCTGATGGCTGACTTCTGGACTTTTTCTTGGTTGGCAATTGAGGATGTTTCCATTCCATATTCTGCCATTTACTCTCAGGCTCACAGTGAGGAATCAATACCTCAACACCAGTTAAAATTTTTTTAAAGACACTTTACCTTCCTTTGAGTATCAGTCCAAACTTTTTTTGCAGATGTCCAAATGCTTCTGTTTATTCTCTTCTGTGAGTTGTTTTGGTACACATCTTACACAAACTTTTTGAAACCCAACTCTGTCATGGGCCATGGTTGATTTTTAAATGATATGCCACCATCACTCATCTATTCAACAGAATCATTTCACGTGCACACTCAGAGTTATCATCAGCTATGGACATGGACGGGCATTTTAATATAACCAGAATGTGAATAATTTTTTACTTTCCCTCATATATGTAATAGGGAAGCATGGTGGCTCTGTAGGATAAGCACTGCACTGTGAACCACAAGATTGGCAGTTCAAGCCCACCAGACACTCTGTGGGAGAAAGATGAGGATTTCTGTTCCCCAAAAGATTTAAAGCCTCAGAAACTCTATACAGAAGTTGTTATGAATTAGAACCAACTCTATTGCACTGAACTACAAGAACATTTATGTAATAAATAATTGACTTTTTCAACATTAGTTATGTTTATCATATTGTTCAACCATTTCCAGACCTTTATATTTGAAGTAATGGAAATATAGAATTAATTAAAAGCTGTCAACCATCTCCACAGAAAAATCTCATGTGTACTTATTCCAAAGCATTCACAAAGTTCCAAACTCCTACCCTGGTGAATCTTCAAGGGATTCAAGGTCCTCAAATTCAGAACTGTTGCTGTATACAATAGGGATTTTTAAAAAGAAACAGTAAGTTAAATATTTGAGAAACTGAATATATTTAAAGCCCCCAAAGAACTAAGCATTTAAAGAAGTGTATGGCAAATTCCATTGTAGAGCAGTAATCTAAACAAGGCTAGTATTTATTTTTTTTTCTATTCTCTAAATATGCTCCAACTTGTCCTTGTGTAGCATGGTAGGATATTTAATGGAATGCAATGTCAATTTGAACCGCAGGTCAATGGTTCAAACTCACCGGCCATTACTTGGAAACTCTATACTGAGTCGCTATGAGTCAGAATCAACCTGATGGCACTTAACAACAACAATAAAGGGACACTTTCAAATTTGGGTACGCCCAGATAAACTGGCTGCATCATTTATTTATTTTTAAATTATATAAGCAGTAAGAGTTCTTTAGGAAACATCAGGATGCCAAGGGAAGAAACATTTTCTGTCTTGTACTGTTCATTTCCTGTTCTTTATCCCCAGCTTTCTTCCCATCAGTGATATGCTGAAGCCACCTTGTACTAACTCATGAGAAAGAGCCGCTTGTTAAACATTCAAGACATTTGCCATCCAGTTGTTAATTCATTATTAGCTTGACACTGGCCACTGTGGGAGTATTTGCACCTCAGAAACCAGCCAGTATTCAAATTATGGCTCCCTACCTCCCAAGGTATCATCTGCATATTCCTGCCTGTGATATGCAGATGATACCACCTTGCTTGCTGAAAGTGAAGAGGATTTAAAATATTTACTAATGAAGATCAAAGACCACAGCCTTAGATTGCATCTCAATGTAAAAAAAAACAAAAATCCTCACCACTGGACCAATAAACAACATTCTTATCAACAGAGAAAAGATTGAAGTTGTCAAGGGCTTATTCTTCTTGGATCAATTATCAACTCTCATGGAAGCAGCAGTCAAGAAATCAAATGATGTACTACATTAGGCAAATCTGCGGCACAAGACCTTTTTAAAGTGTTGAAAAGCAAAGATGTCAGCTTGAGGACTAAGGTGCGCCTGACCCAAGCCATGGTATTTTCAATAAACTCATATGCATGTGAGAGGAAGACCACAGAAGAATTGATGCTTTTGAGTTATGGTGTTGGAGGAGACTACTGAAAGTACCATAGGCTGCCAAAAGAACCAACAGATCCATGTTGGAAGAAGTGTAGCCAGAGTGCAGCCATGATGGCCAGACTTCATCTCTCATACATCGGACATATTGTCAAGAGGGACCAGTTGCTAGAGAAGGATATCATGTTTGGTAAAGTGGAGGGTCAGAGAAAAAGAGGAAAACCCCCAGCGAGATGGATTGACAAAGTGTCAGCATCAATGGGCTCAATTGTGGCAACAATTGTGAGGTTGGCCCAGGACCAGGCAGTGTCTCGTTCTGTTGTACATAGGGTCGCTATGAGTCAGTACCAACTTGATGGCACCTAACAACAACAACAACAACAACACCTCCCAAGAGCCAGTTCTACCCACCCCAGCCAGGATTACATGCAGCCAACACCTACAGCTGTTCACAGAGTTAATGCATGACTTTTTCAGCTTCTAGAGCTCTGGTAGCGTAGTGGTTATGTATTGGGCTGCGAACCTTAAGGTCAGTGGTTCTAAACTATCAGTTGCTCCGTGGGAGAAAGATGAGGCTTTCTACTCCCGTAAAGATTTACACCCTCGGAAACCCTGTACAGGGTTGCTATGGGTCGGACCCGACTCGATGGCACTTAACAACAAGAGCAAAAGTAAACATATTAGCAATGAATGCTTAGGAAGAAATTGGAGCCAAACTTGATTTCAATGGCATATTAACTAAGGTTGAAATATGGGACAATTTCTCTGAAAGTCTCAGGGCCACATTCAAGGAGTTCCTAAGCAGTGAGTGAAGATGGGGCTAATTTGAGAGCTCCCCAGCAAGATCCAAAACTCTAGGTATTTACTTGCAGCTTCAACACACGGCCAGCCTATTGCTTCAAATCCTGATTCTCAATGGCATCTTAACCCAGAAATGTCATAAAAGGCACAATGGAGAGACCTCTGATATACTCTCACAGCTGAAGGTTTCATGCCATGACACACTCTTTGCTGGGACCTTGTTCCTTCCCCACCTCTGTCTGCTCAAATCTTAGACATTCCACATGCTTTTTCTGGTTCTCCTTCTAGAAAACAATCGTCTAGAAAACAATCCTTCTAGAACACAAGTGAACCACAGTGATGCATTGCTGATATTGTTTCTAGGTCTTGCTCCGTTAACATTGCAGCCATTGAACATTTTTCCCACTTCTGTTAACCACCACCTCCCGAATGAACTAAGGTTGTGGTGGTTCAGTGGTAGAATTCTTGCCTTCCCTGGGGGAAACCTGAGTTTGATTCCTAGCCAATGTACCTCATGTGCCATTACCACCCAACTACCAGTGTACGGTTCCATGTTACAGGATGCCGAACAGGTTTTGGTGAAGCTTCCAGAATCAGAATGACTAGGAAGAAAAGCCTGGTGATATCCTTCTGAAAATCATGCAATGAATCCACAATCAATACTGGGGATGCTGTAGGCACATTCCATTGTGCCTGGTGCTGCCGTTGAGTTAGGAGTTAACTCAAAGGAAGCTTGTCTGACAACAAATCTGGGCTTCACATTGCTGACGTGGGAATCATGAATAACCAAACCAATGAACTAATGGGCATGCATATGTGATCTCTTGGTGCCAAATTTACTGCTAGGCACAAATGACACAGTGGGTCAACAAGTTTTTGTTTTTGTACAATTTCCTGAGAATTAGCATTTTTAATGTCAGCATTAGTCAACAGTGGTAGTGCATACAAGTGTGTGTGTACATATATATGCATACATACAGAAGTCTGTGTATTTATAAAGGAGGAGGAGGAGTTCCATATACAAACTTAATTTTGTGCACAGACTATGGTGTCACCCATAGGATATGAACTGCTGAACTAAGCAAATGCTAATCAGGAGAGAGGAGAGACCCCTCTTGACATCTGGGTTGTGTACCCTGCTCCCCATTTTCAAACCTCTCCCTTTTCAGAGAAGGCAAGACAAAACAAACAGCTGCTGTCAAGTTGACTTCAACTCAAGGATACCCTCTGTATGTGAGGGAGATCTGTGCTCCATAGAATTTGTGAGGGCTCCTATTTAGGAAGCAGACATTCCTTCTGAGGCACTTCTAAGTGAATTTGAACCTCCAAACTTTCAATTAGCAACTGAGTACATTAACCATTTATACTATCCACTGACTTGTAGAGAAGGCAAACGGGACAGAAGGGAAACAAATCCCACAACTGGAGAAACTAAAATAACAGCCCTGCTCAGGGACCCAAGTGGTCTCCTGCCCCTAAGCTGGGCGTTGAGCAGAATGATGATTAGCCAAATACAGTGTGTTAGTATCCTAACTCTTGTAATTGTGGAAGGAATCCAGTTTTGAAACAGGTTTTCTTTCTTATGTTAATTATGCCATTTCAGTGTAAACCAGCTCACCTGTGAGTTATAAGGAGCAGCACATTCACAGAAATAAGCAAGCACACCAAGGGTAAAAACAAAGGCCACATGAAAACCATCACGGAACCAATGAACACCAGCGTTACAGAAACCAAGAGAGAAATATCTTCCCCCATTGTTGTTAAGTGCCTTCGAGTTGATTCCGACCCATAGCGACCTTGTATAGGGGTTCCGAGGAGCAGCTGGTGAGCTTGAACCACCGACCTTGCAGTTCAAAGGCTTTGCAGTCTGGCACATTAATCCACAGCACCACACCAGGACTCCACCTATCTTCCCCTTGTTGTTGTTGT
>NW_006408557.1:8993030-8994449 GCF_000296735.1 Chrysochloris asiatica | reverse complement strand
CTTTCTACTCCCATAAAGATTTACACCCTCGGAAACCCTGTACAGGGTCGCTATGGGTCGGAACCGACTCGACGGCACTTAACAACAACAACAACCCAGTCATCTTATAAAATGCAAATCATATCATGTAATTTTTCTGCTTAAAACAGATCAAGTCACCCTGCTTGTTTCTTTCATAGCATTAATCATCGGCTGTAATTACCTTGATTATTTGTTTTCTTGTCAATTGTCTGCTTCCCCCAACTAGAACATTAGCTCAGAAGCAGGGACCCTTTCTGATTAACCAGCAAGCCTAGAAAAACCTGACATGCAGTGGACAATCAATACAAGATCTGTTGAAAACATGAATAAATACTCTTTGGGAGGTGATCTTCTAGTCTAGTATCAGACCTGTGGAGATTTCTTCTTATTAGCAGAGAGACTGTTCATTAGAAAGACATGATGTGCTTTAAATAGGTACGGATCCTGGCAAAAGAAAGGGCGCTAGGGGAAGTACATCTCCACAGAGCCTTTGATTGCCCTCAGAAACTGAAAGCCCCTAAATATAGGCCAGCCATTAAAGATTCATGAGCTCCAGCTGCGCTTTGTCAGAACGCTGGGAATTGGACACTTCCATCATGGCGGACAGCTCCACATTTGCTACTAATCAGCAGATGCACATCTTTTATTACCTTGTGAGGGAGGTTGACCAGGGCGAGATTCCAGAAACATACAGGCTCCCCCTAAGAACAGGGATTATGTTTTGCTCTCCAATCAAACATAGAGCCTCCCACTGCATATTGGCTGAAGAGAGGCCACACTAAATTCCTTCCCAGCTGTTGCTACAGGAATCATAGCTGCTTGCTGTGCAACTTTTTTGTTGTGGTTGAATAACTACCATCCAGGAAGGGTCCACAGCCTCCTTTCCTGTGGCAATCCCTTTTTTTTAGCCAAAAGAGTCATTGTAGAGAGAAGGTGGAGAAAGAATTAACATGAAATCGTGACGTTATTTAACATTTTATAGAAATTGTGTTCAGATTTATCATTTGGGCTACTATATTCAAGAAAAGGAATGTTGGTTGTGGCACTGTAGGATAAGCACCGGACTGCTATCAGAAAAGTCAGAGGTTCAAACCCACCATGGAAACCCTATGCAGTGTCTCTATGAGTCAGAACCGATTCAATGGCACTTACCAACAAAAAACATTCAAGAAAAGTCAAACTCCTATATATGGTGGAAATGTATTTGTACGTCCTTTAATGAACAAGATGTCGAATCTTTTGTACTGAGACCAGAGATTATTCATGGTTAGCATGGGTGGTATGGAGGGGGCAGGGAGAGTTACTGTTTAGGAAGCAGTGTCTGTGAATGATGACGGGAAATCACAACTGATACGGGTGACGGTTGCCCAGCATGATTAATGTGAGCAATGTCACTGA
>NW_006408557.1:8919287-8992831 GCF_000296735.1 Chrysochloris asiatica | reverse complement strand
TCTACTTCTAAAAGGATTTAGAGCAGCTTACAAGGGAATCAAATACAAAATAAGATAGCTAAGGGAAGGACCATCTAAAGTTGTGGTTCTCCATAATGGAGGAGCACCCCCACTCCCCACCACAAATAAAAAACAAAATCCCACTGCCATTGAGTTGATTCCAAAGTAGCACTAAAAGATGCCAATTCCTAGGCTGCACCCAGAGATTCTGATTTAATTGGTCCAAGGTGGAGTCTATGCGTTGGCATGTTCTTTTCAAAGCTCCCCAGTGAGCCTAATGTGCTTTCAGCAATACAGACACTGGCTTAGAGGAAGCAGTATTAGATTCTATTAAGTCTGGACATAAACAGCTGAGTACAATTAGGCAATGACTTTCCTTGTGCATTTTCAAGCATCTGTGGCAAAAGGGAAACACAGCGAGCCACACTAACCTCAGTTTCTGCTAAGAGGAGATGTGCAAGTTGGTCTGAAGAGATAAGATGTTCTATTCTACTGGAAAGACTCAGACTCAAGCATGAACTTAGCACATGGATCCTGTTCTACAGAATCAGTAATAGAAGAGGTATGCTATCAACAAAGGATTTGCAGGAAGTGTCTTAATAAAGTTTCATTGCCCATTTGCTGGATCACAGCAAATGTGTGTGCATTCTAGCAAACCATGTGAGTAAGAAGCTTCTTGTATTTCTGTTTTACTGGAAAAGGAAGACAAACAATTCAAGGCCCTCAAGGGAGAATCTGTTTTAAATTGAGTGTCCCTTAGAGGACTGGAAGTGTGGGTGCCTCCACATTTGTCGATGACACTTGAACTACCTAGGCTTTGCCATTCTCCATCCTCCGGACACCTTCCCATCAAAAAATTCTAAAAGAAAGGGTGAGAAGAAGAGCCGGCACGCCACTGCATGAAATCTGCCCTTTCTAGGTGCTTTGCCTGTTCCAGACCTGCACTGTCCAACAGAGTAGCCGTGACCACAGGGGCCTATGTAAATTTAAATTAGTTAAATTGAAGCAAAATTACAGGTTCTGCCCCTCCGTCTCATCGGTCCCGTTGAAAAAGCTCAACATCCACATGTGGTTAGTGACACATGACTGCAGACAGTTTTCTTGGACCGAATAGTCCAGACTTACAGTACCCCTGCCAGAGAAGAGTAGAGAGATATGGGTTTGGGGGCTGAAGAAGTGAAATGAAGAGCTCAAATGCCTAAATTTAATCCATGACCTCATGGGGAAAGGAGCTATCACTGTGCATTGTGGACCTTGGTGGCCTACTCTGTATAATAGACACGCTCTCTCTCCTTTTCCTCTTAGCCTCAATCTATTTAAAGGCTTCGTAAAAAGTAGACTTTTAAATCCCTAAGGCAAATGTACTGTGTACGTACAAGGTACTATCATTGGTGCAAATTCTAACAAAATTAAGTAATGACCAACAGTCCCCAGAAACCAGGCCCAGAATGGTAAATGATGGAGAGCCAAGGGTGCTTCAACTAGACCAAGCTGCTCCACTCCTCTGACTTCATCTTTCTCGTCATCCCTCTCTCTCTGTGAGCAGGCACCTAAAGAGACTCACAGCCACACACATGCCCACTGGCAGCACATGGTGTGTGAGTATGTATGCACAGGTGTGTGAATCTGCGTATGCGTGTGCATGGGTGGATGCACATGCATATATATACATGAGTGTGTGTGTGTGTGCACAAGCACATATGTTAGTGTGTATGGAGCTGGAGTGAGTAAAGCCGGTGTGTGTATATGTGGGTGTGCACACATGTTTGTGTTTGTGTGGGCACATACATGTTGGAACTAGAGGCTGCAGGAACCAGGCGGTGATCAGAAGAAGGAGCTATGTCATGGGTAAGACCATGGGGTAAGTGAAGGTGAGCCCAGCTGGCAAAGCCAGTCTGCCAGCCTGGCTAGGCCATGCCAGTAGATTATGCCAGCCCTAACAACAATGTGATGAAGTATTTCTCACAGAAGCTTTTCATAGGTTCTAGTGACTGGAAGTGTTACTGTTATCAAGTGCTGTTGAGTGAGTTCTGACTCATAGTAACCCTGTAGAAGGTTTCAAGGAGCAGCTGGTGGGACTGAACTGCTGACCTTGTAGTTAGTGGTTCAGGGATGATCCTAGAGAGCCACACCAGGAGTCCAGCAGTAGACAGTAAGTTTGTAGTGGCCTTGGTGGTAGTATCTTGTGATTTTATTGTCCATGGTTCACAAGTGAGGAGTGTGCTCTCAGTGTTGGAGATGTTCCATGTGAATGGCCTTCTATCTCCAACAGCTTCCAAGGCATCCCCCCTCTCTGTTGCTGGGCTGCCTGTACGCAGCCCCCTTCCCACAGACGACTCCCATCCAAGAGGGAGGAGACCTCACCTCTCTTCTCCATCTGTAGCTCAGTCCTACTCTCACCTCCTGCCACCTGTGCAAGATGTACTGCCTGGGTGGTTACAAACAGTCAACATACTCAGCTGCTAATGAAAGGTTGGTGGTTCGAGTCTACTCAGAGGCCTCTTTGAAGAAAAGCCTAGCAGTCTCAAAAAAATCAGCCCTCGGAAAACCTACGGATCACAGTTCTACTCTGACACACATAAATCTGCCACATGAGAAGGAGTTGATTCGATGGTAACTTTTTTTTTTTTTTTAGTTAACATCCTGATTTCATCTCTCCCTTCCTGTCCTAGATTGGTCAGGAAACCATCAGTATGTGCAGCATGGTAAATACGGTAAATGATTTCATGTTTGCACATCCCAGCTCTGCAGCAGGGCAATTCGTGCTTTGACACTCCCTTCCCCATGCCCTGGCTGGGCCACTCAGTGCCCAGTAAAACCATCCCCAACAATCCAGGACCCTTCTCTGCCTGGTACATGCTCTGCCTTCCTCTGAAGAAACATTTTAGGAAAAAAAAAAAAAAAAACTTATGGGGAAGATGTAAAGAAACTCCTGTGTCTTGATATCCACAATTACAAAATCACAGTAACGAGGGATATGTGCTGCCATGGAGGGTGCCTAGGAGTCTGTCTCCACATGGATCAGGGAACACACACTTCTGCACTGTTTTATTAAGACGGAAGTGGTAAAGAAGGGAGAAGACCCTGTGCACACCACAGCACTTGGGAGATACCCACATCACCAGTCCCAGCTGATACCCTCCTAGGAATGTACTACAAGGAGAGGGAGATGTACACAGTAGCAGTCATGTTTATGATTCAGCCACCCGAATGTCTCCTAAGAGAAGCCTATGTAAACAGACATGGTGCATCCATGCAGGAAAATGCCACAATTAATGCTGCTAATTGCCATTGAGTCTGTTCTGACTCCTGGGGACCCCACGCCCAACAGACTACAGCACTCCCTAATATGGAACCATCTTCATGACTGTTGGTATGGGTAGCTCCACTGTGGTGGTCCACTGGGCATTTTGCGCGCCCCCCAACCTAGGCAGCTCATCTGTCAGCATGACACTGGACAATGTTCAGCTGTGATTTACGTGGTTCTCAATGGCTGATTTTTAGAAGTAGATTGCCAGACCTTTCTTCCTATTCTGTCTTGATTCAGACATGGGCAAATCAGCTGGTATTTGAAATGCTGATGGCAGAATTTCAGCATCATAGCAACACAAAAGCCACCACAATATGACAAAGTGATAGATAAATGGGTGGTGGGTACATGTATTAAGAGTCATGAAATACTTATCTTTATATTAACATGGTAGATATGTTGTTAACTAAACAAAGAGGGAGTTTTGGTGCTTTAGGATAAGCACTGGACTGCTAACGGTAAGGTTGGTGGTTCCAACCCACCAACTACTCCTCAGAAACTCTATAGAGGGTCTCAATGACTTGGAACCCACTCAATGGCACTTAACACCAACTAAACAAAGAGGGACTCTTGATGTGGTAGGGTAAGCACTGGATTCAAAACCACAGGGTCAGTGGTTCAAACCTACCAGTTGCTCCTTGGGAATCTGATACAGGGTTCTGACTCCACTACGAGTCAGAAATGACTCCACAGCACTTAATAACAACAGCAACAGAGAGTTACATGCAGCTTTTGGCAAACTGGAAATTACGGTGCATTTGGGAAGAAGATCCCACTATCTTGTCATTGTTTTAGGCAATTCTTGGATTCTTGGGGTTGTTTACTCTGAGTCCAGATGCTGAAGCAGGAAACAGAAGCCCAAAGCAGTCAGGATAGCTTGAGAAGAGCCATCACTACCCTGGAGAGCAACAGCGAGTGAGTGGGTTACCACTCTGGTGGGCTGGGGTACGTCACAGCACTATACAGCTCCAGAATCTCAGGGGTCAAACTCAACACCCAGTAGCTCCTCATTCACACCACATACCCAGTGCAGGAGGGCCGTAGGCACCAAAGCCACTTTTGGAGGTTTCATCTCTGTCCCAGTGTCCAAAGTCACCGAGGTTAGGAGGTGATAGTACTAATGACAGCAGTTCTGACACTCTCACAAAGCAATAAGCCCACATCACTCTGCTCACATTCCACTGACTACAAACAAGCCGACTGGCCACACCTCACTTCCCTGACATAGGACAGATCATCCTACCATGTGCCTGGGAGTGGGGAGAACTGGAGCTATTATTTGTTGCTGTTGTTGTTAAGCGCCACTGAGTTGGTTCTGACTCATAGTGACCCTGTATAGGGTTTTCAAAGAGCGGCTGGGTTCCACCACAGAGACAGGGAACAGAAGTGGGGAGTGAGGACAGGTGCAAAGACGATAGCTTAATTGCAAGCAATGCGGGGAGAGGTATCACTGGTGTCAAGTATGGGGAGAGGCCACATTCAAGTGGATGTAAGGTGCATAGCCCACATGACAGGGCAGAGCTGGAGTCAAAAGAACTCCATGAACCATGTCCCACCACTCTAAGAAACCAAAAGAGTCCCTTGAAGGTTCTGTGAGGGTCACAAATGGCTCAGGTTCACCACAGATAGTCTACTGTCTGTAGGGGCAAGGAATCTCAAGGCTGCTTCTATTGCTACAAAAGCAACAGGCTGAAGTGGCTACAACTCACCTGCACCAACAGTTTGGCTGGGGAGGCCTCCTCTTCCCCCAGCACCCTGGCTTTGTTCTCATCTCCTACACTCAGGAAAACTGTTAGAAATGTCTCAAGGAATGGTTGTCCCAAGACACCCTGGTCATTGGTGATCAACTGAAAGTAATTTGTTCTTCTCTTTCTCCCACTGACACTCTTGGTCTCTGTGGGTGATCTTGGATTTCTGTAGGATCATTCAGTGACTACAACCTGGAGAAGACCAAAGAGAGATGTGGAACATGCGGCAAAGTCCTGGGGAAGCCGAGGGCCTGGAGTTGGCTCAGGACTTCTGTGGGCTGCTTCTGTATCACAGCCATGAGAAATCTCTGCTCTCTCTTCCCTTGGAAAATGGGAACAAAAAGGTGGTGTTAGCACTCTGTCCCTGCCCCAGGTTCTTGGGAAGGCAGGAAAGGCACAGATTTTGCCACCGTGTATCTGAGGAAGCATGGGGGCTGACGCCAATGCTGTCATCTGCCTCACTAGGCAGGTGGGCTTTTTCTAGCTACCAGACTTTTTTCTGCCTGCACACAGGGCAATCCAGAATTACCAGGGAATTAACGTCCTTCAGAGAACATTCCCAAACCAATAATCAACGGGAGTGGGTGTACAAATCTCCAGCTCCCTCACTCCTCAAGAGGGCTAATGCTGAGCCATATTCGATGTTGCTTCTCAGAGGTCCACAGTGAACTCCACTAGCTCACAGATTCTGATCTAGGCTCCTACAATAAGCATGATATAAATCCAAACATTTACAACAGAACCATTGTCCATCAAGGAGAATTTTTTTTCCTAGTCCACACCATAATTAACATGTTTTCATTCATACGTGACATTCTTGGATTGGGCCTTATCTCAGACTTGGACTGAGGCACTCTTAGGGGTCAGAGAGGAAAACCATTTCAGGTCACTTGCATTTAATTGCTATTCTTCTCTGAAGTCAATGAAACCTAGTGGCGCAACATTTAAGTGCTCAGCTGCCAACTGAAAAGTTGGCAGTTCGATCCACTAGTCACTCCATGGTAGAAAAATGTGACAGTCTGCCTCCATAAAGATTTGCAGCCTTGGAAACCCTGTGGGCAACTCTGCTCTTCCAAATGCTCCTATAAGTCAGAATTAACTCAGTGGCACTGGGTTTGTACAGTTTTCACTGGAGCTGCTCACTACCTGAAAGACACTGAATAGAAATGTTCCAGGAAAGGTACAGAAAAGAGCTTCTCACTCTGTAAAGGACCTCTTAAGCCCACTCTCAGAGCTATGGATCTCCTGGGAAATGCCAAGGAATCCTCCTCAGGATCTGTAATGGGAATTACTGTGGAAATAAAAAATAAAAATTCCTAAAGTGATGACTGATTACAAGTTAATTGTCTCTGTGGTTGTTAAGTGTCACCAAGTTGGTTCTAACTCAAAGAGACCCTGTATAGAGTTTCCAAAGAGCAGTTGGTGGGTTTGAACCACCAACCTTGTGGAAAGCATTACAGTGTTTACCCAACAGTGCTTATCAGGACACCAAGTTAATTAGGAGAGAGGAGAGTCAAAACTCTTCCAGCAGTTTACTTTTAATTCTTTTTAAAAATCTTTTCAACAGATAAGTGTCTCTGAAGTGAGGTGAACCACTTCAAGTTTTCCAAGTGAGTAAGCAACAATGAACTAGTAAAACACATTTTTCTCCACTGCTTGCATGCTCTTGAAGTGTGTCCGTTCAGTGCAGTTTCTAAGGACTCTGTGGGAAGAGAGAGCCAGGCCACGCCCAAACACCCAGGCAGAGACAAGATAGGTGGCACATAAGACACTTTTGCACAGGCTTAAACCAGGCACTTGGATATAGAATCTTAAATTGTAAATTGTGAAAAACTTTATCTATATAAATTAAAATTTTCAGGTGCCAGTGGTAAGTATTACAGTGCACATATCTTTTCCAATCGGAGAAACTTGGCTAGTGAAAGACAGAGTGGGGTCTTCTGAGGTACACTTCAGGCTGATGTGATTTCATCTACCCTTTGCCTCCCCAACTCTTGTCTCATTTACTTTGGGGATGATGGCAGTGGAAACCCTCAGTTATGCCTAAAGCCTCTTTCATCTGGTTGGGTGGGAGTCGCAAGGTGCTACAATGCGTGGACTTCTAGATGACAACCAACCTGCTGTTAATGTGAAGATTCTGAGTTCATGTAGATGAGAATGAGGTTCACGCCAGCCAGGAGACTCTGGTCTGAGTTGCTCATCACGTTTTGAGGCTTTCTCATCACTTCTTTCCATGTCTAGGCTGGGCACAGGGTGGTAGTGGTGGTATTGTGCCACGGAGTCAGTTCTGACTCTTAACAACCCTGTAAAGCTTTATGGGAGCAGAAAGCCTCATCTTTCTCCCGTGGAACAGCTGGTAGTTTCGAACTGCTACCCTTGGAGTTAGCGGCCCGACTGGTAACCACTACACTACCAGAGCTCCTTTATGCACAGAGTTGTGGTGGTGGTGATGTGCAGTGGAGTCGGGGTTGTATAGGGTTTCCAAGGCTGTAAATCTCTACAGGAGCAGAAAGCCTCATCTTTCTCCTGAAGAATGGCTGGTAGTTTCGAACTGCTGACCATGAGATTAGAAGCCTGACTCCTAACCACTATGCTACCAGAGCTCCTTTGTGCAGAGAGTGGTTGGTGGTAGTTATGTGCTGTGGAGTCACTTCAGACTCATAGCGACCCTGTGGTTTCCAAGGCTGTGAATCACTATGGGAGCAGAAAGCCTCATCTTTCTCCCACAGGACAGCTGTTAGTTTCGAACTGCTGACCTTGCGGTTCACAGCACCATTCGTAACCACTGCAGTACCAGAGCTCCTTATTTCTCAAATGTGGTGTTAATATCAGTAGTAACAGCTTCTGGGAATCTGTTAGAAATTTGAACTCTTGGGCCCCATTATAATACAACTCAATCAGAAATTCTAGGAGTGGGAATCAACCATTTAGGGCATAATAAATCCTGAGGGTTTTGGTAGCAGGTTCATCTTTATATAATATCAGGGTATTTTCTCAGCATACACATTGAGTTGCTGTTAAGTGCTGTCAAGTCAATTCCAACCCATAGTGACCCTGTATGGGGTTTCCAAGGAGAAGCTGGTGAGCTTGAACCACTGACCTTGCAGTTCAAACAACTTTTCAGTCTGAGACACTGCCCACAGCGCCACACCAGGACTGACACATTGAGTAAGTAAGGTGAAATGATACAACGCACTTTCCCTGATTTTAAACTATTCAGTCTCCCCTTGTTCTGTTGAATGACTGCCTCTTGATATATGTACAGGGTCCTTGTTAGCACAATTAAGCTTTAGGATTGGAGGAAGAGTCATTAACAACCATTGGCATGCAGATGACACAACTTGCTGAAAGCAAAGAGGACTTGAAGCATTTATTGATGAAAATCAAAGCTTATAGCCTTCAGTGGAGTCCCGGTGTGGCACCGAAGGTTAATGAACTGAACTGCAAAGTCATTTGAACCACAAGGTCTATGGTTCAAGCTCACCAGCTACTCCTCAGAAACCCTATACAGAGTCACTATGGGTCAGACCTGACTCAACAGCACTTACCAGCAACAACCAACAGCCTTCAGTATGGAATGCACCTCTGTGTAAAGAAAACAAAAATCCTTTACAACTATACCAATAAATAACATGATAAAAGGAGAAAAGATAAAAATTGTCAAAGACTTCCATTTGCTTGAATCCATAGTCAATGATCATGGAAGCAGCAGTCAAGAAATCAAATGACATATTGCATTAGTCAAACCTGCCGCAAAAGAACTCTTTAAACTATTAAAGAGCAAAGAGATCAGTTTGATAACTAAGGTGCACCTGACCCAAGGCATGGTATTTCAATCGTCTCATATGTATGTGAAAGTTGGACAATGAATAAGGAAGACCATAGAAGAATTGATGCATTTGAATTATGGTGTTGGCGAAGAATATTGAAAGTACCATGGACTGTAAGAACAAACAAATCTGTTTGTTTGGAAGAAGTGCAGCTAAATGCTTGCTAAAAGTGAAGATGGCAAGATTTCATCTCTGGTATTATCATGAGGGACCAGTTCCAAAGAAGGACATCATGCTTGGAAAAGTCGAGGGTCAGTGTAAAAGAGGAAGATTTCCAACAAGATCGGCTGACACACTGGCAGTGACCATGGGCACAAATGTAAGAGTTATAAGGATGGCACAGGATGGGGTGGTATTTCGTTCTGTTGTGTATAGCGTTGCTGTCAGAAGTAATTCAACAGCATCTAATAACTGGAGTTCCTGATGCTTGTTCAATTTTGAGACCCACTGACTTAGTGGTTAAGATTCAAGGGAAGGGCCTGAATTCGAACCCTCAGTCAGTCATTAAAGACTTAACCTCTCAGGGGCAAGTCAAATATATTGGTACTTGCTTAAGTTAGCTACTGGAATGAATGAAAAACTGTAAGTAAGGTACTTAACCAAATATCTGGCAAGCAATAAATGTGCAATATAAGCTTCATTTATAAAGCTATATGTGTTTATGGAGCCCTGGTAGCATGGTGGGTTAAACATTGGGATACTAACCATAAGGTCAGTAGTTCAAATCCACAAGCCTCTCTGAGGGAACCAGATAAGGCGGTCTGCTCCTATAAAAATCTGCAATCTTGGAATCCTTGAATATGGTCACTATTAGTCAGAATTGACTCGATGGCAGTGGCACAGAGAGCATATCCAAGGCCATCTAGAGAGCATGGAGTGAATTTATCTTTAGCATACCACTCTTCTCCCTAGAGACTCGTGTGATTTCTTAACAAACTAACACTGGGTGAAGGCAGAAGCAGCATCTGGAAAGGCTAGAGATGCCTCGGGGCATTCTCCAAGTATGGAAGCTCATTAGCTTCATCTATCTTCTCAGAAATGCAGGCCAAGGGGTGTAATATGTGATCAGGTGAGGTCAATGAAGCATCTAGGGTGCAAAACTTAAATACTGTCAGGTATTCTATTCTGTACTTGTACCACCCAGAGAGCAAGACCCTTAGAATGAGTTCCTCCTTCAATGCTGTGCCCTAGGTCCCTCACTCAGAGCGCCCTAGTCCAGGCCCTGTTGTCATTATATTCCTAAATTCCAAAGCATCTTGCAATTCAGAGCGGACCTTGAAACAGCATCAGCATCACCTACAAGGCTATCAGGTCCCATTCCAGACCTACTGAGTAATAATCTTCATATTAACAAGATCCTGAGGAAATTCAGATCCACTAAATTAAAGTTTGAGAGGTGGTAAAGCAGAGGGACAAGCAGGAATTGCAGGCTCACCTGGCATGTGCCACCTCTCAACACTGACCATGCTTTGGGAGTGATTGATACAGTTGGTGATGGTGGTAGGAGCCATTACATTGAAACAAACACCACTGGTGCTGGGCAATTCTCACAACTGTTTATATGCTTGAGCCCATTGTTGCTGCCACTATTTCAAACTATTTTGTTAAGGGTCTTCCTCTTTTTTGTTGACCTTGCACTTTACCAAGCATGATGTCCTTCTTCTCCAGGGATTGGCCCTTTTATGACAACACGTAGAAGAACAAGAGACAAAGATTTGCCAGCTTGACTTCCAAGAAACATTTTTCCAATAGAGATTTGTTTGTTGTTCTTGCAGTCCATGGTACTTTCAATATTCTTGATCAACGCCATAATTCAAATGCATTGTTTCTTCTGTGATCTTTTTTATTCATTGTCCAACTTTCACATGCAAATGAGGCCACCGAAAATATCATGGATTGCGTCAGGTGCATCTTATTCCTCAAAATGACATCTTTGATTACGAACACTTTAAAGAGGCCCTGTGCAGCACATTTGCCTAATACAGAACATAGTTTGATTTCTTGATTGCTGCTTCCTGCTTCTTTGAGTGTTAGTTGTGGATCCAAATAAAATGAAGCCTTTGACAACTTCAATCTTTTCTTCATTTTTCATGATGTTATTTATTCATCTAGTTGTGAGGATATTCACTTTCTTTATACTGAAGTACAATCCATATTTAAGGACCCAGTATTTGATCTTCATCAGTATTTCAAATCTTCTTCCCATTCAGCAAGCAAGATTGTGTCATCTGCATAAAGCAGGTTGTTAATGACTCTTCCTCCAATCCTGATTGCCACATTCTTCTTCATATAATCCAGCTTCTCAGATTATTTGATTACCATTTAGATTGAATAAGTATGGTGAAATATACAACCTTGGTGCACACCTTTCCTGATTTTCAACCGTTCAGTATCCCCTTGTTTTGTCTTAATGACTGCCTCTTGGTCTACATACAGATTCCTCATAATTAAGTGTTCTGAAATACCTATTATTTACAATAGTATACATAGTTTGTTATGATACACACAGTTGAATACCTTTGTATAGCCCATAAAGCACAAGTAAATATCTTTTTGGTATTCTCTGCTTTCAGTCAAGATCCATGTGACACCAGCAATGACATCCCTTGTTCAGTATTCTCTTTTGAATCTAGTTTGAATTTCTAGAAACTCCCTGTTGATGTACTGCTACAAGAGTTTCTGAATTATCTTCAGCAAAATTTTATTTCCATGTGATATTAATGATAATGTTCAATGATTTTTGCATTCCATTAGGTCACCTTTCTTTGAAAGGGGCACAAATATGTATCTCTTACAATTGGTTGGACAGGTACCTGACCTTCAAGTCTCTTGGCATAGATGAGTGAACATCTTCAGTGCTGCATCAGTGTGTTGAAAGATTTCAATTTACATCCTGTTAATTCCTGGAGCCTCATTTTTCTCCAATGCCATTAGTGCAGCCTGGACATCTTCCTTCAACACCATCAGTTTCATGATCATATGGTACCTATCGAAATGGATGAACATTGACCATTTCCGTTTGGTACAGTGACTCTGTGTATTCCTTCCATCTTTTTTTTTTTTTTTTTTTTTTTTATGTTTCCTGCATTGCTCAATATTTTGTCTGTTGTTGCTATTAAATGCCATTTGGTGGTAGTGGTTGTTAAGTGCCAGGGAGTCGGTTACAACTCATAATATACCTGCATAGGGTTTCTGAGGCTGTAAATCTTTACAGAAGCAGAAAGCCTCATCTTTCTCCCATGGAGCTGCTGGTAGTTTTGAACTGCTGACCTTGATATTAACAGCCTGACTCGTAACTACTATGCTACCAGAGCTCCAAGAACCGTTTAGTTGGTTCCAATTTATAGTAATCCTGTATAGGGTTTCCGAGGAGTGGCTGGTGGGTTTGAACTGCCTGCCACCTTGCAGTTCAAATCGACCTTGCTATCTAGTGTTTATCCTACAGTGTTTATCCTACACACCAAGGTTCTAGGATTTTACCCATAGAATTTTGCCCATAGAATCCTTCAATATTGTAACACAAGGCTTGGGTTTTTTTTGTTCAGTTCTTTCATCTTGAGAAATTCTGAGCATGCTCATACCTTTTGTTTTTCTAATTCCAGGTCTTTGTACAATTCTTTGTAATACTTGACTTTGTCTTCATGAGCTGCCCTTTGAAGCTTTCTATTCAGCTCTTTCTCATTTTTTTCAGTTGCTTTTGTTTCTCTATATTCAACAGTAAGTTTACAAGTCTCTTCTGACATCCATTTTGCTACTTTCTTTCTTTCCTGTCTGTTTAATGACCTTTTTCTTTCTTCACTTATGATATATTTTATGTCAGATACCATTCCACATATCTTGTGGGTTTTGGGTATTATTGTCTAATGTATAAAATCTATTCTTGAGATAGTCTTTAAATTCAGGGGCGGGGGGTGGTGGTGGTATACTTAAGCTCCTATTTTGACTGCCGTGGATTTGTTTCCATTTTTTTCCAGCTTCAGCCTGGACTTGCATATGAGCAATTGATGGCATCTGATCTTGTTTTGGCTGATGATATTGAGCTTTTCCATCATCTCTTCCTGAAGATGTAGTGGATTTGATTCCTGTGTTTTGTTTTTGTTTTTTTAAGTTTTTCTTGTGAATTCAGTGATAGTTTATATGGGAGAACATCAGCTTTACATTCATCCTACCATATTTTGTTTCACTGCAATGACTATAATCCTCTCCATGCATCATAATTCAACAGCATTTGCTTCCATTCCCTCTGGTGTTTTGTTTTGTTTTTGAGTGTGTGTGTGTGTGGGTGTACACCAAAGCACTCAGGAATATATAATCATTCAAACAACCAAAGGGCATACTTTGCAAGCCTGCCCCCTGGCCACCAGCACACAGCCCCTCTCCGTCCTTGAGTCTAGAGCACCCAGCTGTTCTATCTCTCCACGTCATCTTCTCTGCCTCCATCTCTGGCATCGCTGCTTCTCTGGATAGGGTCCCACACTCTGCTCTTCTTCCTTGATAGTCCCAGGGACCTCTGCTCCTGGACTGCAAGATCAACCTCTTCTCTCCTTTTGTTATAAAATGTCTACCTTTACATTTGCAACATGCGTATTCTATCTTGTGAGGTACACTTGTATATTCACCATTCATGTTGTTTACAAAATGTGTTTGTAATGGATGTCATTGGTCTTGAAATTTTAATCATGTGATTTCCAGCATCATTTCTATCACCAAGACATATTTTCCAACTACTGATCTTTCTTTTTGTTTCAAATTTTCACATTATAGTCACCAATAATTATCACGTTTGATCCATCTCAGATTGAAGAAACTGGGAGAATTGTTCAATTTCAACATTTCTGGCTTTAGTGGTTGGTGCACAAATTTGAAAAATAGTGGAATTAATGGGTCTTCCTTGTAGGCCTATGGATATTATCATTTCACAGACAACACTGTACTTCAAAGTGATCTTGAAATACTCTTTTTGACAATGAATGTGATGCTATTCTTCTTCAATTTGTCAGTCCCAGCATAGGAAATTATGTGACTGTCCAATCTGTAGCAGTTGATAACCTGCCAATTTCAGCTCAACAATGCGCAAGATTGCTCTGAGTCAGAAACAACTTGATGGCACTTAACGACCACCACAACAATACCTAAGATATAAGTCTTTAAGCATTCCATTTTGTTTTTTCCAATTTTATTACATTCATATCTTGTACATTCTATGTTCTGAGTATTAGTGGATGCATGCAGCCATTTCTTCTCATTTTCAGTTGTGTGCCATTAGAAAATGAAGGTCTGGAAAGCTTTGCTCCATCCACATCATTAAGGTCAACTGTACCTTGTGGAGGAAGCTTATCACTCATAATTTGAGTGCTTCCCAACCTGAGGGGTTCATCTTCCAGCACTATATCAGACAATACTCTGCTTTTATTCATAGGTTTTCAATGGCTAACCTTTCAGAAGCAGTCTGCCAGTCTTTCTTCCTAGTTTGTCTTAGCCTGGAAGCTCTGCTGAAATCTGTCCACCATGGGTGACCCTGCTGGTATTTAAAATACTGGTGGTATAGCTTCCAGCATCACAGAAACATACAAGCCACCACAGTATGACAAAGTGACAGATGAGTGATAGGATCAATATAGTGGGCTGAAGATATCTCACGGGCTTCCCCACGTACCTCTCCAGTCACCTGGAAATCACAAGTCTACATTTAGCTTCCAGAAAGACATCACATTGAGAATATGAAAAAAATATTAACAACTACTTATTAAATATTGAACAAAGCTCAGACATTGTATTTGGGTGGCAGAACAGCCAGTCTTTAATGTTCCATCCAATACTAAGAGTATATTTAATATTGCATTATGTCAATACAGTCTGGGCAATGAAAATCTATAAAAAAAAATTAAATGTGTATAGAGCTTAAAAGAAAAGTGTGTCAGGCACATGCCTAAGTTTTAACTCCTTCAATAACCGAAGAAGCCAAGAGTAGCAACCAGCAAGCTATTACTTTGAGTGAGTTTGTCAACCACAAGAAATCCATGTTTTATCAGATACCACAGGCAATGATGGTAGGGAAATACAGAATGAAGACCAGAAGACAGTGGTGAACACAACTGGAATATCTGGGATGTTGAGGGTTATATTAAATAGTTCTTTAAAATACAAGTGTATCTGATTGCTTTAGCATCTGCTGTTAAAAGCAAACCAACTCAATAAACTCTGGTAATCACCCAATTCATACCACTAAGACTGACCTAATGTACCACATAGGTGGATGCTGGGACTCAAGTCTTCCAAATTCTCAGAACACTGCAATGAGCCTGGGTTACTGTGGGAGGGAAGAAGTGAGTTTTCAGACAATTAGCTTAGCTACTCTAAGGGGCCAAGACAAGTGTGCTAACTGGGACTAAATTCTCAAATACCTACAGGTAACAATTCTTATGTACACTAAGAAGAAATGACTTGACAAAGCACATATGGTACAAACTCAATAACTTTTTCCATGGTCCTCACAGAATTAAATAGGATTTGCAATTCAAATATGGATGACAAAGCCACAAGCTACACAGTAATAGTAAAAATTACTGCTTAATAACCTGTGGAAACAATCTGAATTAATGCTAAAGAGTTAAAAATAATTTTACATGCACGCCAATTCACACTCATGGTGATCCATGTGCATCAGAACAGAACTGTGCTCCATAGGGGATTCTGTTTGTTTGTTTTTATTGTGATACATTTATTGGAGTCCTGGTGTAGCTCTGTAAGATTAGCACTGGACTACTAACCATAAGGTCAGCAGTTCAAACACACCAGTCTTTCCTCAGAAACCCTATAGTGTTGCTATTGGTTGGAATCAACAGCACTTAACAACAGCAACAACAATGCAGGTAACAGAACATTTGCCATTTCTATATCTTCACATGGAAAATTAAATGACATTAATTGTTCTACACGACTTCTAAAGACTGAATTTTCAGAAGTAGTTTGCTAGGATTTTCTTCTGAGGAGCCTTTGGGTGAACTTGACCCTCCAAGTCTATTGTTTAGTGGCTGAGTGCATTACCTACTGACATCACCCAGGGACCAAAGTCTGTACAAAGTCACCTTTAAAGGCTTGAGTATAAAGCTTGCCTCTGACTTTATACAACTGAAACTAAGGTATAGAAAACACACACAAGCTGTAAGTCTGTATACACACACACACACACACACACACACACACACTCACATATATGTCTGTGGTACGTGCATGTATGTAGGCTTGAAGTCATCCCTTTTTCAGACTGCAGGGCGAACAAATTCAAAACCTCTCAAGCTGACTTCACAAGACTTTTAAAGCACAGATCCTTCCCACCCTGAGCCCCAACAATGAGACATACCAGAGTTACATATAAAAGAATCATTAAGTAACGGCAGAGTGAGTGTTGTGAGATTTCTGTAGTAAGAGACTACCCCCAGATGCTCCGGGATTTAGAGGCAGCCCATCCCACCACTTTGCTGTCTCTATGACCGACCCATTAGCCGGGGCTGCAACTCTCAATCCCTGATGGGTGGAGAAGAAGTCTAGAAAAGTCATGTATGCTATTTCTCTGGGTACTGCTCAGATCCACAGCGACCTCCCTCCCCTTCCTTCAGAGGGACTCGTGGACGTTAGAATCACACTCAATCCAACTTGGAATAGTGGTCTTTGTCTTGTGATGAAGGACCTGGGGTGACCACATTTGCTGGGCTTCATAGGATTGCCACCAGACCCAGTTTTAGGATAGAACATTAGAAAGCTCCCCTCTCCCTAGTTTTAATACTTTTCAAATACACCCATTTGCTAACATTTCAGAGGTGAAAAAGCAGTTTGAACTTTTTCACTGGCTTTCTTTTACTCACTAGTATAAATACTCTAAATTGTAATCATATTTAGTATGCCTGATAGAACTCATTTTTCATTTTGAGTGAAAAAAGTAGGTCATAAATAATTTTTATTTCAGTCTGAATTTATATCACGCATTAAAAAATTCTGCTTAGAAATGTCCCAGCCTAATTTTCTTATTTTAAAGTTCAGGCCCAGGGAGGTAAAATGATTGAACTCAAGTCACACAACAAATTAGGCACCGAGACGGACAGCACAGAAGTATGCTCTATTTCCCCCTGGCAACGGAGGGGTTCCAGAGCTGCTGGTGCTGGGATGATGCCATTGGGCTTTCCCTTTACAGCCTAGGTCTCCACGCTGGTCAGCACTACATTAGTCATTGTTTTTGCTGGAGTTTGGATGTTTTTCTAGATGCCCTTTGCAGTTCTTTTTATAGTATCAGATAGCACATATCTGGCACACACTTCCCCTTCTATTAATCCCAAGAGAAAACTCAGGCTCCAATATCAATATTTAAGTTTCTAAAATTTAACAGGGAGGCTCTGGACAAAGTCTCTGTGAACAGAATGCACTTACCAGACTGAGTCCTGGGGCCTGTTTGGTGCCTGGACATTGATGGGTACATTGCATGGACACCCAGGTCAAAGCCACTCCTAGGCCTGAAGTTATCTCTAACAGCCACTAAGTTGCTTCTGCCAGCCTGCCTTCACATAGGTTTGGAGAGTTTTTCTGAGTCACTACTAGCTATAGAGTGGCAGTTTGAGAGAGACTGGTCACTAAAATCCATTGCAAGATGACCCAGCAAGATCTCAAGAGTGGGTATGTCTGTCTGCTCCCAGAGGAAATGAGGAACAGTCTTTTCTCTTGCCATATATCCCTTTTGTAAAGGAGCCTAATTGTGGACCCAAAGTTCCATCCTACCAAATTTCTTTTTCTATAATGGCTTTCCTTTAGGCTTAAGAAAAATGTTGTACAGATACAGAAGGGAAAGACAAGCAGAATAAAGGATTCATGGAGCAGATTTCACTGTCTAGAAACATACAGAACTTCTTAGGTTAGATTCACTTACTTTACTTTTCCCAGTACACTTTAAACTGAGAGCTCGCTCATCTTTGCAAAAATGCCCAATGCAGAATGTAGTTCCTTGAACAAAATAAGTGCTTATTACACATTAAGCAAATAACTGATTATATATTATGGTGACACTTCTCTCATTTTCATTTCTCAATCATGCAGGTTTGATTATGTAGCCTGTCTTAAATTGACTTCCCCTAGAAGCAGACTCTGAGATGTGTGTGTCCATGCAAGCAGATTATTTGACACTAATCTCAGGAAGAGAGACAGCGAGGGAAAGGAAACAATAAAGAATATATTAATGAGCATGTTGTTTCAGTGAGCAGCTGAGGCTCAATACCACTGGGGACCCTCTTAAAGCCAATCTACAAAGGTAGTCCACCTTTGAATTGTTTCATGAGGCAAGGAAGTTGGCATAATCAGCTACTAACTCCTAATTTTCATGAGTTGAAGACTGCTCCTGGGGTGTTAATTCAAAGGCATTTTTAGCTTGTCCTTTTTGCTAAGGTTAAGCACACTTGCCATGACCAGAGAAAACCCTGAGATAAAAAGAAGAAAGAACCCCTCAGTGCAAACCCCCTTCCAAGACTAAGACTCAATGGGAATACACACTCTGATTGGGGACCACGCTAGTCACCGATAAGCAGAAGTGAGGGAAAAACAGCACTGAAGCTGCGAGCTAAGCCCTACAATGTTCAATAGACTCCTGTGAACCTGGGTGGAGACTTGGTTGGCCAGCAGTGTGGCAAGACCTGGGGACTCTTGGGCCCAGAGTCAGTGACATAGCCAAAGAGGACTAGAATGGAGAGTGAACAGAGGGCATATGCACAAGAACACCCACACTTGCAGATAATGCCCACTTGACCTGGCTTCAATGACTGGAGGATCAGAGCTCAACCAGAAGAAGATAGAAGAGGAAAAAAAAAAAAAAAAAGACTAATCTGATACAATTTGATGAACCTGACCTACACCTATGGATGCAGTAGCTCAAAAGGGGAAACAAATCTTTACAGAAAAGACCATTCCCACCCCCTCCACATAGAGTACACAGGGATGGGCAACTTAGACATTGACTACCCAAAATGGGGTGGGGGTGGGGCTATAAAGGCAAGAAGTGACTGGCTTACAAGCTTTCAAGAGGGAACCTAGATCCAGAGGGCGTGGAGGAAGGCAGAATCTCCACTGAGTAGTATCCAATCTGTCTAGGCAGGGCTGATGAAATGAAATGCAGATAGGTCTTTTGTGATACAATAGTGAATAATTGTTATCAGGACTGATTGTGAGGGTTGGAAATGTAAAGGTAGACGTTTTATAGCAAAGAGGGCAGTGATTAACTTTTCAGTGTAGGAGCGGAGGTCCCTGGGACCATCAATGAAGAAGAGCGGAGAGCGGAACCCTACCCAGATAAGCAGTGATGCCTGAGATGGAGGCAGAGACAATGATGTGGAGCGATGGAGCAGTTGGGGACTTTAGATCCAGAGAGGGAGAGGGGCTCTGTGCTGACGACCAGGATGCAGGCTTGTAGTGTATACCCTTTGGTTGGTTGATAATGCATGGAGGGGATTGTAACCATGACAATGAAATGATATACAATAGAATGCATGTAAAACTAATGTTCTCCCATGTAAACTATCACATAATTCACAATAAAACATTAAAAAAAAAAAAAAAAAAAAGGAAAGAAGCATTATGGACATTTATGAGCATTATCTACAGGTGGTCCTGGGGTATGTTGAGGGGAAATGAGCAGGACACAGTTGGCCTTTGTTACAGTCTCATGACTCGTCATACTTATTAGGCTTATCTGGTAGCGTAGTGGTTACGAATCGGGCTGCGAACCAGAAGGTCAGCAGTTTGAAACTACCAGCTGCTCTGCGGGAGAAAGATGAGGCGATCTGCTCCCGTAAAGATTTACACCCTCGGAAACCCTATTCAGGGTCGCTATGGGTCGAAACTGACTCGACGGCACTTAACAACAACAACAACAACAACAACCCTTAAGATCAGAAATGAAATTCAAAACCTCTCAGTTAACCGAAAGATGACCCAACAGTGTACCAAGCTCTATGGAAAATAAAAAAGAGCTATAAGATCTCAGAGCTAACTTTAATTTTCTGTAGCTGACACTCTTGACTGCCTACCAACATCTATATCTCCTCTTCTTTTTTAACACAATCTCAATTTTTCTGGGATGATCCATTCTCTTCCTCAAAGTCATGGGATTAATTAATCATCCTTGTAAATGTTCATCTTAGGGACGGGCATGAGGGAGGTGAGAGGAGTCTTGGAAAACAGTAAAAGATCACTTTGCTGACAAACAGCAAAAGACAAGGACCAAAAGGAGGAGAGCATTAGTTCTGAAAATAAACTCTATACATATACTCTACTTCTATTAGTACACATTTTTATCCATATAGAATAAGATACTATTTAAGGAAGAACAGAGGAAGAATTGATGTGTTCTAAATGTGGAAGGATCTTGAGTATGCACTATTCCCCACCTGAATTTAGAGACCATCTCAAGTACAGAGCTGATGCACTGAACACTGATGACTAAAGATCAGAGAAGTTGTGGGATGTTATTCCCTTGATCAGGCATGAAGACAGTGGTAAGGTCATTAAAAATAAAGGACAGAAAGAAAAGACCAAAATGAGTGTCAGCTAAAACTCTTTAACTTGGTCTTAAAGACACAGTTGTTGTTGTTGTTGTTAAGTGCCATTGAGTTGGTTCCAACATATAGCAACCCTGTATAGGGTTCCTGAGGAGTCCCTGATGAGCTTGAACTGCCGGCCTCACAGTTCAAACCAACTTTGTAGTCCAGTGTATTAACCCACTGTGCCATACCAAGACTCCAAACATAAAGTAGCCAAAGAAAAATAAATGATGATGTGAAAGAGTTGAACAGGAAATTTCAATGCACTGCTCAAGAAGACAAAATAAAGTATAATGATATGTGCAAAGACCTGGAGTTAGAAAACCAAAAAGGAAGAACACGCTCAGTTTTTCTCAGGGTGAAAGAACTGAAGAAAAAAATTCAAGTTGCAAGTTGCAATATTAATGGATTTGATGTGACGCTATGGGTTAAGGCGCTGAACTGCAAGGTCAGTTTAAGCCACAAGGTCAGCAGTTCAAGCTCAGCAGCCACTCCTTGGAAACCCTATATAGGGTCGTATGAGTCAGAACTGACTTGAGAGCACTTTAAAACAACAGCAACAATGCACAAAATATTGGCGGGTACAGGAAGCATCAAACGGATTAGCTGACATTTAACCATTTCATGAAATAGCATATGATCGACAACTGATGATACTGAAGGAAAAAGTCCAAGCTGCACTGAAGACAATGGCAAAAAAAAAAAAGACTCTAGGAATGGACATACCAATTGAGATGTTTCAGCAACAGATACACATTGGGAATGCTTGCGTATCAATGCCAAGAAATTTGGAAGACAGCTACCTGGCCAACCAACTGGAAGAGATCCATACATTTGCCTATTCTAAAGAAAGGGGATCTAACAGAATGAGGAAATTATTTGAACAATATAATTAATATAATACTCAAGTAAATTTTTTTTTCTGAAGATAATTGAAAAATGGTTGCAGCAGTACATTGACAGGGAACTGTCAGAAATTCAAGCTGGATTCAGAAGGCAATTTGGAATGAGCGATATCATTGTTTATGTCAGATGGATCTTTATGAAAATAAAGAATACCATAAAGATATTTAACTGTATTTTATTGACTATGCAAAGGCATTTTACTGTGTGAATTATAACAAATTATGGAAAACACAGCCAAGGATGAATTCAAGAACACATAATTGTGCTCATAAGGAATCTGTACAAAATCCAAGAGGCAGTTTTGAACAATACATGGGGATACTGTGTAGTTTAAAATTAGGAGAGGTGTTCATCAGGGCTCTATCCTTTTATAATATTTATTCAATATAAATTGTTGTTATTGTTAGGTGTCATTGACTCAGTTCAGATTCACAGTGACCTTCAGCACTACTGAGTGAAACACTGCCCAGTCCTCACAATTGTTGCTATGTTTGAGCCTACTGCTGGCTCCCACTATGTCAATTCATCTTGCTGGGGATCTTCCTCTTTTTTGCTGACCTTTACCAGGGATGTTGTCCTTCTCCAGGGACTGGTCCTTCCTGATAGCACGTCTACAGTATGAGAGACAAAGTGTCACCATCTTGGCTTCTAAGGAGTATTCTGATTATACTTTCTGTAACACAGATTAGTTTGTTTTTTGGGAAGTCTTTTAATATTCTTTTCTAACACCATAATGCAAATACATCAATTCTTCTATGGTCTGCCTTATGAATTGTCCAACTTTCACATGAACATAAGGTGATTGAAAATACCATGTCTTGGGTCAGGCACACTTTAGTCCTTAAACTCACATTTTTACTGTTTAACGCTTTAAAGAGGTCTTGTGAAGCCGATTTGCCTAAAGCAAATCTCGACTGTTGCTTCCAAGAGTATCGGTTGTGGATCCAAGCAAAATGAAGACTTTGACAACTTCAATATTTTCTTCATTGATCATGATGTTACTTATTGGTTAAGTGGTGAGGATTTTTGTATTGTTTCTATTGAGGTGCAATCTATCCTGAATGCTGTAGTCTTTGAGCTTCATCAGTAAGCATTTCAAGTTCTCTTTGCCTTCAACAAGGAAGGTTGTATCATCTGCATATTGCAGATTGTTAATGGTTTTTCCTTCAATTCTGATGACACATTGTTGTTGTAGTTAAGTGCTGTTGAGTCAATTCTGACCCATAACGACCCTGTATAGGGTTTCCAAGGAGCAGCTGGTGAGCTTGAACCGCCGACTTTGCAGTTCAAATGGCTTTGCAGTCTGATGCATTAATCCACAGCACCAAACCAGGACCACACTATGAATAGGTTAAATTAGAGGACTAACAAAAATTAGTGAAACCCTCAATGAAATGTATTTACGAAATAGCCTCAACAATGGGCTGAAACAAACCAACAGGCAACATTTATTTCTGTTACACGTAAGGCTTCCATGAGTTAGAGTTAACGTAACAGCAACTAATAGCACCAACTATTTAACAAGACAAGAAGCTGAGGCATAGTCTAAAGAAACTGCTGTTTTAAGCCAGAGTTTGATCACTCTGTACTCACATAGCTAGTTTTAGGATCTAAGTGTGAAACTTTGAATTTTTCCCAATTAAATTTTATTTCATTTATTTCCAGGTTGTGGAATGGAATCTTGGTTCTTATTACACATGGTGGGTACTTATAAAACTCTGAGCCTCTTAAATTCTTTATGGCTTGATGTTTTTCGAATCTAGTAATATTTGTAAAAATTTTGAACAAGCTGGGGTCAAGTGCAGACATGCCACCACAAACAACTCACCCTTTGGGTCATTAATCACATTTTTAAAAGTTCTTCAACCAGTTACTCACATACCAACTTTCCTACTTTCCATACCCAATTCTCTGCCTGGCCTATAATGATATTATAATAGTTTCTCCAAACCTGCCCTATCCACCTCACTGTCCTGATTTACCAACCAGAAAACCTTATCACAAAACAAGAAATAAAAGAAAAGATTCCCTCAGGGAACTTTAAATTCATTATGGAACAGAGATTCACTCTTTGGGGACAACTAAGCACTTATGTGTCTTCCGTTTTTTGGTCTGATGATAGTTTGACTCCTTAGATGGTAAGGAGGAGAGTGAAGTTGGCTATTCTAGGTCCATAAATATTCAATTACATCAGACCAGCCATTAAATCACTGGCTTTGAGTATGTTTCTTACCCTCCCAGCATCTCTGTCCCTTCAACTATGAAATGGTAATACCACTAAGCTTGCCAGATTGCTACAAGGAACAATTCATTAAAAACTGGAGACAGCAGCTTATGAAGTGGAAAAAAAAAAGGCTCTGTCAGCAATGTTGGCAATCTTTTGACCAAATGCCTGCAGTAAATAAAGCCTTTGGGTATATTTTTAGTCTTCTTAATCAGACAGGGCAGTCTGGGAACATCCTTGGTCCTTAAAACTCCTCTGCAGGGCATCTGCTTTTCAACCCCACACTTTTCTATCAGTGGACAGTGCATGCAAATGGCCAGGGGAGAGGAAGCAATTCAGATGCAGGGTGAGAAAACCCAGGGGCACAAGGATTCTGTTTAAGGGAGAAGTGAGGGGCAGAAGGACCAGAGCATATGGAAAGGCAATCTAAGAAACCTGGACACTTCCCATCTTAGCTCCAGACTCCTGCCTTCCCCATTAATCCCACACCCAGCTACTTGGGTTCCCTTGGATACATGGCAGCTGAAAAAGACAAGATGCTGTGGACCTCCAGAATTTATCAGGTTCCCCAAAGACAGCATGTTCCTGTGCACACGAATACATTCTCCTTCTCTACAGGCCAGATCACTGTGGGTGGTGAAGCCAATCTACCCTGACCACATTATAATGCCGTGTATAAGAGGTGAGGCAGAAGGTTCCATTAGAAACTCTCACAGAAGAGAAATTGCTTTATTCTGGTTATTTCCTAACTCTATCCCAGTCAAATGTCCCAAAGTATCCCATCACTTCCCAGTATTCTTCTTTCTTTTCCAACAACCCTTCTCCCTACTCCTTTCTTCCCTACATCCACACATAAGCATGCATGCATGGCCACACACACACATGCACACCCCAGGTTCCCACTATATATGCCCACACCACAAGTTCCCACATTAACTGCTTGCTTTCCTTTTTTTTTTTTTTAAACTTTGCCCCAGAAGAGTTCTGACAACAATAAATTCAATTAGAACAGAAATGTTGCTGGGAGCCTGATTGTTAGATAATAGACTTTGATGTGAACCTTTGATAAATAGTAACCCTCTTGGAAAATTTTAACCCTGTTCTTTAAAAAGTATACCCTCTCTTCCCCCTTGGTTTTGCAAATATTGGTCTGTGGCTGAAATAGAACTATTGCACGTGTGGGATAAGCCTCCAGCGTCTTATCTCTCACAAGCAATGCTTCCCAGGAGTGGAGCTGGGCTGCTTTTGAAGTGTGTTTTTGTGCTGTAATAAGATGTGGTCTGAACTCCTGAAAATAGCCACACAGAAAATCCTGTCTTACAACATATGGACAGATAAGCATGTTAGGAAAAGCAACTAAGGGTGAGAGCGAACAGACACAAAGGATGATTTCCTTTTGATAGTATGAGATCTAAGATGCCAGTTGCAAGATAAGGACTATCTGACCCACTCCTGAAGCCAGTGTGCAGAGAAAACAGAAAAGAGCAACAGAATCAGAAAGGGATAGTGTCAAAGAGAAACCACTGACAGCCATTTATCAACAGCTGAAAATGTAACCTCCTGTTAACTTTGTGAGAATCTCCCAGTCCTATACGTATTTGAAGGTATCATTAAATATCTCCACTACAGGAAACTATTGTCCTATCTTTTATTTGTTATTGAAAAAGCAGAGGACTAGGCTTAAGTTGCAGAACCCTCAGATTTGTCCAAATGACCCTTCCATTATACTACATAGCACAATTGTCATCAGTAATGAAAGTGACAAAGAACTCACTTAACTCAGAGTTACAGTGGCTCAACATGATTGATAAATGGATCTGTTGAGCAACCACTGATGACGTGACTTGTGAGGCATGTGGCACAGATTAAGGGAGTTCCCCAGTCACAGACCATTGGGTAAAGTCAGGCTGGTCATGCATGGTTACGTAGGATGTTACTGAACAAGGGATTCTGACTGAAGAAGCAATTGGGTGCTGAATTTCTACCCCAAACTCCTCTAGCTAAATCAAGCTGTGCTGTTGTTGTTGTTAAGTGCCGTTAAGTTGGTTCCAACCCACAGGGACCCTGTATAGTGTTTTCTAGGAGCAGCTGGTGAGCTTGAAATACCAACTTTGCAGTTCAAGCCAGCTTTGCAGTCCAGAGCATGAACCCACAGAGCCACATCAGGACTCCAAGATAAACTGCTAAGGAAAAATAATTTTGAAAAAAAATGTCTTTCTTGCTAAATGAGACGCTCTATAATGGTTCTGGTGTGTGTGTGGGATTATGCACATGCTAGAGTGTAGACACATGTTAACGTGGGTTTCAGGGTAGACAATATACAAAAAGAAGGAGGTTGGCATAGGAAATATGAAGATAGCAGAAGACTTAAGGAAGAGTGCAAGAATTAAAGGAAATATAGGTCAATATCGTTAACTGATGGAACATGGAGGGGATTGCAATCATTGCAATGAAGCAAAGTATATGATTTGCGGAATGTAAAACAGGTGATCTGCTCTGTAAACCTTCACTCAATAAAAAGTTTAAATAAATGTTTTTTTCTTATCCCCTCCCCCTTTTTTTGTTGATGCATTTTGCTGAAGCATTACATCCATACAGTATTGTTGTTGTTATGTGTCACTGAGTCATTTCCAACTCATAGCAACCCACTATAGGGATTCTGAGGAGTGGGTTTGAATCATGACCTTGGTTAGCTGTCCAGTGCTTATCCTATACAGCCATGCCAGGACTCCATACAACAAAGGTACATAAATTATAAATCAGGCTTGATGAATTTCCACAAAATTGACAATAAACAATAAATAGCATACTAGCACAAACCCAGAAATACCTCTCCAATGGTCACCTTTTAAAAAGTTGGATCAAAGGTGTCTCCTACTCACTAAGCCAGTGTCCACAAGGCTGTGAACAGAATAAGAAGCACCTTCTCCAAGTCCACACTAAACCTCTGGGTGGGTAGGTGGTGTCCCAAGGAAGACAGTCACTCTTCTCATGTACTGACCATTGGGTGAAGGTGATATGGTATAAACAGGGTCACTATCAGTCAGAACCTACCCCATGGCACATACACATAACCACCACCAACCAATAACTTTCTATATATCTGTATATATATATATACATACAGATACATGTGTATGTGTATATAAAACATATTATATATAGATAGATACATATACACATGTATCTGTATATCTCTATCTATCTATCTTTATCTATCTGTCTTTATCTCTCTCTCTATGTATATATGTATGTATATACATATATACATAGAGAGAGTTATTGGTTGGTGGTGGTTATGTGTATGTGCCATGGGGTAGGTTCCAACTGATAGTGACTCTGTTTATGCTATAGATAGATAGATAGTGTCTTGGTGTGGTGCTGAAGGATAATGTACAAGGTCAGTTTGAACAAAGTTGGTGGTTCAAACTCACCAGCCACTCCTTAGAAACTCTAGACAGGGTTGCTATGAGTTGGAAATGACTCAATGGCACTAAAATAAATATATATGTATGTATCTATTTCTGGAATGCTCTCTCCTATTGAAAACACTTCAAGAACCAGGGTTTGAACCCTTAATCACAGAAAAGTGGTGGGAAGGTGGGGTTTCATACTAGAGATTCTACAGTAGTGACATATTCCTCTTTTCCCAAAGTTCCAAGATGTAGGTAGGCAAGGTTTGCAAACATGATTGGCCTGGAAGAGATTCTCATTTATCTCTGTCTCTCAGGCACTTTGAAGTTAGTGGGAAACTCAAGCTCAGAAAGATGATTAAGTGTTTTGGGAAGAGACTCTAGTGCCACAGCCATGGGTTCAGGCGTGCCACTCAGCTGAGCACAAGAGTTGGGAAGACCTGCGTTTGTTATCTTCTCTTTGGAGACCAACTTTTTCCTAGCTCCCCACTACAAGGCCCAGCCCAATATACTATCAGAATGAGCTTTCTGCCAAGGTATCTTGGGGTCCTGAAGCCTAGGGGCAAGGAGGCCCACAAACTGTGCGCCCTTTAACTTTGTGCTCATTTTCCATGTCGAGGAACAAAACCCATACAAAGCACTAACAACAACTCTCAATTTCTTTGCCTCTGGGCTCTCCTCCAAGGCAAGTCAAGCTGCTCAGTCTCTGGAGAATAACACTTAGTCCTCAGCTTCATGGGGGCAGGAGGTGGTGGGAACTCTCCTTCCACCATTTCATCAGAGAAACAGCTCTTAGGGGCAGTCTACAAATTCTGTAGGTGGTCCCTAGCCCTACAGAATCCCATTGGTCCAAAATAGGAACTCACTCAATAACATACTTTCAATGTGTGGTATTTTCCTGACTCATTTATTCTTTCACTTCTTTTTCCTGTGATCACCTCCTCAGTAAATTACTCAAATTCTCATCTTGGATTTTGCTTTCAGGGAATCCCTAACAAGTGGACAGATTTCATTTTCTCACACATAGAAGACACTGAATGATTGCTTTCCAACTACATTCTGCCTGCCCACAGAGTGTGGTTTTTCCTCCTTTGTAAGTAGAAGAGGTGAATGTGATCACAAGCCACATTTTCTCTCTCAAATAATAATTCATGGACTGTTTACGATGTTCAGGGCCATATTAAATGGCTTTCAGCAATTTATCTCAATGAATCCGTGAACCCTCCTATGTCACCCACACTTTACAAATGAAATAACTAAGGATTTAAGAGGATAAACTACTAAGGGATGGGGCCCAGATTTGGCTCAAAGATGGTCTGAGTTCAACCTTATACCGCTAACGATGGCCGTGTGGAGACTAGTCCACATACCAGCTTCAACTTTGTCAAGGGGAACCATGGAAGACTTCCTGGGGGAAAACAGACACGTACAATAACCTATCTGATGTTGTGATCTGAGGGCTCAGAGAGGTCATATCATGTTCTGGGAAAACATGGAGCTTAAGTTAGGCAGGACTGGACTGGAATCCCGAACCTGCCACTTATCTTCTCAGCAAACAACATTTTCTTTTCCCATCAGAAAAAGTAGATTATAAAGACTATCTAGCAGCAGTTATTAGGATTAAAAACAGATTATGCAAATTAACCATTGGTGACTTGTTCATTATAATCAGCCACTATATGGCAGCTATTAATATTACTGTAGTTGTTGTTGTTAGGTGATGTAAAGTTGATTAGGACTCACAGGGATCCAGTATGACAGTAGAACTTCCCCATAAGGTTTTCAAGGCTGCAATCTTTATGGGAGTAGGTTAGCAAGTCTTTCCTCCTGTGGAGCTGCTGATGGTGGATAGAAACCATCAATGGGTTAGCAAATAAGTGCTTAACCACTGCATCAACAGGGCTATTTCTCTTAATATTACTAATGCTGTTGTTGGTAATATCAAAATGATCTGCACACATGAGGCCATCACTGTCCCTGGTACTGAGATAGCAGATCCAGCCAACCTGAGAAAGTAGGGATTGGCACTATGGGTTATGAAACACACATTTTTCAAGAAGGGATTCCTAGTGCTGTGAACCTCCTTCAGGACTAAGAGGACTAAAGAGGGCAGGAAAAGCCAAACACACAGATTTATGCGAGAAGGGAAGGACTCATATACATGGGATTATGGGATCCTGGTATTGGAGGGAACCTAAGAAGTCCTGTCTCTATCTCCTAGGCCAGAATGCATCCATTCATTCATCGCTAAGTACTATGCCAAGCACTGGAGCTACAAAGCTATACAAAGCCTAATGTAGGGATTAGAGTTAGCTACTGAGTTAATGAAAGAATTCTAAGTACAACAACAGGACTCTTTAAAGAGACCCTTCTATCAAGGGGCATAGTAGAGGAGCTTCATAGAGGAATGACTGTCACCTCTTAAGGACTTATAGAATTCCTTCAAACACATCACCAGCAAATCATGTCCAGATACTTTCAGTGATGGTGAACCTACAATTATCTTTACTCTGTATTAAGATAAAAAAAAGAGAGAGAGAGAGAAAGAAAGAAGCAAAAAAAAGCTGCCTTACTAAGAGACTATGTCCTTCTGTAACTCCACCTACACACATACTAGTCCTCCTGATTGGAGCACTGAAACATTTGTGTACTCAGTCTTCTCTTCCTTCAAACAGATGAGGTGGCCATCACAAAGTGCCTTATCTCTGACCCAACAATACCAGGCATCCCAACCATCTGGCCCAGAGATGGCCTTGACATTACTCCAAGTTTGACAATCCTTGCCCATTTGCCAGAGTACAGCATCAAGAACTTACCAGGCACACCCAAGGGAAATCTGCCTAGCATAGAGAGGATCAGATGCCCCATCTCCCTGGTTCAGAATACTGTGGTTTTTTTTTTGGAAAATCACAAAATCTGGATGTGGATTTGAATTCCATTTTGCTCTATAGCAGCCATGTGATCTTGGGCAAATTGCTTACTTTCCTTGAACCTCAGTTTTTTTATCTACTGCATGAGGATCATGAGGATGATTAGGAGGTTGATACGAAGATTAGATCAGATCATCTATGCAAATGCATGGAGTCCTGGTGTGGAGCTCTAGGATAAGCATTAGACAGAAAACGTGAGTATGACTGGCAGTTCAAACTCACCAGCTGCTCCTATAAGGTCACCATGAGTTAGGAAGGAACACAAAGGCACTTAACAACAACATGCAAATGCATGCAAATGATTAGTAGAAAGCCTAGCACACAAAAAGCTCTTGACTAACATTAGCTACTTACTCATTACTGTAAATGTTGATTCAAAGCAAGCTTTTAGCCATTTATAATTGAAGCACTTTTAAGCCAAGTCTTCTCCTTTCTCTGCTTCTGCAAGTAGGCTTTTATCTCCACTAAACTTCATCATTTAAGATACTTCCTTGTTACAGGCTGTCAGACCATTGTGTATCCCACTTTTGCACTGATACAATTAAGGCAACATCAACTACAATTGGAGTCCTGATGTGGCATTATAGGATAAGCACTAGATGACAATGTCTGTAAAAACCACAAGGTTGGTGGTTCAAACTCACCAGCTGCTCCTTGGAAAGTCTATACAAGGTCACTGTGAGTCAGAATCAACTTAATGGCACTTGACAACAACAACTACTACTACCATTACACCAAAACTCATGCTTTCCACTGTGGGGGCATATAACTCAGATGTGTGTTCACACGGCTAACCATTGGCCAATAAGGAATGGGCAGAAATAAAATGTGCCATTTCTCGCTTGACCCTTTTCAATCTCCTTCCTGATCTGACATTCTTTTTCTTTCCCCATCTGCTGGGTGGAAGAGTCCAGCAGACAGTAAATTGAAAGCAAAGGTTCCTGGGTCCCTGAGCCATCACATGGAAGAGTGTCTGCTGAATATAGCCATTAAACTTTGCAAGAGTGAGAAGAGAACGTCTACGGTGTTTAAACCACTAAAGTTTGGGTTCTTATCTATTACAGTTCAAGCTCACCAGCTGCTCCTCGGAAACCCTGTTCAGGGTCGCTATGGGTTGGAATAGAGTCAACGGCACTTAACAACAACATCTGTTACAGTAGATAAAAACCAAAAGCCAGTTGCCATGGAGTTGACTCCTACTCATGGTTATCCCCTGTGTGTCACAGTGGAACTGTGCTCCACAGTGTTTTCAATGGCTGAGTTTGGGGAAGGAGATCACCAGGCCTTTCTTCTTAGTGAATTCAAGTTTAGCAGCTGAGCACATTAATGATTTACACAACCAAGGACTCCTGCAGCAGCTAGGGCTATTCTAAATAATTCAACAAGGTATTTTATTCTCAACTTCACACTTTATTGAACACATAAGATAGGTGCATGTGTTTTCTGTGTCCTTGTGTAAGTCATACAGGAGCCCTGCACTGCGCTATCAGGCTTAGCCAAGGTGTAGTTGTTGTTAAGTGCCGCCGAGTGGATTCCGACTCAGAGCAGCCCTGTAGAGGGTTTCCAAGGAGCAGATGCTGGGTTTGAACCACCAATCTTAGAGTGATCAGTCTAGTGTTTATCCTACAGTGCTACACAAGGACTCCTAGCCAAGAGAAGACCTGCTTAATGGCTCAAGGTGGCACAGGCTATATGAACAGTGAACATTACAAGTGCAGCCATTGCTCCATTATGTTCACCTGTCAATCATGTGCAATTAACAAAGCTGAATCTCACCAAACATTATTCTAATTCCAAAGAGTTCCATGGACTTGTCTTTAGCTTTGGGGAGAAGCTAAAGCTGTTCAGATCTCTGTTTTCAGCAGGAGCTTTGCCCCTCAGCAAGCATTCTGATTGAAAGAGTCAAGGTCACATTAAAAACACCCTCCCTTTCTGGCATTTACCGTCCAAAGGGCTCATCCAAGCCACCTGAGTCCAGAGAGTAAGAGTAATTCCTTCCTTCCCAGAGCAATTTCCTTGACCACTTGCCTCTCATAAAATACTGAAAAGACATGCTCCTTGGCATCAGGCAAGTGACAAAACTACTCAAATGCAAACCATGGACTAAGAATTAACATCCTTTTCCTTAATGCAAGGAAACAGAAACTCGGTAATTATTTTAAACCTAATGAGAGACCTAGATTTCCAGACTTTTACATGCTTTTTTTTCCTGTAAATATTAGCTTTCCTATTGAAGTAGCTCTCTTTCAATCTCCTTTGCTTTTCAATGTTTAATTAAAGGGCTCCCGGCACTCATTATATGCTGCCCTCTAAAAGTTGGCTCAAAATAAGCTTGCTTTGCAATTGCAGACTTTTCCTTCCTGAATGTTTTAAAGAGGTTCTGAAGTGACATTCTACAGAGAGTTATTCTCTCTGCTATTCCTGAAGGCTGAGCCCTGTGAGCCTCACTTTTCATATCTGAACAATAGGGATACAGGTAACAACAGCTTCCATGTAGAGGTCTTGTAAAGATAGAATAGGATCCCAGGAACTGACAAGTATTCAATAAGAGGGAGAGCGCTTAGTGGCACTATAGGATAAGCACAATGCCGGCAGTTCAAACCCACCAGTTGCTCTTCAGAAACTGAGAACCGACATGACGACACTTAACAACTAAATAAATGAGAGGAGTAGTTGTTCAGTGGTGGAATTCTTGCCTTCCAGGCAGGTCACCTGGGTCTGATTCCTGGCCAACGTACCTCAGCTCCCTCATCATGTAAGTGGAGGCTTGCATGATGCTATAATGCTGAACAGGTTTCAGTGGGACTTCCAGATTTAAACAGATAAAGAAAAAGGTCAGGTAACCTATTTCCAAACAATCAGCCAAGGGGGTCCCCATGCGCCAGGGTCCAACTTGACAGCAGCTAACTAAATAAGTAAAGCCGTAGAAAAGAAATCTTTAATAAGAGATTTTACCAGATGCTGCTGATGGCCTGCAATTCGGGGTCTTGTCTGTTAACCTTGTCTGCTCACCTTGCCTTCACATCAACCAGATTTCTGCCTGGTAGGTTTTGTACCTCTCTGCCCAGGGGGCTCTTCCTGGTGGTCAAAGCCAACTTTGCCCATGTACTAGGGCAAAGTCCCAAGGGTATCATATACCCAGGAGCAGCTTTTCAACAGTGACTGATGGAGTTGATGGGTTAACACTAGCTTCCTCTCTCCTTGTGGGTTTGACAATGCTTCAGAGTGTCCAAGAGGAAAGAACCTTTCAGTTCCATACAGTAACAAATTCCTTGGTAATGCACCTCCCTTTCTTGACTTTCTTCTATTCCTTGTCTTGCTTCCCGACTACCTGACTATTATGGCCCAGACAGACTATGTGCCCTTGAATTCTCCACTCTGGATCTGCTTCTAGAAGATCCCAAACTAAGACAGAGGAGTGATATACACATGTATATCAGAAGCTAATTTCAGGAGGAAAGATTAGAACCACCATCAGTCCAGTCTGATTCCTTAGAGGGGGTGGTCAGACCTCTATTCTCTAACATTTTTACCAACTCTGACACCAGTTGCTCTGCCCACAGCACTTTCTACTGCTCTGATGGGTCCAATAATTTGTTGCAAGCACCATGTGGAACTCACATAGCGTCCTTATGATTATAGGGTTTGTTAAGGCAGCAATCGGCTCTACAACTTGGGATCAGAATCAACTTGGAAATGACAGGAACAATTTAGCAGAGTTCATCAGTCAGGACAACTTCCAAACAAGACAGCTCTCAGCTCTGTTCTGTCCACGTCCATAGATAGGCTGGGCATCTCAACTGTGACTACAGGCTGAACCCTACTCAGGACTTTGCCGTTGGTTCCCACTAAGCAAGGTCTGTGCCTCTGGGCTCTACCCAGCAAGAGCTATAGTTCTATTGGATCAATCAATTAAGTGCCCAGTGGAACCCCATTCTGCCAGCAAGCCTTGTGTCTGAAGGCTCAGCTCTCCTGCTTTGTGGGTCAGCAAGCCTACTGAAACCACCTGACTCAATAAAGCCATCTCTCCCTGCTGCTGTCTTGAACCACTGCCGTTTTGTGTCCTCTCCAGCGCCACAGTTCTCTCTGTGCAGGGATTCCAGACCCAATGGAAACACTCTACTCCTGACTATTCTTCTTGATGAAGGTTCCCTTTAACCTCTGTGGGACTGACTCTCTTATAAGCCTACTCTTCCCATCAAGACCACAAACTGACCAACTCCCTTGGTAGGTAATAGAGTCTGTCAGCATCAGAGCCTGAATTAGAAATGGCTCCTATTGTACTTTGATGGACCAGCCATATGAAAAGGCATCCTGTCCGTGACTTGGTGAGGACAGAAGACTTCCAGATGCAATTTCAAAAATGGCCCATCCAGGAACTATTCCACAGTCTTGCTAAAACATTGCAGCAGCTACACAACATGAAATCCCATGTATGAACACTCTCAGCATTCAGCATGTTTCTACTCAGGTGACAAATGACTGTTGTCAACCCATTCATCACCTTTGCCAGCCCATTTTATTTAGACATTATCTGTACCCAATGCCACCTGGCCTATCCAGCACTCTCTCCCCAGCTCAGGCTTCCTTTCCACAGACACCTGGGGGAGTCTGGAAAACACCCCCATTTCCTCTTCCGGCTTCTCTGACACTGCTCCTCCAAATTGATCTTACCTGACTGTGGTTATTGAAATTCTACACCTTCTTTAAAGAGTAACTAAGTGATGCCTTTCCTCTAGGAACTATTTCTAGAATTTTCCCAAGTAAATAACCCTCCTCTAGTGGAAATGGTGTCCTGGTGTGGCACTATGGGGTTAATATATTGGACCACAAAGTCAGCTTGAACTGCAAGGTCGGCGGTTCAAGCTCACCAATGGCTCCTCAGAAACCCTATACAGGGGGTCACTATGGGTTGGAACCAACTCGATGGCACTTAACAAGAACAAAGTGGGAATGGAAACTGCAGCCTCATCTTTCATATCTTGTGGTTCAGTAGCCGGATCGGGGGCATTTTACCCGCAATGGGAAGCACAGCAGGGGCTGCTGGGTTATGGTTTTCCTTGTGGATCTATATAGCAAAAGGCTTTGAGGCACTTATAATCATCCATTATAGCTAAGTGGACACTCATCCCTTCTTTCTCCTCATTCCATCACACCTGCCTCCTAGATTCTAGACAGAAACCTTCATATCTGTCATCTACACAATACCTGACTTGCTGGCTTGGGCACCAACAGGTGGATGAACTGGATGAGGTGGAGTTAGGATGATACAAGTCAACCATGGGACAGGAGTTTGCTCTTAAATTTTCATTTGGTATGTCTGAGCTTTGAAATAAGAAAATTTACCCATATAGAAAGAAGGCATGGTTTTCTTTTTTTCTAGAAGCCTATGGATCATTCAGAAAAGAAAAATTGTCACAGTTGGGTCTGATTCATTCCCCCATATTTAAAAAAGTGAAATATAATAAATCCATATGAACACGTTGTTCTTCTTATATAGAAGCAAAACTCCCACATCCAATCAGAAACCTAATCACTAACACCTCCGCCCACCCAAACCTGGATAAATGCATGATCAAGGGTGTGCCTGACTCTATGGTTGAATTAAACCATTCTCTCCCCCTTTTTTTCCTTTCTGATTCCCACCAGGAATTAGCTGTGTCATGAGGTAGAGAAACCATGTCCTTGCCAAATCAAGCATTCAACTCAGCGAGACATTCAGTTTAATTGTTTCTTAGTCATTCAGAGACCTCTAAAATTGTCCACTACATAGGCCAAGTTTATGGAGACAGAATTTATGGATAAATGAAAAAGAAGAAGGCAAGAGATTTAAGTTCTTGGAAGAAATTAGGGCTTTTTTGTGTTTATTTTGGGAAAACTCAGGTTGTTACTAATAGAAGGGCATTTCAAAAAGTTTGTGGAAAAATGAGATTAAAAGATTATAAAACTTTTCCATCAACTTTTCAAAGCCACCTTGTAATTACTTTTGTGGGGTCCAACTTCAAACCACAAGGTCGGCAATTGAAACCCACTAGCTGCTCCTCAGAAACCCTATACAGGGTCACTATGAGTCCAAATGGACTTGACGGCACTTAACAACAACAACAACTTAAGCCTAAAGCGAGGAGTCCAGGTCTGGTGCTGTAGGATAAGCACTTGATCACAAACTCGGTGAACCATAAGGTCTGTGGTTCAAACTCATCAGCCACTCTTCAGAAACCTTCTATAGGGTCTCCATGAGTCAGAACCAATTCAACGGCATGTAACAACAACAAAGCCTTAGGAGAAGGAGATGTTCTAATGTGGGGCTGTGAGAAAAGCACCACATGGTCAGAAGTTCAAACTCACCAACCACTCCTCGGAAACCCTAAACAGTGTCGGTATGAATCGCAACGAACTCAATAGCACTTGACAACAACAGCAACAACAAGAAGTAAGGATATCTAGGAGCCCGTTGAGGTGTAACAATGAAATGCTCTGCTTCTAATCCAAAGGTTGACCATTAAGCCACCCAGCAGCTGTCCAGGAAAAATTTCCTTTCGTAAAGATTATAGTCAAGGAAATAGTGTGGTTCTTCTCTGTCACATGGGGTCACGGTTCGTGAGAACTGACTTGACAGCACTCACTGAATACAATAGAAGAGTCACTTGTACATGGCAGTAAAATACACAGAATTATATAAGATAGAAGTTATTCACTGTGCTGCATACATCCATCTCTGAGCTACAGGAATTCAGCCAAACATACCTGTTTATATGGTCATCCTACTGTCCCAACCTGTGGTCTTCTACGTGGATGGTTTGGTTTTCTACAAAATCCATGAATGACGCAAATGGTTAACAGACTTAGCTAATAACCAAAAGTTTGGAGTTTCAGAGGTGCCTCAGAAAAAAGACCTGGTAATCTACTTTAAATGTCAAGAAAACAAAAATCCTCACCACTGGACCAATAAACAACATTCTTATCAATGGAGAAAAGATTGAGGTTGTCAAGGACTTCATTCTCTTGGATCAACTATCAACACTCGCAGAAGCAGTAGTCAAGAGATCAGACGACGTATTGCATTGGGCAAATCTGCTGCAGAGGAAATTTTTAAAGTATTGAAGAGCAGAGATGTCAGCTTGAGGACTAAGGTGTGCCTGACCCAGGCCATGGTGTTTTCAATAGCTTCATATGGATACGAAAGCTGGACATTGAATAAGGAAGATTGCAGAACAATTGATGCCTTTGAGTTGTGGTGTTGGAGGAGAATACTGAAAGTACCATGGACTGCCAAAGGAACCAATAGATCTGTTTTGGAAGAAGTGCAGCCAGAGTGCTCCTTGGAGGCCAGGATGGCTAAGCTTCGTCTCTCATACTTTGGACACATTGTCAGGAGGGAACAGTCGCTGGAGAAGGATGTCATGCTGGGTAAGGTGGAGGGTCAGAGGAAAAGAGGAAGACCCCTAACGAGATGGATCAGCCAGGTGGCATCATTGATGGACTCAAGTGTGGCAGCGGTAGTGAGGTTGGCCCAGGATGGGACATTGTTTCGTTCTGCTGTGCATGGGGTCGCTATGAGTCGGTCCTGACTCAATGGCACCTGACAACAACAATCTACTTTAAAAAACAGTCATTGAGAAGCCTGGGTAGTGTAGTTCTGCTCTGATACACATAGGGTAGCCATGAGACAGAGCCAATGGGTTTTTACTGTTTTTTGTGTTTTGATTTTTTTTTTTTTTTTTTTTGCCTACAGAAAGAAATGAAAACAAGCAAAAAATACAAAGACAACATTTGATGACCTATTCCTACAAAGTCTGGCGAGTAGAAGAACACTGCTTCTGATGAATGATGCTTATTATCAGACTTGGGGTGCTGCCCTGTGACATCACATGCTCTCTCCAGTGCTGACTGAGGATCATGGGCGTGATGGCAGTCCTAGGAGGCACAGTGGGCATGCAGGCATCCTATCAACACAGTGGGTGCTGCACAGAGACAGATGCAGCAATTGAAAGCAAGTATCTCTATACAAGGGGAGAGATGCAACCTTGGCCAATAAGCTTTGTTCACATGCCGCTTCACCCAGCTATGCATTCATCTCTAGGCATGGTTACATATACTCATGCAGTCACAGGAGAAAGTGCAGGGTGTAGGGAGGGACCAAGGAGCAGCCACCTGCCATTCCCTAAACAGGCTGTGGGTCATGGAATCCCAACATTGAAGATCTCTAAGACCTTGTCTCTGTAACACGGATAGAGCCATTGGACAAACCAGGCCTCCCTGAAATGAAGGTCTCCCTGAAAAGTCTCATTTATCCTTCTAAAAACATCAGGATGTAAAAGCTCTGTCAAGCATTTTTCCTTCACTCCTGAGTGCAAGGTTGCAGACACTGGGGACTTGCCAAACTCAACTGGTTTCCTTTTCTCAATTACAATTTCATGTTTTTGCACATACAGGGTTTAACCCTGAAGAGCTGAGCATGCTTGGGGCATGAATGGCAGAGGCCTTTTAAGTTCTCCATTGGTTCACTTGGGAACTAGACTCATATGAGAATATTGTTCAAGAAATACAGCGGGATCTTCCAATATCTCATTAGCAAGCCTTCACTGCCATGTGGTACAGTGGCAATGGGGATTTTCTGGGAGCACGATGTGAGACAAAAGCATAATGACCGTCATTTCCATATAACAGTGGGAAAGTAAGGAAGAGTGAAAACAAAGGAAACAGAATACAAATCACAGTAGTAGTTCACTTGACATCCCTGCTCAGCCAGCCTGTAGACACATGAGCTGTAGTGCAGTGATGCTATATCCACCCAAGTGCCCACCCATTCCTTGATGTTTGGATAACCATGCCCAGAAAAGTCTCTCCCCACATGAGGTGGGAAACCCAGCATTCTGTCTACTACCTCTTGGGATTCTTGAGGCATTATGCTTGTCTATCAGTTTGAACTGCAAGGTTGGTGGTTCAAATTCACCAGCAGCTCCTTGGAAACTCTACATAGACAGGATCACTATGAGTCAGAACTGACTGATGGACACCCAACAACAACAACAAATGTTTTTTCTAACTGATTCTTGCACACCCTTCCAACTTCTACTGATTCCCAGTCTCTTGTATCCTTCGTCTTATGTATTTTCTCTCCTCCAATGTTGACAAGACATGAACATAACCCATCTGCTTTAGATCTGACCCTAATGCCTGCAATCACACAAGCCACTTGTGATTGAGTGCCTACTCACTGCCAAGCTGTTTTAGATTGGCACTGGATCTATTCAGGGCAAGTCCACTAGGAAGACAGTCAAAGAACAAATAAATAAACAATTCAATAAGTGATTAAAGATTATGTAAAGGGTCTGACTTAGAACAGGGACTCAGAGAAGATACATCTACATTTAGATCTATGAGGTACAAAAGAGCAAGCTAATGTTAGTATGAGCATTCCACAAGAGTGCAAAGGCTCTGTGGTGAGAAGGCTCAGTTAGTTTGAGGAGCAGAAGAAAGGCCATCATTTGATGGACCTAGAGTACATCATCGGATTCTTCCTCTAGACTCTCAGATTCCATCCCATACACACACACACGCACTCTCTCTCTCACCCTCTCTTCTTCCTTCCAGCAACCCAACACCAAAACTTCCTACCTAGGCAGTGTATAAATTATGCAGTTTGTCTTCCTATGAGCTACCCTTTGAATGTTATTTTTCTATCTTTATGATTTATATTAATATTCTATGGAATCCTGGTGTGATGATGTAGGATAAGCACTGGACTACTAAATGCAAGGTTCAAATCCACCAGCCACTCCTCAGAAACCCTATATAGGGTTGCTATGAGTTGGAACTGGCTTTACGACATTTAACAACAACAACATTACGATTCTATCTTCCCACTACACAAAGTCCAACACTAAAGTTTTCTTTATCCCAAGTACACATTTGGCTTGGCCAGTGCCTGCCAAAAATGAGAACTCCAACTCAGGTGACCCTTTGCCTAGGAAATGACTTCGACTACTTTAACCACTTTGAGTACTTCAATGGCCCTGAAGCAGCCCCCAAAATGTCCTGTACTCAACTGTGAACAAAACATCTAGCTTAGTAGGGTGAAACTGAATCGCTAACATTTTCAGTGAGCAAATGAATCTCCTCTCAGAATATTGTCCTTTGAAATTGTTTTTGTTGCTGTTGTCACATATAATTGGTGATAAAATGGGCTTTTTTATTAAAATACTTTCATATGTTGTTGTTGTGGTTAAGTACCGTGGAGTCAGTTTTGACTCATAGTGACCCTGCACAGTGTTTCCGAGGCTGTAAATCTTTACGGGAGCAGAACGCCTCATCTTTCTCCTGTGGAACTGCTGGTAGTTTCGAACTGCTGACCTTGAGGTTAGCAGCCCGATTTGTAACCACTACGCTACCAGAGCTCCTTATGTTGCTTGGTATGAATTTGTAAAAGAGGATACCAAAGACTCAGAGATAGTCATGTGGCTGGTGCTTTCACAAATATCAACACTTTACCTTCCCCATGAAACTACAAGGTGAGTGCTGCTGTGCCCACTCTACAGAGGAGAAAACGTAGGTCTTGGGAAGTTTTAGAAATTGTCCAAATTTATCCATCTGGTAAGTGGCAAAGCCAGGATTTGAACAAGGATTTATCTGACATGGAAGCTAGCCAGGATTTGAACAAGGATTTATCTGACATGGAAACTAGGTGTCTTTCTATTATAGAATGTTCCAAAATACAGATGGCAGCATCTTATAATTATTCTGGCAAAACTCCATTGGAGAAATATATCTATTGATCAACAAGTACTTGTCAAAAGATGTGCAGGAGTTAGTGCCAACACAAAGGAAAATGTTATTGTTAAGAAAATGTAATTATCGTCAGCGACAAGGAAAGGAGCCCCCTCCCTTTCAGGTGTGTGTATGTGGTGTAGTGAATTACTTAATATGTCTCTTCTTATCTTAGTCTTTGTAAAGCATACCAAATAACTCTTTTCCTGATAGGTCTGGGTAAGAGAAGGTGGCAGAAGATCATGATACGATGACATGATTCAGCTATGGAGGTTAAGACAGTTCATTGTAATTGTCAAAACTTGAAATTCTAGCATGGGTTTAAATGACTCATTTCAGAGGCAGGAAGGAGGATTTCACTACTATCAAAGAAGAAGAACCTTGAGTGGAGCGTGTCCTTTGGACCTGGAGATCCCTATGCATCGAACCTCCTTGACTAAATGACAGGAAGTTATGACACCGGAAGAGTGGCATAGAAGCACCTGCAGCAGAACAAGAGCCAGAGCACGAGACAGAACGGTGGGCTTCCCAGCCTGTAAGCAAGTAAAAAAAAAACCAAGATCAAGGCTGTGGTGTGGTTGGATTAAGAGTTCCCAATGAGTGACTGTGGGAAGGAGACTTGCTTGCAAAGTAGGGTGCCTCCAGTCATTTAATTGAGGGTGCTAGGTTTGCTGAGGCCTGAAGCAAGAGCAGAGTGCCTTCACAGTGTGGATTATAGTGGAGTGGTATGCCCTGTACGAATGAATCAGCAGGCCTAAAGGAGCTTTAGATGTTTGGCTGGGCCGAGAGAGGCCTGCCTGTGGGTATGGGTATGGTTCTAGTCCAGCTCTCTTAACCAGAACAGGCATTCCCTGAGCATTTCATAATCAGCATTGTAATCTGTTAACTTCCACACACAAAAAACATAATTATGAATATGCTGTCTGAGTTCTGTGTGGTCACTACAATGCATTACCGAATACAGATGAGAAGTAGAGGGTACTGTGTGTGATAGGAATAGTTGGTGCCACTTTTTTTTTTTTTTTTTTTAACAGTGTGTAATAAGCAGTTTCCTTTCCCTACATATACAACTTTCTAGTTAGGTACTATGAAAGTTCCAATTTTGCCTAGGAAAAAGAAACTTCCATTCATGGTTATCAGACTGCAAAATCCCATCATTTATAATTAATTAAGAACCAATAACCACCAAATGACAGCCCTGCAGCCTGTTAAAGACACGCAAAAGAAGGGAGGGTGATAAGAAGCGAGGGGATATGCGCAAGAACACCCACTTGCAGATAATACCCACTTGACCTGGCTTCAATGACTGGATGATCAGAGCTCGGCCAGAAGAGGAGAGAAGAGGGAAAAAAGCGTAATCTGATACAATTTGATGAACTTGACCTAGACCTATGGATGCAGTAGCTCAAACAAGGAAACAAATCCTTACTGCAAGAATCATTCCCACCCCCTCCACACACAGAGTACACAAGGATGGGCAACTTGGACATTGGCTACCCAAAATGGTGTGGGGATACAAAGGCAAGAAGTGACTGGCTTACAAGCTTTCAAAAGGGAACCTAGATCCAGAGGGCATGGAGAAAGGTAGAATAATCTCCAGTGAGTAGTATCCAATCTGACTAGGCAGGGCTGATGAAATGAAATGTAGATAGGTTTCTTGTGATACAATAGTGAATAATTGTTATCAGGACTCATTTTGAGGGTTGGAAATGTAAAGGTAGATGTTTTATAGCAAGGAGGGGAGTGATTAACTTTTCAGTGTAGGAGCGGAGGTCCATGGGACCATCAATGGAGAAGAGCAGAGAGCAGGACCCTACCCAGAGAAGCAGTGATGCCTGAGATGGAGGCAGAGACTATGATGTGGACAGAGGGAGCATCTGGTAACTTGAGATCTAGAGAGGGAGAGGGGCTGTGTGTTGATGACCAGGCGGGAGGCAGGCTTGCAGGGTATACCTTTTGGTTGGTTGATGATGCATGGAGGGGATTGTAACCATGGCAATGATATACGATAGAATGAATGTAAAACTCATGTTCTCCCATTTAAACTATCACATAATTCACAATAAAACATTAAAAAAAAAAAGAAAGAAAGAAAGAAAAGAAAAGAAAAAAGGAGGGGGAGGAAAACCTGCTACACATTCCCTAGTATATACAGCTAGCCTTTCTTTTTTATTTTTTTATTTCTAAGCAAATGTTAAGTTCTCCAAAGAAAGGTCATCCATAACCAATGCTCACAGTAGAGGTCTAAGTCCCCCAAGGTTCTTCACACTATCCAGTAATTGAAATGTTGCTCCTGCACTATAAATGCTCTTGGGCTGAAGTCATCTGAAAAATGTTTTTTAATTTGTTGTACAATGTATCCAACTCTCATCTTTCAAAGTGTGCTCCTCCTCTCTCACACCCTGCTTAGCTGCCTGCTTTCCGGCTGTGGAGCATCCCAGAGCCTCAGGGCACAGGAACTAGCAGGGTTGATGCGCACCAAATTCATGGACTTCTTAGGGTGAATGAAGTTCTACAAGGATGAAGGAAAACTTCCCTTATACAAGAGTAAGTAAAAAAAAAATGCTATAAAATCATAGAAACCCTTATTAAACAAAAATATCAAAATGGGAAACTATTGTTTCTCATAATACCATCCATCTAGGTCTGTATACTTCTGAAGGTGAAGTTTCTACTGCTCTAGGATCAGCACTGGACTGCCAACCACAAAGTCAGCTGTTCAAACCCATCAGCTGCCCCTTGGAAACCTGTGTTGCTATGAGTCAAAACTGGCTGGATAGCACTTAACAACAACCAACCATTCCCTGATGAACCCTGTGCTCTTTGATTTACAGCTCCTTAACACAGCAGTTTGGGTATCCTGCAATGACTCAAATGATGTTCCTTTTCAATGTTCTTTGAGTCTGGGGACAAAAAGTCTGAAGGGGCAAGAAGATCAAGGTTGTAGTGTGGATGGGATAAGAGTCCCCAATAAAATTCTCCTAGAACAGTCCTTGCTACCCTTGACGAATGAGCAGGTACACTGTCATAATGAAAAACATTCCTCCACACAACTTTGTTGGACCTTTTCTCATCAACGCAATTTTCAAAGTTTTTAAACTTCTTCATAATAAGCCCTCATGATCATTCTGAATCCTTCAGGAAAATCTAACAATCTAGGTTAGTCTTTTGGGATCCCAAAACTTTTCCCCATAACTTTCTGAGCTAACCTCCCTGCTTTGAATTTACTTGACTCAGCAGATCCCCTCGGACATCCCTGTTTTGATAGTACCTTTTCTGCAGGCACCCTAATGAGTCTAAGACAAGTGTATCACTGAGCAAACTTGCCTGCAACCATCCACTTATGGTAGAGACATGTGTAAGCATATACTGCATGGGATAAACCCATGCATGAATGAACTGAAACCCTAGAAGCATTATCTTTTGACTTATCCTCATATGAGGTTTCTGTCCACACAAATGTTTGCTAAGTCATTAGAATTGCTCTTTAGAGATGAGAGTCTCTAAGTTTCTCCTCCCATCAACTCCATGGCCCATTCTCCCACATAGCAGCAGAAAAATTTTGGTGGCTTCATCTTTGCCTTGGGAGCACGGTGGCTCCATATGATAGACATTGGACTGCGAACCACAAGGTCTGCTGTTTGAACTCACCAACTGCTTCACAGGAATAAATATGAAGCTTTCTGCTCCTCCAAAGAGTTAAAGACTTGGAAACTCTGAAACTCTATACGGGGTCCCTTAGAGTCTGAACAGACTCCATGGCATTTAACAACTTCTTTACCTTGCTTTTCAAAAAGGAACACCAAGAGCTGTGATTAAAAAAAAGAATCAAAGATATACAGATGCAAATCTGATACTTTGCATATTAGGAAAAAAAAATTACCTAGGCTTAGTCACTGCCTGATTCAAATGAAAAGGCTTGGTGCATTTTCTCTGTGGAACATTCATTAAAACCACTGCAAGCACGCTTTCCAAGGATCTATATTCTATATGCTCATTAGTTTGTATGGGAGCTCGCTGTGATCTGACCCTGTTTCAACCCTCAGGGTCTGAAAATAAAATATAAATGTTTTATGTAAAAGGACTTTGGTCATCTGTCATTAGTCTGCTAATGAAATATAAGGTCATATTGCTCTACATATAAATGAAATGCCCCAGATGATACATCTTGGAGAAAGCTCATATTTCATTAAACGCCGAGTGGGATAAACTTCCTAGAGAGATAGTTCCTGGCACTGGATAAAATATTTATTGACTCCACAGCACATAACCACTACCACAACCAGAACTACCTACAGAACGAAATCATATTCCTTTTAAAGTTATTTAAGATATAGACTAATTACAACAACCAGCACCCAAAGAAAGTTCATCAAAGCTTGAAACATTCATAGGGATTTCTACTTTTCACAATGGACACATTAAGGGTGTTTTAAGATGCTTTCGATATCACTCACTACATAATGCATGTGGCTACTAAGAGCTGACAAATCACTCCCCTTATTAGCTGAGGCAGCACAGTTGAGCAGGCCTCCACAGCATAACTATTACACATTTTTTAGCCAATCAGATGAGAGACCTGAGCTAGTGACTGAAGACTTCCTTTCCTTTTTGTTACTGCATGGTTGTCTGTATGTTTTTTCCCTTCTTACTTACTGATACCTTAGGGTTTGGGGGGGGGGTGGAGATTGTGGTAGAATCAGACTTCAGCTTGGAATTCTCTGTGGGGTCATCTATCTGTAGTTGAATTATTATGGGAAGTTAGAGAAACTCAATAGACTAATTTTAAGATGGTCATAGAAAGAGTACAACCAAACACTTAAAACATACTTAGGTATTTTTTGCTTGTTTTATATGATAGGTCTTTTTTAACATCTGAAATTGCCCCCCATCCTTTCTTTAACTGAACATTGCACTATGCATATGTAATATGAAGACTGCATATCAACCTATTTGATTTTATAAAGCAGATGAAAGGCAACTGGCTGTACTGGGGTTTGGTTTGTGTTAAGCACTGTGTTTATATATACGCCTTGACAATTCCTTGGCCCTAATGTGGCTCTATAGGATAAGCACTGGACCACAAGGACAGTTTGAACTGCAAGGTCAGTGGCTCAAGCTCACCAGCTGCTCTTCTGGAAACTTAAACAGAGTCACTATGAGTCAGAACTGACTCAATGGCACTTAACAACAACAACAACAATCCATAGCTTTGGGAGGTCTAAAGAGTATCTCCCCTCAGTCACTCAACTCACATTAAACCGTTAGGATTCAAAACTGATATCTAATGACTCTAAAACAAAAAGATTCTGTGTCCCTTTGCAATGTTAACACTTCCCTCACCATTAGGAAATTCCTCCTTATTTCCAAGTTAAATGTTCTGTTCCATTGTCTAAGCCCTTGACATCTCTCAGTGCTAATAATAGATGTGCCTACATGTTGTCCAATTCAGTCAGGAAAAAAACAACAACAACAACTTTTGTTAGCAATGATCATCTTACTGAATTTATATTTTTGAAGTTCACCAATTTCTTCAGTGGATTATTCATTTTGTTTCAAATCATATAAAACTGTGTAGGATTAGTGCTTATGCCTCTGGGTTCAAGTTTCTGAAGGACTGTGATTTCACACTTAAGATCCACCTCCATTTGTTCAGCAGAAGTTCTGAGAACAGTAAGAAGTGGGCACTCAGGCTGCTTACCTGGCCCCGTGACTGAAGAAGCCAGGAGACTGTGCCTCACAGCTCTTCAACCACAGGGAGCCATGTTCACATCCATTCACTGAGGTCCATTTCCTAGTTTGCTCATAGTCAGTGACTGAGCAAGGCAGGGACGCTCATCCCTGGGGAGGCATGGGACACTTTGAACCAACTTTACCAGAGTGGTTCTCGGATAGTCTTGAGGAACGTCCACTAGCCTGCCCTATCCCAGAGACTACTTCTGCATATCCTTCTTCCTCTCTCTCCTTTCCTTCAGTTTAAGTCAGGCTGCATGGTGGTCTGTCACCTCCCTCAGATTACCCAACTCCCTTCCCATTTTCTCCCTCACAAGCATTACCCTGAAAATTATTTGTTTTAATATGTTTAATAAAGCTTTGGCTTCTGCTCAGAGGAGTACTTAGACTAGCAGATGGCCTTTGGCACATCACTAAATTGTTTCTTGGTCTGTCATAGGAGGGGCTGGGCCACCTACATAATCAAAGTCCTTACCAGATTGCTTGTCCAAACCCTCAGTTCTCACTGACCAGCCAGCCAGGCAAATACCTTCAGTGACCTCTATCAAGACTTTGACTTATCTGAACCAAGAACTCCATTACCCCCAGTGGAAGTACTGGATTGGGCTGGAGTCCTGAGGGGAACAATGATAGGACATTCCCTATGAGGACGTTATCAATGACTCAGGATCAATGACAACCTCAGAGGCCAAGATCTCAAAACAGGCAGAATTGAACAGGGTGTGATATGTTTGTTTGTATGTATGCTTGTGCGTATGTATATGTGTGCACACATGTAACACATGTTACTTGGTTGAGTGTGTATTTGTATGTGTGTATGTACAATGTGTGCATATGTATGTGCACATATGTGATCAGGGTCTGGAGTAGAGGCATCTCAAGGGAGAAGGGATGCTAATGTGGATCAGCTGCTTTTTATGAACCAATTTCTTTATTAACTCTCTCCCTGAGGGTTACAGAAATCCTGCAATACACGCTTCTGTTTCAAATTTCCACACCAATCAATTGTGCAAATGGCCTTTCCTTCCTCTTTCTCACCTCACCTTTCCTCCTTCCACCCACATACATCTCTTTCCCTTTCCTTCTGTCTTCCTTTCCTCCCTCCCCCCCTCTTCCTTTACCTCCTTCTTTCCCAATGCCCCTCTTCATTTTCTTTGTTTGGAGACCAGGACCCTGGGTCTGGTTGGAGTCTGCACCTGCTCAGGCAGTGAGTCAAGGCTGAATCCTTTTTTGATTTTCCATGATCTCAGCTTTAATACTCCTTTCACTTTCTGGTGAGTTCATAAAAGAGAACAATGGTGTTTTGGGTCAAGTAAAACTAGTGCCAACAAAAAACCAAGAGCAGGCTCCAAAGGTCGATTTTATCCCATCAAGAAGTGAATCTCAGTTGAAAAAAAACCAAACAAGGTTGGGGATAGAGAGAGAAAGAAACCAAGGCTGAGCACAGTGCCACCCTCTACATCCTCACTCATGCTGCCAACTCCTCTGGAACCGTATAGAATGCCTTCTTACATCCACAAGCAACTAGTCGGGGGCAATCCTTCACCATGCAACCCATTTACTCAAGCCCCAGACCTTCCTTGTTCCTCTAAACTGAGAAGACAGGCTTTCCCACTGAAACTTATGGTTAAAAAGGAGAGATTTATGGTGAGGCAATTTGCCTGCTTTAGGGTGACAAGGAGCTCTGGTAGCGTAGTGGTTACGAATCGGGCTGCGAACCTTAAGGTCAGCGGTTCGAAACTACCAGCCGCTCCGCGGGAGAAAGATGAGGCTTTCTACTCCCATAAAGATTTACACCCTCGGAAACCCTGTACAGGGTCACTATGGGTTGGAACCGACTCGACGGCACTTAACAACAACAACAACAGGGTGACATAACTTTAAATCAGATGATGCGCTCATAATCAGCAACACTGGAGATACCTTTTATGGATTAGCTGGAAATAAAGGTGGAGTCCCTGCACTTGTGCTTTCCATTAGGGCCGATTTACGAGCCTCCCAGAAGAACTCATACATGTTTTGTTGGCCAGGGTGCTATTAAGCAGATAGCAGGGGTTCAAAGACAGTCCTCAATGAACCTCAATGTCAAATAAAGGGGGCAGCATATGAAAATGATACAGTAAATTCCAGTCCAATTCACATCATCTTTTATATAAACATGTGTCTCTCTCCTTGCATGAACCAGACTCAAAAGAGATTATCCCCTGAGCATGTGGAAAAATCGAGTAATAGAGATGGTGCATGCAGCACCTCTGCACTTTTGTTTGTTTTTAACAAGGCACGCCTTATCTTTCCCCTCAGATTTTCACCATAAAAATGGCAGTTGCAGCAGTATGGGACACTGTTGCTTGACTAGCAGGCAGTAAAGAGTATGATTCTTTCTCTCCATAAATCATCAGGCAGAACCTCACAAAACTATTATATAGTTAAATATAGGCAACTTCACATGGGTGGGTCCTCAATTCTTTTCTTGGTGACAAAAGAGGTGAAGATGAGAAGGTTGGGGGTATAGCTGAGTTGTTTGCTTTCCTCAATACAGTTCACAATTCTTCCTACACTTAGTGTAGGAATCTTAGCAATCTTCCCTGGTGGTCTTGTTAAGTGCCATCAAGTCTGTTCCGACTCATAGCAACCCTGTATAGGGGTTCTGAGGTGAGGCTGGTAAATTTGAACCTCTAACCTTGCAGTCCAGTGCATTATCCCAAAGGGCCATAACAGAAATCCAATCTTCTCTAGTGGCTGACAACTGTAGCCCAATAGAGTAGGACTTGTTTCAGATTTTCAAAAACAGTATTCCATTTCCTTTTCAATTCTTGGGGGTGGAGGAAAGGAAAAGAGATACTGAAGGAGAAGAGGAGCTGCTTTAACTACAATAGTTTAAAAAGTGCATCTTCCGTTTGTTGTAGCTAAGAAAAATTACAATTTGTTTATTACACATTTACAAAATTCCAAAGACGTTGATAAAGACATTGATGCCCATAAGGCCATTTTAGACTTGTAGACTGCATTGCTCATAAATAGCCTCTCCACACCTACTGCCTGGGTAATGCTGGTAATAACTCCATTTTGAGAGGCAGTAAAGATTAGGGAGTTCCAACTTGACCATTTGGCCAAGAAATAATGAAATTTGGAGTAGATTAGAACTCAAACCACCACCCATCTGTCAGTCTGCTGTATTGGAGTGGCTTGTATGTTAGTATAATGCTAGAAGTTGTACCACCCATATTTCAAATACCAGTAGTGTCTCTCATGGTGGATCTATTTCTGGAAATTAGTCAAGGGAAACCCCATGAAACAGATTTATCCAATACAGTGCTGGACAATGAGCCCCTTAGGTTGGAAGGCACTCAAAATGCCCAGTGGTGACAACAACAGAGTCTAACATATCAATGATCGTGAAGATGGTACAGGACCGGACAATCATTAGCCTTACGTTTTCTTCTGTTATACATAAGGTTGTTATGAGTTACAATTGACTTTAAGGCAACGAACCACAATAATAACCACAAGAACTCAAAACCACAATCTGGGGTCTCATATCTTCTGCCTCCTAGATATAAATACAGACTAGGGATTTTCCATGGCATCTCCATTCACTCAAAAGAGAGGTCTCAACAGCAATTACATGGCTACCTTCCTGTGGTCAGTTGTTAAGTTCTGTCACATTGGTTCTGAATCACAGCAACCCTGTATAGGGTTCTCAAGGAGCAGCTGATGGGTTTCAACCACTGACAGCTTGGTTAGCAGTCTAGAGCTTATCCTACTGCATCATACCAGGACTCCTTGGTCAGTTGTACTGGAGGGTTTTGTCATACTGAGTAAAAGACCCATTTATAGGTAAGTGCAGTTGGATGGTTTCACCATCCAAAAATCAAAGTTTCTCCAGGACCTTAATGATGTCAACAGAGAATTTCTCAGCCATTCTTAATGGTTCCCTGAATTCCGGTCACACAGTTATCCTTGAGAAGCTGAGAGTTTCACAATGCTTATGTTATATACAGTATTAATGTTATATGATCATGAAGATGGAGCACAGCTGGGCAGTGTTGTGTTCTGTTATACACAAAGTCTCCATGAGTTGGATAAGACTCAACAACAACAAAATTAACACAATATAGAATGAATAGCATTATCCATGATCACAGAATATGAAGCCAGTGAACAAGAAGGAAAGTGACTGGATTTTTTTAATCTGAAAAGAGCTGTTCAAAACTAACCAGAAGATAGCAGACATAAGAGTTGGCAGCCAATCTTCAAGGCAATAAACAATACCTATAATCATCAGCCAGGTAAGACAATCATAATAACGCTATTAAGTTATTAAGAAATGGTACTAGGACACCATGCAAGAAGGCAAGAAAATATTTTTAAAAGATTACTCTGAAATACAGTAAAACCAAAACAGACTGTGTCCGATTGTTGAACTGATGCTTGAAGGAGTATTTAAATTATTTGAGCAATTCAAATATGAGGAGCACTGCAATGTTAGATCCCTGACGTGTTCCTGCAAATATGCTCTTTTGTTTTATGTTTGCAGAGAGTAGAAGTTTTGATAAGCTTCTAAAAATGTGGATCTATCCACTGATAGAAAAGCTTTATATGAATGTGTATGCCTTTAGCCAAAGATAAAATACCCTCTAAAAATGAAGGAAACACATCAGGCACATGGGAACACATTAGTGGAATGATTCCCATTGCCTTCAAGTCCTTTTAGTCTCAAGCAAATATTTTGGGTCAACCTTTATCCTCTCTGGATCACCTCAGGACAGGGCTGTTAAAAGGGCACGAAGTAGGACAGGACCTTCAACAGACAGAAGCACCAGAGTTAGCATCTCACTAGATACCCCTGCCACAAGCTTGTTCATACTGAGAATCATCATCTTGCTTCTGATAAGGAACAAGGCTGACTCGCCTACCTCAGAGTGGAATTCTAAAGCATATGTGGTATCTGACAAGTTGGGAAACAGAATAAATACATTTGCTGATAGGAATTAGTAATATTTTTACATGAACATGCACACGACACCTTTCTTAAACTTCCAGAAGCTTTTTCTAGGTCCTTTGAGTAGAAAATGCCGAATAGCTACACAGTTCATTTAGGAGACAACTGGGAAGCATACCTATTGGAAAAATCAGATAATATAAATGTTCTCTGCTAAATTCCTTGGGTATGTTAATGGCAGTGTGGTTGCATAGTTAAGGAGGGGAATGTCCTTGTTCCTACAGCCCCAAGCTTAAGTGTTTAGTTAGCTTCTATACCTTTTGTTCCAGCCATGGTTCTCTGTTTCTTGTTCCTTGAGTACACCATGTTTCTTTCCATTCTACTCTACCAAGGCTTGCGTGGTTCCCGTCACCATGAATGAATACTTCTTTCCTTTAAACTCATCTCTGAAAAGACTCTGTGCCTGGCAAATGCCTTTTGGTCCATCCCTCGCTTCCCTCTAGGCTCAGGTGCCTACCTCCATATATCATGTGCCATGTTGCACTGAAATGAACTGGTGTACCTGACAGTCTCATAAATAATAAGCTTCTCAGGGAGAAGTGACTTAAAATCATGATGACACCATTGGGACCTAGTACTTCCAAATAGGTCCTGGCCTATAGAACCAACCATAGGTAGGGGTTAGAAACCCATCTCCCTAAGTACTTTGGCCTCTCTAAATTGCAGGACTCCTGTTTCTCTGGCTGCCACTTATGCTCAAGCTTGAATGATGGATGTTGGGCTATAAATAGGATTCTGTATCAAAACAGAAATTGTGCCCCTGAGAGGAAACTTCTCTGCTCAGAAAAAAAGTCCTTCTGCTTAGGCCCATGTATAATAACCCGGAGGAGTTCCTTCTCAGCTATTCTTTGGGAGGAAAAGCAGCCTGTAAAAATGTAAATGGCCCAGCTGTGTGTGTTCTCAGGTCCCAAGTACTCTGGCATATCTTCCTGGGAGGAGGCCTTTTATCATATCTCTCTGGCCCTGTTCCTGGTTTTCAGTTCTGTGGTTGAGGCTTAGTTGGCTGGGCAGGAAAAGTTGAAGGAAGACAATCTCCCCTACACTAGCCCCTCGAATATCTCCCCTGCATGGGTTTCTTGCTGGTCAGCAGTGAGAAGAGAAATGAACGGCACGCTGTCTGACAAAATGGCTTCACTGGGGCCCCAAACACAGAATCACTCTTGCTGAGTCCAGCTGGTGATAGGGCTTATTGCTGCCCTTGGGTGTGCTGGCTACACACTTCCTATGAGTTTGCTCATGTAATTGTTGGTAAGTGCCATCGAATTGGTTCAGACCCATAGCGTGCAACCAGTAAAATCAGTTGCAATTGACTCCAGCTCATGGTGAGCCCACGTGCATCAGAGTAGGAATGTGCTCCTTCAGAAGCAGATCACCAGGACTTTCTTCTGAGCACCACTGGGTAGACTCTAACCTCCCTCCATCCTTTCCAAGCATGTTAACCATTAGCACCACCCAGGGATTCTGTCACATAACACTCATGCGCCCATTTTACAGATGAGAAAATTGAAGCTTGGGGTGAAGAACACAGCTGGCTTGCTGCAGACTTCCATAGCCAGAAGATGACAGAGATGAGGGTTTACAGAACACAGAATCCTCCCCGAACCAGTTATGTTTTGTTCTAGATTCGAACCACAGGCTTGCAGGCAAAAGAGGATTTAGTCACACCACCTTCTATACAGTCTCATTTTTCTCAACTCAGTAACTGGAGTGTTTTGGTAAAGAAATGAGAAATTCCTGTGATTTCTAAAATATTACTTGGTAGCAGTAGGGATTTTTAGCTTAGGCCTTTAGGACTTTCATGTAAGTGGCAGCTGGTCCTTAGAAACACCTGGGAGATTGCAAAGCTCCAGTTCCCAGGACTCACCTCTAAGGCTCTAGTACGGATGGGACAGAGGCATCAGCTGTTTCAAAGTTCCCCAGGTGAGTTTAATGCGCAGTCAAGGTTGAAAAAACAGAAAACATTTCCACCAAAGTTGCCAGGTGAAGAGCAGAATCACCAGGGGGTTTTTTTGTTGTTTTTTTTTAAAGATGCAAAATCTGCTGAACTAACAATTTACCAACAGAAAGACAAACAACTCAAAGGAGATTGAAAAGTGGCCAGTATGCATAAGAAAAGATGCTCAACTTCATCAAGAGAGAAACTCAAATCAAGACTACAATGACTAAAATACCACTTTCTACCCACTGTTGTTGCTGTTAAGTACATTGGAGTGGATTCTGACTCATAGCGACCCTGCATAGTTTCTGAGGAGTGACTAGTGGGTTTGAATGGGCAATCTTTTGGTTAGCCTTCCAGTGCTTATCCTATAGCACCTCACCAAGACCCCTTACGCTCACAAGGATGACTGTAATCTGAAAAATCGGAAACAAGTGGTGATGAGGCTGTGGAGAAATGGGAACCTTTGTGCACTGTTGGTGGGAATATCAAATAGTGTAGCCGGTATAGAAAAGAGTTTTGTGGTCCTTGAAGGGTTATACATAATTACCATACAATCTAGCAATTCCACTCAGAGGCATATTCCCAAGTCTTTTAGGAGCAGAAACTCACACAAATATATATACATAAATGCACATAACAGTACTTTGTAATAGTTGAGAAGGGGACAGAATCCAAGTGTTCATCAACAAATGAATGGAACAAAAAATGTGAAAATTTGGTATAGTCATACAATTTAGCCACAAAGAGAAATAAAGTACTGATACACATTATGACACAGTTGAACATCGAAAAATATTACACTCAGTGAAAGAAGCCAAATACAAAAAGTCACATTTTGTATGATTCCATTTAGAATAGATAAATCTGTGGAGACAGAAAGCAAATTGGTGGTTGTGAAGGGCTGTGGGAGGGGTGCGGAAGTGATGTAAATGTTTGAAACTATACAGAGGTGGTGGGTGCACAACACTGTGAATTATGCGGGCTAATGTGCTGGACTGTAAAGTCAGTTTGAACCAAAAAGTTGGCAGTTCAAGCTCACCAGTCGCTCCTCGGAAACCCTATACAGGGTCACTATGGATCAGAACTGATTCGATAGCACTCAACAAGTACATTCACAATGTTGTGCATCCACCACCTATATTTATTTCCAAAACATGTATACCACCCCAAAAGAAAACCCTGTACCCATTGTGAGTATCCTAAATGCAACTTCATTGTTCACTTTAAAATGGTTCATGTTGTGTCATGTGAATTTCAATCTGATACGACTACTAAGAACCTTCGTCTCCTGTACTTTGGACATGTTATCAGGAAGGAGTAGTCCTTGGAAAAGGACACCATGTTTGGGAGCGGGAGTTCAGCATCTTTGCTATTATTAGTTGTTGATGTTGTTTGGAAGACCTCCAACGCGATGGACAGCAATGAATGGCTGCCACAATGTGCTCCAATATAACAACTGTGAGGACGGCAGCACAGAATTGGAGTGTTTCATTCCATTATGCACAGTGTTGCTGAGTCTAAGCCTACTTCACAGCACCTAACAACATCAACAACTAATGATAGCAAAGATGCTGAACTAAGGGAGGAACAGTGGCCCATCTGAAAGTAGGTCCTTGTCATTAAACTGAGGAGAAACATGTTCCTGTTTCTCTGGCCTGGGGTGAGTTGTGTCAAAGTCACCTACCCACACCTCTAGTATCTAAGAGCCTGCTCTCCTGACACATGTCACCAGTGTCCCTGTCCATTGAACTTGGGCAAGTCCAGCCAAATTCCAAATCTGTACCTTACAAAAGACCTCTAAGACGGATGAAATACAGCAGTTATAAGCATAGGATTTGGGATCAGGTAAACAACTATGCTCATTGTTGGAAGAGCACAAACTAAGGCATCACAAGACCTTAATTTAACTTCTTTGAGCCTATGCTTTCTCATCTTTGAAAGGAAAATGATACATAAGATTTCAGGTGAAAGGAGGTAAGTTACACAAGTGCCTGCCCACAGGAAATGAGGCAAATATGACCCTCAACATGAGGCTGAGCTCTCTCTTCCCATCTCCTTTACATGATTTCCAGATGAGTTCCAGAGACGCTGCAGAGCTGGTATCCCTGATAGTGAACAGCTGGGAGAAAGCTCCAATATCCAGGAACTTTTTTTTTTTTTTTTTAATAAGTTTTTATTGTCAGGTTTGCATGGGAGAACATCAGTTTCACTTTCATCCTATCATATTTCATTTCATTGCAATGATTACAATCCCCTCCAGGCATCATCAAATAATCAAAGGGTACACACCACAGGCCCGCCCCCTGGCCATCAGCACACAGCACCTCTCCCTCCCTGTGTCCAGTGTCCCCAGCTGCTCCATCTGTCCACGTCATTGTCTCTGTCTCCCATCACTGGTGTCTCTGCATCTCTGGGTATGATCCTGCTCTCCACTCTTCTCACTTGATGGTCCCAGGGACCTTCCCTCCTTTTGTCAAAAAAAAAAATCTATCTCCATATTTTCTACCCTCACAGTCAGTCCTGATGGCAATTATTCACTACTGTACCACAAGAGTCTTATCCCCATTTCCTTTCGCCAGCCTGGCCCCAATGGATTGAAAATCATTCAGTGGAGATTCTACCCACCCTGTCTGGAACTAGGCTCCCTCTTGAAAGCTTGTAATCCAGTCACTTCATGCCTTTATAGGCCCTCCCATTGTGTGCAGCCAATGTCTAAGTTGACCATCCCTGTCAACCTTATGCACCGAGGGGGTGAGAGTGATCCTCGCTGTAAAGATTTTTTCCCTTTTTTGGGCTATTACATCCATAAGTATAGTAAAGTTCATCAGATTGTAGCAGGTTACTCTCTTTTTTCCCTCTTCTTTCTTTTTCTAGTTGAGTTCTGATCATCCAGCCATCAAAGCTAGGTTAAGTGGGTACTATCTGCAAGTATGGGGTGTTCTTGTGCATCTCCCCTCACTTCATATCAGCTGGATGCTTCACTCTCTGCTCTAGTCCTCTGTGGCCATGTCACTGCCTCTGGGCCCAGGAGTCCCCAGCTTGCCGTACTGATGGCCATTCAGGTCTACACCCAGGTTCACAGGGGTCTATTCAATGTGGTCGGATTTAGCTCACAACTTCATTGCTGTTTTCCCCCCCTCTTCCCGTTATCAGTAATCAATGTGGTCACCAGCCAGACCACCTCCATGCTCATGTATTGCCCTTAAGTTTTAGTGTTGGAAGGGAGTTTGCTCTGAGGGGTCCTGACCATTTGCCTTGATGGCTCCCAGGTGAACAGCTTATTTGTTCTTGTAGAAATCAATCAGATTGTCATTATTGTAACTCTCAAAATAGTTGCATCCTTTTATGTTGGGGTTTTACAGATTGTTCATATGGTTTGTCTGACAGGCCTGACAGGCCTGCTTTTTTCTTGCGGGATACGCTGGAGTAAAGGGTCTGCACAAGTTAATTTTAGGGCTGTGACCCAGAGGCTGAAGTCATAAGCCACCAAAGAATCTGCCCTTAGGTCCGATAGGGCTCTTTCTCTGTGTGCAGTGGGAAAAACTGTGGGATCAAATGCTGGACCCTTTTTCTGGGGGTGCTCACCCACCCGCCTGAGGCGTCCAGAATGGGCAAAGAAGGGGCAACAGGGAAAAGGAGGAAAAATTGTGTAGAATTCCCCCATCATCTCCTTTTGCAAATGTCAATGCACTGCTTTTAGCACCGGTTCCCTGTGCTGGTCTGGCTTTAGCCCTGCCCTCTGAACTCCGCCTGGGCTGGTGGCCACAGAGGGAGTCCCGCACCTAGAGAGATTCCTAAATGGCAGTATTTTCCTTTATACCGTGATTTTTTCACTGGTGTGTCTGGGAAACTAATGCCGTGCACCCTATGCTAGATTCAGAGTTCTGGTACTGTTCTGTGAGAGCAGCTTCTCTGGTTTTCAGTTCCTCTCCCATGGAGCCTGTCCTACCTGACTCTGCCTCAGCAGTCCCCAGAACTGGAAGTCCAGGAACTTTTGCTTAGAGAAGCTGGGTCTCTCATTAAATATTAACTCAATTACTTGCAACACCTTTTATACCAGATCCCCAATTCCTATCCTCTGTGTAAACCTCAGCCTAAACTATTCTCATCTGTTGAAATAGTCAGGTAAATAGAAAATTTCTTTTCTGTTTGATTTCGAACAACAGGACAGTTGGCATTATGACTTCACAGGTGTTGGAATATACTTCCATCAAGAGACACTCTTTGTGATTTTGCAATAATCTATAATCATGGCCTAGATCTGTTATTTTATTACAGTTTGCCATATGATCAAACTGTTTTTTTTCCATTCTCCTTTATTTGCTTTGCTGAAATATTTTTATAAACAGAACCTTTCTCTTACCAACTATTTGGTTCCCGATGTAGTTTTCTCAAGACAACAAAATAAGTGCTTGATTCATTCTATTTCTTTACTAGCTTTCAAATAATTAGCTGGTTCTTTAGCATCTTCTAAATGTGCTCAATGAGTTGTGTTTTTAAATTATTATTATTATCACTATTAACTTGTAGATTGAAACATATTTGATGCACAACTCCAATGGGCGCCCTTACAAATTGTATCCTGAGTCCTACTGGCATGACCCAAACAGATTATGATGACTACTTTGCTTTCTGGTTTGATACAACATTCCATCCTGTACATCTCCTGTTCAAGGCCTAGAATGAACGACTTCCCAAGGCCTCTGGCTCTTTAAATGGGAATGTTATTTACAAATGAGGGTCTCTTAAAATTCATTGCCATTTAATTCAAAGTAGGTAACTCATATCTATAGTTCTTGGACATTTTCTTGTATTGTTTCTTTGATAATTTTCTCTCCTTTCCTGTTTTCTCTTCTCTGCCTTTTTTTTTGGTTTGTTTATTTTGTTTCTGTAACTTCTGTTTATCTAGGTTTTAGATTTCATAAGCAAATTCTCTCATTTTCTTTTTTCCCTCTCTACTTGTTATTACATCCCATTGTGGTTTTGTTCTACTTTGGGAAGATTTCTCAACTTTAATTTATAACATTTATTGAACTGTGTTTGCGATTTTCTATTTTTAAGAGCTCCTTTGTGTTCTCCGAATGTTCCTTTTTTATAGCACGATGATACTGTTTCATGGGTGTAAAACATCTTGGATACCCAAGGCTATCAAAAAATTTATATATGTTCAATAGTCTTTGTTCCCTTCAAATTGCCTTTGTCATGGTGTTCATTTTGGTTTCTAACACTCCTATTAAAATTTCTTCAAATATCTGATGATCATTATTGTCCATTAATATCTCAGTGCTGATTGAAAGTTCTTTCTGAGGAGGAAGAGGGTGTCTTTGTATAAGATTCGCTGCAGACCAATAAGGCCAAGTTCTAGCAATTTCTCAGGAGTCCTCCAATGCCAGTACATGTAAGTCTTTTCTTTTGAGTTGGTAAGTTTCCCAATAAGACTCCTCCAAATTTCCTGCCTGGAGAGTGTAAATCTGGCTTAAATACAGGCAAATATAGACATATACATATATAAATAGAAGGGAACTTCAAAAAGTTCATGGAAAAATTAAATAGAAAGATAACAGATTTTTTCCACAAACATTTTAAAGGCTTCTTGTATATAATGTCCATATTTGAGCAAAAGTCTTTTCCATTCTATTTTCTAGACTGCTGCCAGAGGAATTCTTTATAAAGTGCAACTCTAATCATGTCGTTTCCTTTGACCATTCCTGACTCTCACAGGATAAAATAATACTACCTTTAATACTGGAGTCCTGGTATGGTGTTATAGGATAAGCACTCAACTGCAATGTCGGTTTAACTGCAAAGTTGGTGGTTCAAATCCACCAGCTGTTCCTTGGAAACCCTACACAGACTCACTATGAGTTGAAACCAACTTCACACTACTGAACAACAAAAAAACTTTACTATTAATTTTAACTTTGTAGAAAAATGATTAATAATGATAACAACAGCTAATATTTAAATTCCTTCTTTTCTGGACTAATATGCACATAAATTACTTGCAGTTCCCCAAACACATTTATTCTACCTGCAATCCCTCCCTGTACATGTTTCTCCCTGTAGTCTGTGTTGTCTTTTCCATTCTTTTCATTTATCTAATTTTTATATATCCTGAAAAAAAGTATGGCTAGGAATTACCTAAGGATCCCAGTAGAGTAGTGGGTTACACGTTGGACTCCTAATTGCAAGATCAGCAGTTGGAATCCACCAGCCACTCCATAGTAGAAAGATGAGACTCTCTGCTCCCATAAAGATTTACAACCATGAAAACCATATATACAGGGTTGCTGTGAGTTGGAACCACTTGACAGCATGCAGCAGCAAGTATTGCCTGATGCAATATGAGGTTCTAAAAGTTTGTGGAAAAAATCCAATGAAAAGATAATGATTTTTTTCCACAAACTTTTTGAAGTACTTCATATGTTTTCAAAGTCTATTTCTGCTCATTCTGGGCTAACAACCATCCCTCTGTGTTCCCATGGTATCCCATAGTAAACAAAGCTTTGCTACAGAATTAGTTACATTTGCTGTATCTGCATGTCCCTTTTGGACTGAAACTCCTTGAAAGACTCTTTTGTGTCTGTATTTCAACATCCTAGCACCCAGCCATGAGAAATTCACAACTAATGGAATGACCACACAAGGGAAAACTAGCCTCGTTCCCCCTCCCTGGACCTTGGTTGAGATTCTTTGTGCAGGTTGGCTTGTTGGTCTGATCGGCCATGGTCATGTGCTCTGCACTGGGGAGGTGGGAGCAAAGTTGTCACATTTTCAAAGTGAACATGCGAATCTTTTCTAGAAACTTCATCTTAAGCCATGTGAAAACTTTAATTTCTATCATCTGTACTACTGACTTTTGGGGTGGTGAGTATTTTCTTGGAAGAGCCTGCTGCTGCTGTGTGCTGCTGAGTTGGTTCTGACTCAAAGTGACCCTGTATAGAGTTTCTATAGCTGAAAATCCTGACAGGAGCAGAAAGTCTCATCTTTCTTCCTCAGAGCAGCTACAAAGGCTATGTCTTTCTTCCTTCCTGTGCCAGTACACATGCATACTACTACAATGGTGGTAGCCACCACGGAATACATAGGTACACTCTCAGCCCATTGTGCACATGGCACTGTATTAGTTTCCCAAGGCTGTTGTAACAAATCACAAACTGGGTGGCTTAAAATATGAGCAATTTCTTCTCTCACATCCTGGAGACTGGAAGTCCAGAATACAGGTGTCACAGGACACCTGATGGCTCTAGGAGAGAATCTTTCCTTTCCTATTTCAACTTCAGTTGACTGCAAACATTCCTTGGCTTGTGGCTGACTCACTCCAAAATCAGTGTCTGACTTCACATTACCTTCTCCTCTATGTTGACGCATGTGTCCCCTACTTCTCATAAAGATATGTGGTTGTTATTAAGTGCCTTCAAGTAGGTTCTGACTCATAGAGACCTAAATAGGGTTTCTTAGGAGTGACTTGTGGATTTGAACTGCCAACTCTGCAGTTGAGTACTCATCCTACAGCACCACCCCAGGACTCCATCATTAAAGACATAGAGGATGCTACGTAGGGTCCACTCACATCATCTAGGATAAGCCCCTCCTCTTGAGATCCTTAACTTCATTACATATTTTGCCACATAAGGTAGTACCCACCTTTTGTCATATAAGACAGTACTGGCAGGGGGGTAGTTAGAACAAGACTTTGGGGGGGGGGGCACACAGCACTTTCTAGACACTACTGAGTTCTTATAACCCTCTTTAAAGAGATGCTTAAATGAACATATTGGATTTCCTAGAGTAACATGTGGAGTCTTGGGATGGTGTCGTAGATAATCCCTGGACCACAAGGTCAGTTTGAGCTACAAGGTCAGCATTTCAAACTCACCAGCCACTCTTTGGAAACCCAATACAAGGTTGCTAATAGTCGGAACTGATCTCGATGGCACTTAACGACAATAACAGAGCAACACTTGACTGAAGAACAGAATATTATTCAAGCTGTAGGGATGGTGGTCAGTGGGGATCACTATATTGTCTTTTGGATGTCACAATACGGGATTGGGGTGAAGGGATTCACGTAATTTTCAGGATCATCCCTGAGGTAGATGTTACCAGTCAAGGTGGAGTGGTTAAGAAAACAACCTTGAGGGTCAGTTTCCAAAGTTTGATTCTAGGTTCTGCAACTTACAAATTGTGTGAACTTTAGCCAATTACTTCACTTTTTTTCTTTGCCTCAATTTCCTTGTTTGCTGTGGAGGTCATTACAATGTTCATCTCAGTAGGTGGGAGAAAAGGATGAGACAAATCAATATCCATAAAGCACTAAATCCAGCCTCTCAGAACTCTATAAACAGGTAACACATAAAGCCCAAATTGAGTTGATTCTGACTCATAGGACACTATAAATCAGAGTAGAACTACCCCATAGGGTTTCCAAGACTATAATCTTTAGAGAAACAGACTGGCTCATCTTTCTCCCACAGAGCTGGTGGCTTTGAACCACTGACCTTTTAGTTAGTGATAAAACACTTTAACCACTGTGCCATTAGGATTCCTATGGCAACATGCTATTATTATTATTGTGTGTATTTATGAATGAGAAAATGGTAGAAAAGTTAATTGCCAAGAGAAGTTAAATACTGTTCTCTGGGAGGCAGAGCTAACAAGTGGAAGAGCCCTTCCTCCAAGCCTGGCCTTCCTGATCCCACACAAGTCTGTGCTATATACCACCTTCCACATTCAGAAAGGAAGATGACAAAGGTTCAAAACACAATGAGCCTTGGCAGTTTTACTTTTTAGTTTAAGACATTATTTGGAAGCTGCAGATAAATCCCATGGATCTCCCCTCCTGGAAATGAGTATATGATGAGGAAATGACTTGACAGAGCAAACGCCCACAAACACAGGCAGGTGTCTATGCCACCTCCTCCCACCCCCATCAGAGTCCCAGAGTTCAAAGTGGTTTCATTGCAAATGTTTGTTTCTTTGCTCTGAGTGAAGTCTCACACAGTGACATCACTATGGGGCTGCAGGGGCTGTCAGAGGGTGTGATACTACAATGACTATTTATAAAATTAGCGTAGTGTGTTTCAGCCTTCCGTAGTGTTTCAGCAGAAAGTGAGTATCTTTATAAAAATGTCCCTAAGGATTCTGGATAGTCTAGCACAGGAGAAGGTCCATGGGGAAGGATGACACCATGAGTTACTGCACTCAGTGACTGACACCAATTCTAGTGACACCACTGACTTCAAAGGCTTATTTAGATTTCATTTTATTTAGAAAAGATGAGTTGTGGGGCTGAATCTCATTCCCACCTCAACGTCTACATAGAGTTGCACGGGAGCGGTCCTGAGGATCTTTGACAATGTTTGCTTCTCTGTGTAAACAAAAGATAACCTCTCACAGAACCACAAAAAGGGCTGGCAATAACTTTGGGAGTTGGCCTCTCTCATTCAGACCACACTATGGGCTGCACAATCAAGGCACAGGAGCTGATACAATTCTGAAGTGACTCTTAGAAGAAGATGACAGAGAAAGATGTGACTCTGAGGTTTCTATCTGATGCTGGATAATTAAGCTTTATCAGAGTATATGTGTGTGTACAGATGATACACACCAATGTGTACATTTCCAAGACCATCATGTAAAGAAATATTTAGAAAATCTGAAGGCTTACAGTCAGTAGAATTTGCACTGGAAACAAGAAATTTGGTGTTTTCTGATTGGCTGGACTCAGTGGCCCCCCAGAACAGCCATCTTGGGCAAGATGGAGTTGGGGAAGGATCAGAGCCAAGGCTGATTGATATCTGACACATCCTTGAAGATAAAGGTATGGATGTTCTCTCCCTCTATTTTTTTTTTGTCTGTGTTCATTGGTCTCTCTCAGTCTGTACACCTCCATTCTGATGACTAGAGGGGGTGCCTAAGCAAATGGACACTCTCCCAACCCTGGAGGGTTCTATAATGCATGCACACAGATATGCTCAGAATTTAAGGGGAAAGGTTCAACTTAAAACCAAACAGCAGGGCAAAAGAGCCACAGCTGGCCCTGATGTGTTAATCACTAGGAAAAAGGCCTGGATGGGGGTTGTGGAGTAGGAGAGAGACAGACTAAAAAGGAAGTAGTTTGAGTCCCATCGTAAAGACCAACACTGACACTTGATATTTCTCAGGTGGCCATGAAAGCATGAAGCTGAGACAGAGACATTAAGTTCATACTCATATTTGGCTACAGATTTTTTTTTTTCTCTTTTCTCTCTTTTCTGTGATTATACACTTTAGTACCCAATCTGTCTTTTCTGCTGTTGTTGTTTTATTTTTTAGTACCCTTTTTACCTTTAGGGGACTCTCTTCCTACATTATTCAAGAAGAGAGAGCAATTGTGATCATACAGTCAAGCTATAATCACACCCTGTAAAAACCCACCATCCAGGCAAGAACCAATACCAACTGCCATTCATCAGCTCAGTACCCAACACCTGCAACAGTTACTCTGAGTTGAGTAATAAGAAGAGAGAAAAGGGAAGTCCATCTCCTGATCACATCTACCTGGAGGCAATCAGAAAGCATAATAAAATATCAACATACATCCATCTAATTATTAAGGTCACAGCTTACTACTGAAGATGACCAAGAAACTGATGACCATCTCTGGACATGTTCAGAAACAAGAAAAAGTGACTGAGACACATGAGCAGGAAATAGATCTATGCCGGGGACTGGCCTCGACATAGGAACTTGGTTCACGAGTTGGGGATACCTGGCGGCGATAGGGATAGCAAAAAAGACACAGAGACGCAAAGTGAGAGACAAAGAGACAACCCGAAACCAGGATGGATGCTGGACTGGCAGCAGGCAGATCATGCATTGCAAACATCTCAGCCAGAAAGGCTGTAATATCCTGCACAGTAAACATCTTGGCTAAGCAGGCAGTATGGTTGCAATGCTAGACTGAGCCCCCTGCATGCTATAACACATGCCTTGCCAGTCGTAATGCACCTGGATTCATTCTGCACCTTCCTTTTATTTAGGGGAGGAACTATACACAAAGCTAGGAGGGACTAAGACAAGGTACAGCTGTCAATCTTACTTTTCCAGACATTCAGGCAACTTTACATCATACTTTGCAGGTTCGAATCTCACACTTGGTTTCTCAAGCTTAACATACCTTTTAGCACCTAGCCTCAAATAGGGGGAGGCCTCAAATAGGGGGAGGAAAAGGAGGATTGGGAGGATTCCCATTGTGTCGGCAGCCCAGCCCAGGTTCTTCAGGAAAAGAGATATCTGGGTGAATGGGCTGCACCTGGAAACACTTTAGAGAGGGCATTCCTATTGTCCTTGGAACAGAGACCAGGGAGCCACCCAATTTACTTTGAATGAATTCCCTGAGGGAAAAACTTTGCCTGTTTGGAATTTTACAGTCTTGGCTTTAGGAAAATATTACATTTATCTGTGGACATCAAGGGCCTCATGTCTACATTAAGTAAAACATAACTGGACACTAAGATGAAAAACAATTTACTATGCCTGCCAGATAGCTAGAATCTGTTCCTCAGAGCCTGCGGCCTGCAACACTCGGGCCCTGTGGGCCTCGAACTTCTGACCAGGTTTACACGGTCTGCAACAGACTTAGACATCACACTGGAAGGAGGGAAGGCTTGGAAATGACTGAGAAGGAATTCAGAAAATGATATTGAAATGCATTCAAACACTTCACAGAGGATTTGAGAAGAGTAAGGATGAAGTCAGGAACAATCAAATAAGACAGATAACAGCATTGGAAACAATTCAAAACCTAGAGAAAGAGGTCCAAACGATTAATAATAAAATATCAGAAATAGACAACACGCTGAAAGGGTAAAATAATCTAATTGAAGAGATAGAAGCCAGAACCAGAAAACTGGAAGACAAATCTTTCAATACTGCTAAGATAGAAGAGATAGCAGAAAACAGCATTTTAAAAATCTGAAGAAAGTCTAAGATTCATGTTGGGCAACATGAAGAGAAATTACTTAAGAATTTTTGGCATTCCAGAACAGGAAGAACCACACAAGTTCAAAGAGGAGATAGTTGAAGAGCTGCAGGAAGAAAATTTCCCTAACATCCTGAAAAACGAAAAAATAAGCATTCAAGAAGCTCAACGAACCCCAGGAAGGCTACACCCCACAAAAAGAAGTGTTACATACAAAGGCAAGCAAATCAGATTAAGCTCTGATCTCTCCGCAGAAACCATGCAGGCAAGAAGGCAATTGTTGTTGTTGTTAAGTGTCGTCGAGTCAGTTATGACCCATAGTGACCCTGTAGAAGGTTTCCAAGGAGCAGCTGGTGAGCTTGAACCACCGACCTTGTGGTTCAAACGACTTTGAAGTCCAGCACATTAGCCCACAGCGCCACACCAGGACTCCATAAGAAGGCAAAATGGAGACATATATAAAACCTGAAAGAAAAAAAACTGCCAACCAAGAATCTTCTACCCAACAAAGCTGTCAATCAAATACAACAGTGTAATCAAAACATTCCAGGATAAACAGAAGCTAAAGGATTTTGTCAAAGCCAACCCTATGCAGCAAAACATCCTAAAAGCAATTCTGTGGACTGAGAATCCAAAAGAACAGGCAACAACTAGAGACTGACTTATGTGGCAGCACCACTTGGAACTCAATCAACAAATAGAAATGTCCAGAACAGAACAAAACTGTAAGAACAAATTCAGAGGATCTGGGAGGTCAGTCTATGATCAAAACGACTGCAATGTGAAAGAAGGTAAAACCATAGGAACAGAGATGCACTTGGTGAGGAGGTCAGGTAGATTACAGGATAAACCAGACTGTTCAAAATGGAGGGAAGAGTTAATAGAATATAAGGCAACCTCAAAGGAAATTAACACTCCATAACATACTAAGAAAATGAAAATACAGGAAGAACATGGAAACATTAAAACTATGAAAAAAGTGGCGAGAGAACACAAAAATAAGACAAGGACTAATTTCTAAAATCTATAGGAAACTACAATACCTCTACGAGACAAAGGAAAATAACCCAATTGAAAAATGGGCACAGGACAGAACAGACACTTCACCAAGGAAGTGATCTGGGCAGCCAACAAACATATGAAGAAATGTTCACAATCACTAGCCATTAGAGAGATGTAAATCAAAACAACAATGAGATATCATCTCACACTAGCAATAACAGTGAAGTTCAAAAAAGAAGAGGACAATAAATGCTGGTGAGGATGTGGAGAGACTGGGACCCTCCTATATAGCTAGTGAGATTATAAAATGGTCCAACCACTCTGGAAAACAATATGGCGCTTCCTCAGAAAGTTAGAAATAGAAATACTTTATGATCTAGCAATTCCTTTACTTGAAATACGAACTATAATATGAGTAGATATATGCACACCAAGTACATAGCAGCACTATTCACATTAGCAAAAAGATGGAGACAGCCTAAATGCCCATCAATGGAAGAGTGGATAAACAAACTTTGATACATACACACGATGGAATGCTATGCTACCCTGAAGAATAACAAGGACGCTGCAAGCCACCACCAACATGGATGAACCTTGAGGACATTATGCTGAGTGAAATTAGTCAGCCACAAAAGGACAAATATTGCATAAGACCATTATTGTAAAAGCTTAAGAAAAGACACCCATACTAAAAGGGGGGAAAAATATTTATTGAATACCGGTGGGGGTGAGGTGGGAGTTTGGGGGAGGTGGAGGGAGTGGCCAGTAGAGTACAGGGTATGGGGCAGACACATCATACATAGTTCTGGTATTGGGGAAGGCAATATACAAGAAGGGGGAGGGGTGGAAAAACAAGGTAGATAGGGGAACACTGAGACAGGTTTGCATGGACTAAATGGGACAGAGGTAAAGAGTGATGCATGCTCAACCTTGGATCAACAGAGCTCTGTGATACAGTGATCAAGGCATAGTCTGAAGAGGGGAAATAATACAAAGATGTTTGACTGTCTTGTGAATATTGATTTCCCTTGTCTATTACTGTAAAACAGACACTTGAATGGGATAGAAATGAATGTCAGGAAACATGATTACAGAAGCTTGTAAGCCCATCTTCAGCCTATAACTGGAATACCTAAAAGGGGTTCTACAACTTGCCTAGTGAAATAGTTCTCTTGTGGAGCCTTTGCAGTGTATGGGACCTTAGGTGGAATCTTAAGCCCCATCCAGAACCTTCTGAGGTTAGACATTCCCACTAGAAAGGACAAGTAGACTAGCCTGGAACAGCTAGAGCAACAGAAGATACATCTTCAAAGAAAGATCACCAGGAAAAACCCAAAACAAAAATGGCAGTATGACTGGAAACTACAAGAAGAAGCAAGTCGTTTGCCAGGAAGCCGTCAAGGTAAGCAATCAAGTCCCTTCAGGACAAATCCCCCTCCAAGACTGAAACTCAAAGGGAACACATGAGCACACATGTAAGCTTGTTGGTGACCACATTGGTCTACTGGTGAGTAGAAGAGCAGGAAAGGTGGCAATGAAGAAATGGGTTGCATTCAACCATGTTCCATAGACATTCCTTGACTTAGAGACAAGAGAGAGAAGAGGAAGGGCTGGTTGGCTAAAGTGTGGTAAGACCTGGGGAATCTGAGCCCATGGACAAGGACATAGCTCCGGAAGGCTAGAGTTGAGAGTGAAGCATCCAGCTGATATGAAGTGAGGGGAGACACACAAGAATGCCCAAACTTGCAGATAGTATCCATTTGACCTAGCTTCGAAAGTTTGATAATGAGAACTCGATTAGAAAAAGATAAAAAAAAAAAAAAAAACAATGTTTGATAAAGGAGACAAGGGTAATTGTGACAATTTTATGAACTTGACCTACACTTATGGATGCAGTAGCTCAAAATACCAACAGAGAGGGAAGAGTCTTCACATCAAGTGTCAATGCTATCCCCTCTGTACACAGAGTAGATAGGGACAGGCAACTTAGACATTGGCTACCTAAAATGAGGGGGTGATAAAGGCATGAAGTGACTGGCTTACAAGTTTTCAGGAGGGAATTTAGTTTTAAGTGTGTCGGGGGAAGAAAGGGTCCCCACTGAATAGTTTTCATCTTGTCTAGAGGGGTCTGGTAAAAAGAGATGAAGATAGAATTATTTTCATTCAATAGTAAGTAATTGTTATCATGACTAATTGTGACTGTAAAGGTAGACATTTTTTAACAAAAACAGGGGAATAGTAAATCTTACAGGTCAGAAACAGAGGACCCTAGGAACATAAAGGGAGAAGAGCACAAGTGGAATGCACGACCCTATCCAGAGACGCAACAACACCAGAGATGAAGGTAGAGATGAGAACATGGAGAGAGGGAGCAGCTAAGTACTCTAGACTAATGGAAAGAGAGGGAATGAGTGCTGGAGGACAGAAGGCAGGCTTGCAGAATGTGCCCTTTGGTTGTTTAAATTATTATATATTCCTTAGTGTGTTTTTGTACATCTCCCCACTGCTCCCCCCCCAAAAACAAAACAAAACAAAACAAAACAAAAACTGAGGGAATGGAAGAAAATACTGTTGAATGATGATGCACGGAGAAGACTGTAATCATTGCAATGAAATGATGATGCAAAGCCGATGTTCTCCCATGAAAACTATCACTGTTTACAATAAATAAATAAATAAAAAGATTTGAAGTGGTTTCTAATTAAAGATTTACATACTATGTGGTTGTTGTTAAATGTTATCAAGTTGATTTTGACTCACAGTAACCCAGTGTAGGATTTCCAAGGATATGCTGAAGTGTTCGAACCGCCAACCTTGCCGTTAGCAGTCCAGTGCTTATCCTATATTCCCACACCATATTGCATATTACTTTGTTGTTAAGTACTGTCTGACTATTAGCGACTCTGTATAGGGTTTCTGAGAAGCAGCTGGTGGGTGTGAACTGCTGACTTTGTGCTGATCAAAGTCAGTGCTGATCAAAGTCTAGTGCTGATCCAACAGAGCCATACCAGTAACCCTTACATACTATGTTGCTGTCAAGATCAAATTGCAGTTCAGACTGACTTTGAGGTTAAGCGATTATCCTAAGATACCACAATGAAATATTACATATAAGATTGATAAAAGAGTGTTGGGAAATAAACTAGAAAAGTCAAGACTATTTATTTTTTTTGATTATTACTTTCAGTCTCAATATATAAAATTAAATGACAGCCAAGACAGAAAGGGAAACAATGTATTATGCAACCTGCAGGTTAATTGCCCACAGAGTTGTACGTCTTGTAATATAATTCCGTGCTATAAAGTCACTGATCTTGATTAATGGCAATTATAAGAGATGGCAATTTTTTCCCCTTCGGTTTTAAAAGAAGGAGATAGCCACTTGGGAAAATCTGGGGGGTATGTTTAAAAATAAGGCAATAATTTCCATTAATCTCATTGTCCACAGAAGATTGATGTAAAGATTTGGAGTATTTTATTCTAATCTCTTCCATTTTTTAATTTAACAGATTTTTAAATTTATATATTAAATCATACTATACTGATTTTTTTTTTTGAGGGGCCATCTTTCTATTAACATTATATCTTAAGAAACCTTATTCACATGTTTGTTGTTGTTAAGTGCCATCAAGTCACTTTTGATTCATTGCAACCCTGTATAGGGTTTCCGAAGAACGGCTGGTGAGCTTGAACCGCCAACCTTGTGGTTCAAACCTGCCTTGCAGTCCAGTGCATTAACGGGCAGTGCCATCATGTTTAATTTTTTTGTGTTAGTTGCCATAAAGCCTGACACATGGCAACTCCATGCACAACAGAACACTGTCTGGTCCTGCACCATCCCCAGGGTTGGTTACACACCAGACTGTTGTCATCCATAAGGTTTTCACGGGCTGATTTTCAGAAGTAGATTGCCAGATATTTATTCCTAGTCTACTGTACTCTAGAAATGCCATTGAAATGTGTTTTAGTAAAACACCTCCACTGACTGACAGATTATGGCTCTATACTATTTCCTGAAATAAACATACCAGATTTATTGAAGCACTGTCATGACCTGGGGCACATTGGCTCTTTTATTAGTATTTAAATGAACAAAACATCTTTGTGTACAAATTAAGGCTCACATTTCTCATGACCTAATGGTACATTTGCAGAAGCTGAATTTCTGGGTCAAAGGGCATCAGTATTTTAAGGTTCCTGTGTCATGGACCGATTGTTTTCCAGAAAGCCTGTGCTTCCCCCTAGGAAACCATAATCTTCTACATTACTTCACCCTTCTCTGGATCATCCTTTTAGGATCTTAGTTAATTTCATAGGGCAGATGATAATCTCTTTGCTATTTTAATTTGCATTTTGTGAAGTATCATTGAGATTTCACAGTGATTTTCCATTTGCATTTCCTCTGTAGAGATGTGTTTGTCCATTACTCATGCAACTATTTTGGGTCTTAACTCTTTTGTTATCAATTTGTTTGGATTCTTATATATTAAAAATATTTACCTTTTGGTTCAGTCATACATGTTTCAAACATTTTCTTGCTTTATATGTTGTTGTTGTTGTTAAGTGCCATCGAGTCGGTTCCGACCCATAGCGACCCTGTACAGGGTTTCCGAGGGTGTAAATCTTTACGGGAGTAGAAAGCCTCATTTTTCTCCCGTGGAGCGGCTGGTAGTTTCAAACCGCTGACTTTAAGGTTCGCAGCCCGATTCGTAACCACTACGCTACCAGAGCTTTATATATGCCCCTTTATTTTATGTATGAGACATCTTTTTGGAATTGTTATTGTTAGGTGTCTTTGTGTCAGTTTTTACCTATAGCAACCCTATGTGTAACCGAACAAAATCCTGCCCAATCCTGCACCACCCTGATAATCACTGCAGTGCTGAGCCTGTTGCTGCAGCTACTGTGTCAATTCATCTGGTGAAAGGTCTCTCTCTTTTTCACTGACCAAGCATGATGTCCTTCTCCAGGTACTGGTGCCTCCTCATAACATGTCCAAAGCATGTGAGACAAAGTCTTCCCATCTTTACTTCTAAGGCTGTACTTCTTCCAAGACAGATTTGTTCATTCTTTTGGCAGTCCGTGGTATATTCAATATTCTTTGTCAACACCATAATCCAAATCAATTCTTCCTGGGTTTTTCTTTTTCATTGTCCAGCTTTTACACCAGATGAGGCAACTGAACATACCATGGCTTAGTCCTTAAAGTAACATTTTTGTTTTTAAACACTTTAAACCTGTCATTTGTAGCAGATTTGCCCAATGCAATACATCCTTGGTTTTTAAATTGCTGCTTCCATGGGCATCTATCAATATAGATCCAATTGAAATAAAATCCTAGACAACTTCAATGTTTTCTCTGTATATTATGATGTTGTGTATTGGTTCCATTGTGAATATTTTTGTACTCTTATGTTGAGGTGTAATCCATACTGAAGGCTGTAGTCTCTGATTTTTATCAGGAAGTACTTAAAGTCTTCTTAGCTTTCACCAAGCAAGGTTATCATCTGGATGCCACAGGTCTTCAATATCCAAAAGGGAAGAGCATGCTCAGAGCTTCTCAGATGGAAAGTATTGAAGACAAAACTTTATGCCTATAGTTGCAGTACTGAAGGATTCTATAGGCAAAATACTGAACAATGCAAAAAGTGTCAGAAGTAGATGGAGTGAATACACGGTTACTGTACCAAAACTAACTGGTCAATAGTCAACCATTCCAGGAAGTAGCACATGATCTAAAACTGAAGGTATCAAAGGGAGAAGTACAAGCTACACTGAAGGCACTGGCAAAAATAAGGCTCCAAGAATTGATAGAATGCCATTTGAGACATTTAAACAAACTGATGAGACACTGGGAAGTATTCATGTGTCTATGCCAAAGTTCTAAAAGACAGCTATCTGGCCAATCAACTGGAATGATCCATATTGATACCCATTTCAAAGAATAGTGATCCAACAAAGTACATTAATTATTCAATAATATACTAGCACATACAAGCAAAAATTTGCTGTAGATAATTTAAAAATGGTTATAGCAGTACATTGATAAGGAATTGCCAGAAATTCAAGTTGGATTCAGAAGATGATGTGGAACAAAGGTTATCATTGGTGCTGTCGGATGGATCCTGGCTTAAAGTAGAGAATATCAGGAAGATGTCTACCTGTATTTTATTGACTATGCAAAGCCAATTGACTGGGTGGATCACAATAATTATAGACAACATTGTGCTCATGTAGACTCCTGCATAGACCAAGAGGCAGTTGTTCGAACATAACAAGTAGATGCTGTATGGTTTAAAATTAGGAAATGGGTGTAAAGGCTGTATCCTTTCATGATAATTATTCAAGCTGTATGTGGCAATGTAAGATAAGCAATGGACTCCGAATCACAAGGTTGGTGGTTCAAACCTACTAGCTGCTCCAAGAAACCACGTATAGGGTTGTTTTGAGTCCTAATTGACTTGATGGCACATAACGACAACAGAAATAAATAATCCAGGAAAGTGGACTAGATGAAGAACACAGCACCAGTATAGCTTCTTTATGGTGAGTTATTTTTAAATGTTATTAAGTCAAACCTATTGACTGCTTCTACATTCATCGTTTACATTCACCCAGCAGATAGCTTTACTAACATATTCCTATTTTAGAGAACTGTAAAGGGAATATCATAAATATTGGATTACTCAATTAACAAGGTGAGCACAGGCTAGTTTATGTTTACTTAGTAACATGTATGAACAATTTCACATGTTTTTTACCCCATCAAAGAAGTAGATTGCTATGCATGCTTATGAAGGTGGCTCTTGGTAGATCTAGACATCTGACTTTTCAATTAACAGTCAAGTACTTAATCTTTTGTGTCATCCAGGGGCACTTTCAGAACAGGAAAATAAAAATAAAAATGCAATCCTATTGTTTATAGCAGCAGAAGATATATGCACACCAATGTTTATAGCAGCACTATTTACAATAGCAAAAAGATGGAGACAGCCAAAGTGCCCATCAACTGAAAAATGGATAACCAAACTGTGGTACATACACACAATGGAATATTAGGCTACATTGAAGAATAACAAGGAAACGGTAAGCCACCGCATAACTTGGATGAACCTTGAGGATTATTATGCTGAGAGAAATTAGTCAGTCACAAAAAGAGAAATACTGCATAGGACCACTACTGTAAAAGACTA
>NW_006408557.1:8840487-8917456 GCF_000296735.1 Chrysochloris asiatica | reverse complement strand
AACCATGGCAATGAGATGATATAAAATGGAATGAATGTAAAACTAAAGTTCTCCCATGTAAACTATCATATAATTCACAATAAAACATTAAAAAAAAAAATGCAATCCTGTTAAGACAGGGTTGAGGAGTATAGCCAAAGATGATCCCTGGATGTCAGAATCCTTGGGGAACCAACATGAAGAGCTGGAGGATGGTAACATTTGTAACTTGAGGCATCTTCCTGGAACAGGGTTCCTTTAACTGAAGGACTGGGCACACTGTGGGTCAGCTTAAAGGGTTCACATAGAAGTTACACTTCCTTTCTGAAGAATTGGGTCAATTTTCTAGTCTTCCAATATTTCTTACAACTCTTCTGTCTTTTTCTGTTGTCATAGAGAACAGGGATCCCAATATCTGACATTATTGATATTTTAATGTTGTTGTTAGGTGACATTGAGTTGGTTCTAACTCATAGCAACCCTATGCACAACAGAACAGTACACCGTCTGGTCCTGGGCAATCCTCAAAATCTTTGTTACACTTGAACCCACTGCTGTCGCCATTGTGCCAATCCATCTTGTTAGGGTCTTCCTTTTTTTGCTAACCCTTCACCTTACCAAGCATTCTGTCCAGGTTCTTCCTGATAATATGACCTAAGTACGAGAGATGAAATCTAGCCACCATGGCTCCTAAGGAGCATTCTGGCTGTACTTCTTCCAACACAAATTTGTTTGTTCTTTTGGCAGTCCATGGTATTTTTAATATTCTTCTCCAACACCATAACTCAAAAGCAATAATTCTTCTATGGTCTTCCTTATTCATTGTCCAACTTTCACATGTATACGAGGCAATTGAGAATACCATGGCTTGGGTCAGGCACACCTCAGTACTCAAACTGATAATGTTTTCACTTGAATGCTTTAAAGAGGTCTTGTGCAGCAGATCTGCCTAATGCAGTATGTCATTTGATTTCTGAACTGCTGCTTACATGAGTGTTGATAGTGAATCCAAGGAAAATGAAGTCTTGGACAACTTCAACCTTTTCTCTATATATCATGATTTATATTAATCCTTTAGTAAGGATTTTTGTTTTCTGTACACTGAAGTGCAACCCATACTGAAGGCTGTGGTCTTCAATCTGCATCATTAAGCATCTTAAGTCCTCTTGGCTTTCAGCAAGCAAGGTTGTATCATCTGCATATCTCAGGTTGTTAATGAGTCTTCCTTTAATCCTGATGTCATGTTCTTTTTCATTTAATTCAGTTTGTCAGATTGTTTGCTCAGCGTATAGGTTGATTAAGTATGGTGAAAGAATAGAACCCTGGCACACATCCTGATTTTAAACTATTCAGTGTTCTCTTAGACTATGTACAGGTTCCTCATGAGCACAGTTAAGTATTCTGGAATACCCATTCTTCGAAATGTTATCATAGTTTGCCGTTATCAACACAGCTGAAAGCCTTTGAATAGTCAACAAAGCACAGGTAAACATCTTTCTGGTATTCATTACAATGATTATAATCCTCTGCATGTACCATCAGTTAACAGTATGAAAGTTCTTTTTGATGATGAATATGACATTATTACTTTGCACTTTTTCATTCCCTACATAGCTAACCCTTTGCTTTTCAAATTCAAAATGGCCAATACCAGTCCATTTCAGCTCACTAATGCCTAAAATATCAATGTTTATGCATCCCACTTCAATATTGACAACTTCCAATTTTCCTAAATTCATACTTTGTACATTCCATGTGCCAATTATTAATGGATGTTTACAACTGTTTCTCCTCATTTTGCATGGCTCCCCAGCAGCAAATGAAAGCTTTACACCATTCATGTCATCATGGTCAACTCTATTTTGAGGATGCAGTTCCTTCCAGATGTATTTTCAGTGTCTTCCAACCTGAGAAACTAATTTTCTGGCACTACATCTGACAGTATTCTCATGCTGTTCATCATGTTTCAATATTCAATATTCTGATGCTGTTCGACAGTGTTCTACTGCTATTCATAAAGTTTTCAGTCGCTCAACATTCAGAAGTAGTCCATTTCTCCTTCTTAGTCTAAATATGGAAGCACAGCTGAAACCTGTCCACAATTGGTGACTCTGCTGTTATTTAAAATACCAGTATCACAGCACCCTGCAAGCCACGAGAGTACAAAAAACTGACAAACGAGCGGTGGCCATTTTTTTATGGACAAAAATATTAATTGCACCTCATCTTTGCCCGACATTATTTCATGAGACACCATACTCATAAAATTTCCCATGTTCTTAGTTTTCAATTGTCTTCCTTCATTTCAGAAAGACTAATAAACAACATTCTTATCAACGGACAAAAGATTGAAGTTGTCAAGGACTTCATTCTTCTTGGATCAACTATCAACACTCAGGGAAGCAGTAGTCAAGAAATCAAATGACATATTGCTTTAGGCAAATCTACACAAGACCTTTTTATAGTGTTGAAGAGCAAAGATGTCAGCTTGAGGACTAAAGTGCACCTGACCCAAGCCATGGTATATTCAATAACCTCATATGCATGTGAAAGCTGGACAGTGATTAAGGAAGACTGTAGAAGAATTGATGCATTTGAGTTGTGGTGTTGGAGGAGAATATTCAAAGTGCCATGGACTGCCAAAAGAACCAACAGATCTGTGTTGAAAGAAGTGCAGCCAGAGTGCTCCTTGGAGGCCAGGATGGCCAAACTTAGTCTCTCATACTTCGGACATATTGTCAGGAGGGACCAGTCGCTGGAGAAGGATATCATGTTTAGTAAGGTGGAGGGTCAGAGAAAAAGAGGAAGACCCCCAGTGAGATGGATTGGCAAAGTGGCAATATCAATGGGCTCAAGTGTGGCAACAATTGTGAGGTTGGTCCAGGACTGGGCAGTGTTTCATTCTGTTGTGCATAGGGCTGCTATGAGTCAGTACCAACTTGATGGCAGTTAACAATGACAGCAACAACAACTGCAAGGAATCCTGGCTGTACTATGGTTCAGCCCTGGGTTGCTAATAGAAAAATTAGTGGTTTGAACCCACTCTGGTGCTCTAGGGCAGAAAAACCTGGCAATCTCCTCCTGTGAAAACTATAGCCTAGAAAGCCTATGGGACAGTTCTACTCTTTCACATGGGAAGCGTATGGGTTGAAAGTCAACTTGATGTTGCCGAGCAACAACAACTATCTACATATCCATGCTGATTCTCTGTGCCCCACATTTCTGGATTTTGCACTTCTCTCTGGAGTCCTGGTGTTGTGCTGTGGGTTAATATGCCATACTGCAAAGCCATTTGAACTGTAAGGTTGGCAGTTCAAGCTCACCAGCTGCTCCTCAGAAACCCTATACAGGGACGCTATGGGTTGGAATTGATTTGATGGCACTTAACAATAACAATGACTAAGTAGGTGTCCAAAAGGCAAAAGGCCTAAGCACAACTTCAGTAGCTAGCAGACTATGGGAGAGTCCCAATTGTATGTCACACCAGTTACTAGTTGTCCTAAAGGTGACTTCAACTCATGGAAACCCATGCATGTCTGAACTATGCATCACAGAGTTTTCAATGGGTTGATTTTTCAGAACTAGAACACCTTTATTTCCAGTTAGGATACCATGTTGTTGTTGTTGTTAAGTGCTGTCGAGTGGATTCCAATTCACAGCAAACCTGTAAAGCATTTCTGAGAAGCTTCTGGTGAGTCTGAACCACTGACCTTGTGGTTAGCAGTCGGTGTTTATCCTACAGTGCCACAGCAGAACTCCATAGGCCTCTCTAATTGGAGCATCTGTATCAAGAGATGGTACAGATCAAGTTAGCATGCTCTCCCCCACTGAAACTGCTGTTTCCAATTCTGTTGATGCTTAATTTTTTATCCTGAGACTACAACAAAGTGTTCAACAGAGGTATGCTGAAGAGAAGAAAGCTTACAAAATACTATCAGCTGGCAGGTAACTGGGAGTTTAGTGGCTGACAGCCAGTCAGGTAATGCTTTGCAAGCTGTTAGGCTGTTAGTGCACACATTGGGAAGTGTAGGGGGTTGGACTTTCAGCAAACTGCCCATTTCCTCTTTTCTGGCAGGACATTCAGCCATAAACAGCCTCCAAGAGAAGCAGCCTATTCTATGCTGTGGGAGATCTTAAAAATACTTTCATCAGGATGTGCTGGCCATCCTATTGCCTTTGGGTGTTTTTCTTCTTCTCTTCCTTTTCAATTTGACATTTCACCCCATGTGGGAAATTGAATGGCTACAATCATCTTCATTATCTTCCCATTCCAATCCATAGGAAGGTTTTCTACATGAACTTTCAGCTCAAACTTGCCAGCCCAAAAAAGCTCATTTTTCATTGTCTTGGTTACTCCTCTCTGCCTGAATAATTTCATTAGGGTTTAATTTCATTAGGTTGGAAAGAAATAGACATTAAATGAATTTGAACAACATATCATGAGATAAATTTATAGGCCAACTACACTAAATTCCTAGAGTTACTATGGTTTGAAAGTTGCCTAGTGCTCTATGTGACAATTGTATAGTTTAGTGTCTTTTAAACATTTTCCCAGGTTTTTGTGGAAAGATAGTGACCATGTTCAATACTCAAAGTAAACAATACAATGAAGAAAATGTTTGGGGCTGGGGAGAGGAGCTATATAAAAGCCCTTCTTTTGCTCAAATTTTGTATCCAACTCTGGTAGCGTAGTGGTTACGAATCGGGCTGCGAACCTTAAGGTCAGCAGTTCGAAACTACCAACTGCTCCGCGGGAGAAAGATGAGGCTTTCTACTCCTGTAAAGATTTACACCCTCAGAAACCCTGTACAGGGTCGCTATGGGTCGGAACCGACTCGACAGCACTTAACAACAACAACATATACTAATAGGAGTTGATATGAACATAAAGTAAGTACACTAAATTTGAAAGAAAAAACAAAAACAAAAACTCCAGTATTTTGGACATGTCAAGAGAAAGTCAATCTCTCCATGTCCAAAGTTTGAATAAACAGGCTGCTGGAGACCTAAGACAATGTAACTACATCAGAAAAACAGTGGTGGTAAAAGTTGCCTAGTGCTCTATGTGACAATTCTATAGTTTAGTGTCTTTTAAACATTTTCTTCCCAGAAAAATAACCCATATTTGTTCAAATGACTGAAAGGGGACAAGCTCTTTGAGGGGAACAAGGGCAATGGTCCTTACATGACAATGTGTTGCTTCAAACTTGTTTAATTCAATCATGCATCAAAACAAGACTGTTCTACTTGCCAGTGCTTGCAGCTGCCTGAAAACTCAAATTGCTTCTTGCTGAAGTGAGAGGTACAGATCCTAGGATTGGGACAAAACTATCATCCATCTGTTCGCTGATGGTCAAGGCAAAATCCAAGTATGTCTTGACCTTTCCCAGATATTGACTTTCTTTTTCTGCCAGCTAACATGACGTCATGCAGTTCTGAAGACATGTGCCACAGAAATAGAGCAGTGTTAGCATGCAGAGTTCCCTCTAAAAGAACCACACGTTCTGTTGAAGAAGAAATTTGCAGAAAGATCATTTGGAGCACAAAGTGGGTAGAACTTAGGTAGGGACACTGGGACAGATTCACTACCCAGCCCAGTAAGAGGGGTTATATGGTACACCCTGACTCAAGAAGGCATACAAGGAGTCATATCACTCCTGACTGATGTTCTTGGGGTTCAACTGGCTTCTTCCACAGCAGTCGCTATTTTCATTCTATCCAGGACACTACCCCAAAAGATGGAAAAGATAAACTCGAATGGACTGGAATGTCAGGGCCATTGAATGAGATGCCAAGGGATACTGAGAGGAGCAAGGTGGCTTCTTCCTAGACTTTACTTCAGAAATTCAGCAATGTTTCCAGAAACATCACCCAGTTCAGCTACCTTTTACAATTAAACATGGGCCCACTGGTTTAATCAAGCTTATTGTGACCCTATTTATATTTTATAGATAGTGACTTGCATAGGAAATGTTTAATATCTGTATAAAGAATTGAGCATTTTTAGAGTGTCACCTCATGAGATATCTTAGACTCATGAGTCACTGGATTATTCATTCATTTTCAGTGTTTACTGAGCACCTATTATGTCCAGTCAACGTGCTAGGCACCAGGGTTGTGAAGGAGAATAAGCTAAATGTGGTTCTGCATGGATACCAAAGACCTAACAGGAACATAGACACTAATGTAACAAAGCAGCATGAAGCCGTAAACTTCCTTCAGTTTCTCCATTTTATCATTCCCTGATCTGACACACACTTACCTCTCTTAAAACCAAACATTTCTCATCTGCCTTCAAATGATCAGGGAGGATGTTTACTTTTCATCAGCATTCTGTTTGTCTTTCTGTTTAGTGTGCGGGAACCCTGCCTAATTTTCTTACCTAATTTTCAGGAGCATGAATCTAGCTCCTTTCACCATCCCAGCTCAGGAGAAATATCTTATAATTTTAAACAAAGATCTGGTTCCTTGCCACATATGTAAGTGAAAACTGGACTATGAAAAAGGAAGACAGTAAAACACTGGTACATTCAAATTGGAATGTTGGTGAAGTATACTGAATAAAATTCACAAACTGTCAGAAGAACCAACAAATCAATCTTAGAAGATATAAACCAGAATGTTTCTTAGAAGAAAGGATGGCAGGACATTGGCTTGTTGACTTTGAGTGTCATCAGGAAAAATCAATTGCTAGACAAGAGTTAACATTCTTGGTCAAGTAGAGGGCGGGCAAAAATCAATAGGGAAACTCTCAATGAGTTGTATCGACGCACTAGCTGCAACAATACACTCAGAACTAGCAATGGTCAGTAAGATGACACAGGACTGAGCAACATTAAGTTCTGTTGGACCTCTGCTAAACACCTATACTTTCTGGCTTGGGGGGCACCTCAACAGCATGTATGCTTGGTCACAGGCATCTTAGTGCCAAACAACATGGTGAATACCAGACCAATATGTGTGGTGACCTAACCTGGACAAGCTGCCAAATGCTCTGAGGTTCTGTTCACTTACTGTCAAAAAAATCACCACATCCACCTCCTGGTGACGTAACTAAGCACTTAAACAAAAAACAAACAAACCTCACTGCTTCCTCTCCTGCTTGCCTAGATTTTCTCTGTGTACAACCCATGAGGTGACATAGTTATGTCTCACCTAGCAGTCTAGCCCAGGGCAGAGCATTCCTTGCATCTTCTCTATCACTTCCTTTCCCCCGTCTTTCTCTTTGGTAGAACCATGACTAAAGTGAGGCTTAGTTTCAAGGATCCTCTAATGCCGTATTGTGAGGGTTGATTTTTTGTGTTCATTGCTGTTGAATTGGTTCCAACTCATAGAGATCCTGTATAGGGTTTCTGAAGAGCAGCTAGTGTTTCGAACCACTGACCTTGTACTGTCAAGGTTGGTGTTATATGCCATAGGGGCGGTTCTGTATAGGGCTTGTTGTTGTGATTAAATGCCGTTGAGTTGATTCCAACCCATAGCGACCCTGTATAGGGTTTCCAAGGAGCAGCTGGTGAGCTTGAACCACTGACCCTGTAGTTCAAATGACTTAGCAGTCTGATGCATTAGCCCATGGTGCCACATCAGGACTCCTGTATAGGGTTTCTGAGGCTCTACATTTTACGAGCAGAATACCTCATTTTTCTCCTGTGATTGCCAAGGTAGTAGTTTTTATTTTACCTCACTGGATACCATATCTCTTTGCTTCTTCCTGTGTGTTTTTTTGAGGCATCTAGTAAGGTGCTGAATAAAGTTACACAACTCCTCTTATTGTCCCCATGGCTCCTTTTAAGGCATTTTCATTGTTAATAGTATCTTTCAACATTGTATAACCAATGTCCGTATTCTTACTACAGAGTTGCTTAATATAACTGAATTATTGTGTGAGGAATTTTACCTTAATTCTGGTTGTCAAAAAGCTACCATTTTATATTTCAGTTTAGAGATGTAATGCGGGTACCAATCAAAACTTAGAAAATGAGGAAAAGTACAAGGATGGAAATTCAAGAGGTAGCATATAATCAAGAGCCAATGATACTATAGGAAGAAGTCTAAGGTGCATTGAAGGCACTGGCAAAGAACAGGATCTGGGAACTGATGGAATACAAACTAAAATCTTTCAACAAACTGATGTGGCACTGGAGGTGCTCATTCATCTATGACAAGAAATTTGGAAGACAGCTACCTGACCAACTGATTGGAATAGATCCATATTTGTGTACATTCCAAAAATAAGTGATTCAATGGAATAGGGAAATCATTGAACAATATCAATATTACCACATGCAAGAAAACTTTGCTAAGGATAATTTAAACACAGCTGCAATACTACATTGACAAAGAACTACCAGATGTGCAAGCCAGAATTAGATGAAGATGTGGAACAAGGAATATACTGCTGACGTCAGGTGGATATTGGCTGAAAGCAGAGACTATAAGAAAGATGTTTACCTGTGCTTTATTGACTACACAAAGAATTTGATTGTGTAGCTAATGACAAGTAATATATAACATTGAAGAGAATGAGTATTCAGGAACACTTAATTGTACTCATAAGGAACATGTACATAGACCAAGAGGCAGTTGTTCCAATAGAATAGGACAACATTCTCTTAAAATTTGAAGAGGTGTGCGCCAAGGTTGTAGTCTTTCACCATACTTAGTCAATCTGTATGCTGAGCAAATACTTCAAGAAGTTGGATTATATGAAGAAAAACATGACATTAGGATTGGATGAAGAGTCACTGACAACCTCTGATATGCAGATAATACAACCTTACTTGCTGAAAGCAAAGAAGACTTAAAATAGTTACATAAGGGTTAATGTACTGGACTGTGGGTTAATGTATTGGACTGCAAAGTTGCTTTGAACCACAAGGTCAGTGGTTCAAGCTCACCAGCTGCTCCTTGAAAATTCTATACTATGGGTCACTATGGGTCAGAAGTGACTCAATGGCACTTAACAACAACAACATGAAAATCAAAGAGCACAGCCTTCAATCTATGTTGCACCTCAATGTAAAGAAAAGAAAATTCCTCACCACTGGACCAATAGATAACACAAAGATAAATAGAGAAAAAATTGAAGTTGTCAAAGACTTCATTTTGTTTGGATCAACCATCAACACTCATGGAAGCAACAGTCAAGAAATCAAATGATACACTAGGCAAACCTTCTGCACAAGACCTCTTTAAAGTGTCCAAGAACAAAGATGTCAGTTTCAGGACTAAGGCACACCTGACGCAGCCATGGTATTTTCAATAACCTCATATGCATGGGAAAGTTGGACAAAGAATAAAGAAAACAGCAGGAAAATTGATGTATTTGAATTATGGTGTTGGAGAAGAATATTAAAAGTACCATGGATTGTCAAAAGAACAAATTAATCTGTGTTGGAAGAAAAAATACAGTCAGAATGCTCCTTAGAAGCCAGGAGGGCCAGACTTTGTCTCTCATATTTTGGTTATGTTGTCAGGAGATCAGTCCCTGGAGAAAGCCATCATGCTTGGTATAAGGTGGAGGGCTATTGAAAAAGAGGATGACCTCCAATGAGATGGACTGCCACAGTGGCGGCAGCAATGGCTTCAAGCGTAACAACAATTGTGAGATTGGTGAAGGACAGGGCGATGGTGTGTTCTGCCACGCATAAGGTCACTATTAGTCAGTACCAACTGGAAAGCTCACAACAACAATGTATATATGAACACATTTATGTGTATATGTATATATATACTGATATCAGAGAATACCAAAAAGATTTTTACCTGTGGTTTACTGACTATGCAAAGGCTTTTGACTGTGTGGATCATGACAAGCTATAGACCACACTGTGGAGAATGAGTAGTCCAGAACCCTTAACTATTCTCATGAGCAACTGTTTGGAGAAGGGGTGGGGAAAGATAAAATTCAACAACAAAGGCCAAACATAGTCATTTGAATAGAACAAGGAGACACTGAATGGTTTACAATCAGGAAAGGGGCGTGCCAGGGTTGTATTCTTTCACCATACTTATTTAGTCTGTATGCTGACCAAATAATTCAAGAAACTGTATTATATGAAGAAGCATGTGGCATCAAGATTGGGGGGAAACTCATTAACAACCTATGATATGCAAATGGCATCACCTTGCTTGTTGAAAACGAAGAGGACTTAAAAAAAACACAGCCTTCATTATATGTTGCACCTCAGTGTAAAGAGAATAAAATTCACCACTGGACCAATAAATAACACAAAGATAAATGGAGAAAAGATTGAAGTTGTCTAAGAGTTTGTTTTGCTCAGAACAAACTCTACACTGAAGGAAGGAGCAGGTCAAGAAATCAAATGACGTATTGCATTAGGCAAATCTGTTGCACAAGACTTCTTTAAAGCGTTCAAGAGCAAAGATGTTAAAGACTAAAGCGTGCCTAATCAAGTCATAGTATTTTCAATAGCCTTCTATTCATGTGAAAGTTGGACAGTGAATAAGGAAGACCTTAGAAGAACTGATTTTTGTGTTATGGTGTTGGAGAAGAATATAAATTTACCAGACTGCTAGAAGAGCAAACAAATCTGTGTTGGAAGAAGTACAGCCAGAAGGCTCCTTGAAAGCAAAGATGGCAAGACTTTGTCTCTCATAATTCAGACATATTGTCAGGAGTGACCACTCCCTGGAGAAAGATATGTTAGGTAAAATGGAAGGTTAGTGTAAAAGAGGAAAACCCCCAACGAGATGGACTGACACAGTGGGTTCAAGCTTAAGAACCGTGAGAATGGTTCTGGACTGGGCAGTAGTTTGTTTCATTGTGCATAGGGTCTCTATGAATCAACTTAGCAGCAAGTAACAACCACAACATAGCATAGCATCATATCATTGGCATTTTCCTCCATCATTAAGAATTCTTCCCAATCATGATTTTAAATGATAGCATAATACTTAATAAAATGAAGAGCAAAGATGTCAACTTGAGGACTAAGGTGCGCCTGACCCAATCCATGGTATTTTCAATAACCTCATATGCATGTGAAAGCTGGACAGTGAATAAGGAAGATTTTTGAGTTATGGTGTTGGAGGAGAATATTGAAAGTGCCATGGGCTGCCAAAACAATCAACAGATCCGTTTTAGAAGAAGTGCAGCCACAGTGCTCCTTGGAGGCCAAGATGGCTAAATTTCATCTCTCATACTTTGGACATATTGTTAGGAGGGACCAGTTGCTGGAGAAGGACATCATGTTTGGTAAGGTGGAGGGTCAGAGAAAAAGAGGAAGATCCCCAACGAGATGGATTGGCCAAGCATGGCAACAGTAGTGAGGTTGGCCCAGGATCGGGCAGTGTTTTGTTCTGCTGTGCATAAGGTCACTATGGGTCGGTACCAACTCGGTGGCACCTGACAACAACAACAACAACAACCATAATACAGTGCATCATTGTACCAGTTTGACTCTTAGGTTGTTTCTCCTTTTTGCTCTGTTAGTGTGAGGAATTTTATCTCTCTCTACCCCTTCTCCAGACATTCAAGTCATTTAATCTTAATTATGCTGTCATCCTATGACTCAGTTGCTCACCCAACAATGCTCCCTGAGTCTTTTTAGTTCTTTGTTCAGAAACAGACCCAGAATGTTCTCCTTCAAAGGGCATGGATCATGTTGGAGCACTGCACACTTCTGTTCTATCCTGATGGACATATCCTGCCTCCAGATCACTCACTGATAATCTCTGCTTTCATGTTGTTTATGTAATCCATTTGAGCCTGGCCTGGCCACTTCTCCACACCTGTCCCCAACAATTCTGCCCTTGATTAAATTGCTATGTGCCAAGTCTTTGTGTCTGCTGTTCCTCTGCCTGGAAAAAGTCTACTCTCAGATCTCTTCAAGGCATCTCCTGGGAATTCAGGTCCTACCTGTGAGCCACATTCTCAGAGAAACCTCTCTGCATCTATAGTCCAAAACTGTGGGTTCCCCTCCCTACCAGCCACATCAAATTACATCACCCAAAACTTTGAGCTCTTCATCAATCACTCCCTGAAAACTATTTTGTTCTCAATTTGTTTCTTGATTGTCTTTTCCTTCCAGAAAAATCCAACTTTTCATGTCCACCACTATATCCACTTTACCCATAAAACTAAAGGCACAGAGTAGGTGTTCAGTAAATTAATAGATGAAACAAATAAATAGATGAAACCATGAAGGTTTATCTAATTTCCTTGGTGAAATGCTTTATAAGTTATTTGCCTCACTATATAGATGTAAATTATATCTAGAGCATTTCCTAAATCTTAAAAAAAAAAACCCAAAACATATATATAAAATATATCCATAAACCTCTGATGCAGTAAATTGTTTCTAGGAATAGCTTCTGAGAACATGGACAGAAATGGAAACACCAGTTTTGGCACAAAAGTAATAATCAAAGCCTTCTTACAATATACAAAAAACTTCAAGCAATGATCATATAGAAAAGCCAAGAAATTGATATTAATATGCTATGAACAGTGCAACATCATGCTAACATTAAAATCATTTTAATAGAGGAATTTCATAACTCCAATATGACCAAAAGAATTATACCAAATAGCATATCTCTGGTGATAAGATTCTGTGGATTTCTTCTATTTTTGCTTTCAGTGTTTTACAAATTTTCATCGGTAGCATGTGTTTTTTTTTTTACAGACAGAAGTTAAAATTTTTTTTCTAGAGTTTTATAGGTATTCTAAATTCAATATTTCTCAATATTTTCTCTGAATTTTTCTCATGAAATCTTGTCTCCACTTCTTTTGGAGATGTTTAGCAAGTAGTAGGTATTTTTCAAAGTATTACATAAAGAATGATCATAGGAGGAGCCGATTCTATAGGTTCATACACTGCCGCTTAGTTGATTCCAGCTCCATGGTAGAGTAGTATTGCTCCCTAGGGTTTCCAAGACTGGAATTCTATAAATCTGTACAGAAGTGGACAGCTTCATCTTTCTTCCATGGAGCAGCTTGTGGGTTTGAACCACAGACCTTGCAGTGAGTAGCGCAATGCTTAGCCCAATGCCTCACTAGGGCTTCTTTCTACAGGTTTATTCCTATAAAGGCATCCTGGCGTGGCACTGTAGAATCAGCACACCACAAGGCTGGTGGCTCAAACCCACCAGTCACTCCTTGGGAACCCTATAGAGAGTTGCTATGAGTCAGAACCAACTTACTTTGTGGTTAGCAGGCTAGTCTGATCCTATAGTGCCACACAGGACCCCTAATAGAATGAGCGGTGGTTTTGGTGGTTGTGTGCCACTGAGCTGGCACCAACTCATAACAACCCTGCACAAGGTTTACAATACGCAGCTGGTGAGTTTGAACTGCCAAACTTGTGATTAGCAGGCCACTGCTTATCCTACAGCACCTCACCAGGACTTGGGATAAAATGAAACTCTCAACAGCCCTTATCCTTGGTGCACCCTAACCCTACTCAAGTAGAAAGAAGCATAAGGACTCATTCCCATCTCATTGATTCCTTTTAAGGCAGTGGTTGTTGTTGTTAGGTGACATTGAGTTGGTACCGACTGATAGCGACCTTATGCAGAATGAAACACTGCCTGATCCTGGGCCAACCTCACTACTGTTGCCACGCTTGAATGGGGTAGGCATTTGCAAAGGCATTCAACTGTGCGGATCATAACAAACTATGGCTAACATGGTAAACAATGACATTCCATAACACTAATTTGTGCTCATGCAGAACCTGTACACAAACCAAAAGTAAGTCATTTGAGCAGAACAGGGGAGATTTTACATGGTTTAAAAATCAGGATAAGTGGGTGTTAGGGTTGTTTCTTTTTACCAACCTTATTTAATCTGTATGTTGAACAAATCATCTGAGAAGCTAGACTTTGTGAAGAATGTGACATCAGTATTGAGGGAGACTCATTAACAACCTGTAAATATGCAGATGGCACAACCTTACTTGTTAAAAGCTAAGAAAAACTGAAGCACTTACTAACGAAGATCAAAGTATGAATTACATTCAGTATGAATTATGAGTTACACTATAATTCAGTATGAATTACATCTCAACATAAAGTAAACAAACAAACAAACAGTCTCACAACTGGACCAAGAGCAACATCATGATAAACAGAAAAGACTGAAGTTGTCAAGAATTTCATTTTACTTGGGATCAACCTCAATGACGAATTGCACTGAACAAACATGCTGCAAAGATTTCTTTAAATTGTTAAACAGCAAAGATGTCCCTTTGAGGACTAAACTATGCCTGTCCTAAGTCATGATATTTTCAATTGCCTTATAAGGCATGTGAAAATTCGATCATGAATAAGGAAATCTAAGGAAGAACAGATGCATTTGAATTATAGTTTTGATGAATAATAATAATATATCATAGATTTCCAGAAGAAAAAAACAAACATGTTTTGGAATAAATATAACCAAAATATTCCTTAGATGCAAGGACGGTGAGCCGTAATAATTTGGACATGTTATCAGAAGGACCGCACCCTGGAGCAGAATACCATACTTGAGAAAGTAGAGGGTCAATGAAAAAGAAGAAGATAATCAACGAGATGGATTGTCATAGTGGCAACAACAATGTATTTAAACATAGCACTGATGATGAAATTGGTGTAGGACCTGGTAGCGTTTCATTCTGTTTACATAGATTGCTATGATTCAGAATCAACTTGATCTCACCTAACAACAGCAGGTGCTTAGGGGAGTCCCTGGGTAGTAGAAATGATGAACACACCTGGATGCTAATTGAAAAGTTGGAGGTTCAAGTCCACTCAGAGGCACCTCAGAAGAATGCGCTACAGATCTACTTCAAAAAAGAAAGAAAGAAATCAGAAAATAAAGAAATTAAGCCACTGAAAATGGTACGGAACACAGTTCTACTCTGACAGTTCAAAGGTTTGCTGTAAGTCAGAGTTGGCTCAACAGCAACTGGTTTTAAGTGGTTAGGGGACAGATACCATGACAGAAACTCACCATTGTCAAAATGTTCTTGCTAAAATACAGACGATTTAACAAGCAACCTGGCGGAAAAAAGAAAATATATAACATGAAACACAAGGAGAAAACTGCCACATCAAAATAATTGCTGTTATTATTACAGTGGCGATGGTGGCTGGAGGTTAGGGTGTTTTTTTTCCTTTCATCTTTCCATGCCTGAGATTAATCAAGAGTATTTTGTTGTTGTTGTTGTTGTTGTTGTTAGGTGCCATCAAGTCGGTACCTACTCATAGTGACCTTATGCACAGCAGAACGAAACACTGCCCGATCCTGGGCTAACCTTGAGTCTACTAAAATAGGCACTTTCATGATTCATTTATTCTACTTGATGATTTTTTTTTTCTGTGACATATTTCCTGCAGTTCTCTTCCAAAGTCAGGAAAACTTTGTTGCTGTTTTCCCTTCTTTCTAACATGAAAGGCAGCTTAGCTTTGCCAGGTGGCCTCCCTTGACACCTGAGCAGCTGGAGAGTGTGCCATCAGAGAACAGTTCACCCCTGTCTTGACTCCCAAGAGACAGACAGAAATTAGGACACAGAGAAACTAAAGTTGACATTTTTTTTTTCTTCTGAAGGGCACTTTCTCTTATCCCCAAACTCCCATCACCATTATTTTAATAGATGATCTCAAAAGACACCATCACTTTTTTGTTTTGTTTTGTTTTGCCTTCTTAAGCAGCATCTCAGCACGACAGCCCAAATGTATTCTCAGATTATACAACCCCCTCTATCCATAGACTCTCTGATCAAAACTGGTGCTAGTCCTGGGGACCCTCCATTGTCTCTAAATCAACAAACACAACGAGTTCTCCCCTTCCTACTGTTTCTAGACAGAGACCCTCCAGTAGGAGTTCATAGGTATCCTCCACATACCGACCTCACAGATCAGTAGATACTGCCTAGTTTATCATATTGTCAGAGAGCAAAAAGAATCACAATTGATTAGTGATGTTGGTATATGATGTGACATGGAAGGGAAGGTTGCGATATCAAGTGTCTGCCACCTGCCATCTCTGTCTGCATTTATCCTTTCACTTTGTTAAGGTGTGTACTTGTGTCTTTGCAACAACATACCGTGTAAGTGAAGTGCAAGTTTTCCTAACACACAATTGAAAAACAACAACAACAAAAAATAAACTACCCATGAATTGGGGTGCCAGGCTTTGGAACAGAGTCTGACTCAAGTCCAGAGGATGAGCAGGCCACTGAAGGCATGGAGAATATTAAGGATCCCTGCTACATCCTCATATCTGTAAATATCATCAATTCTGCTTTCTGTGCTGTTTTCACTTTTTGCCACACTCCTGTACTTTATCTCTACTCTTCTCACTGTGCTTATCTCTGCACTATAATATATTCGTCACATATGCCATTATCCTTCACTAGACAGTATATCCCTTGAAGGTCAGAATCACATCCTGTTTGCTCAGAGTGGACTGGCATAGAATGTGTTCTCAATAAACATTTTTTTACTGAATTGTACTGAATCTGTGGATGAAGACCTAGAATTCAGTTTTCTTAGTTTCTACATGTACATTAATGGAAAAAAAGAGCGAGAAAAGCTGCAAAATTGAACTTCAAGCTCCTCAGATTCTAAATCAACCTTGCTAATCCTCCACAATTCAGAATTGTTCTCACATGTAAGAACAGAGGTGAAATTTCACAGAATATGGAATTTTCCAAAAGGGTTGTTTGGGTATCGATAGTCAAACACATACACAAACATACACATACATGCACTCTCTCTTACATACATATGAATCACATATAGTTAAAGAATACTAGACAATCTGCCAAAATACTGACTACTGTGAATTGGATCACACCAATATGTTGGAGGAGACCTGGTCAGTGGCACTGTGGGTTAATGCACTTGACTGCAAGGTTGGTTTGAACTATATGGTTAGTGGTTCAAACTCACCAGCCACTCCTTGGAAACACTATATAAGGTCATTATGGGTTGGAACTGACTTGATGGCACACAACAACAGTATGTTGGCAGCAGTTAAATCTCTCAGACTGAATTCTAACAGTTTCCCAAAACAATCAAATAAAGGAGGCATGCACCATAAAGGCAAGAAGTGACTGGCTTACAAGTTTTCAAGAGGGAGTTTAGTTTCAGATTGTGTGTGGGAAGGTAGAACCCCCAGTGAATAGCTTCATCTTGTCTCAATAGGTCTGGTGAAAGGAGATGGGATAAGATTCTTATGATTCAATAGTGAGTAATTGTTACCATGACTAATTATGATTGTCACAACTGTAAAGGTGTAACCTTTGTAACAAGAAGGGGGCAATAGTTAATCTTACAGTCCAGAACAGAAGACCCTAGGACCACCAAGGGAGAAGAGCATGAGTGGAATAAGAGACCTTATCCAGAGAAGCAATGACACCAGAAATAGAGTCAGAGATGAGGACATGGAGAGAGAGAGCAGGAGAGGACTCTAGACTCAAGGAAAGAGAAAGGTTGTGTGCTAGTGACCAGGAAGCAGGCTTGCAGAATGTGCCCTTTGGTTGTTTAAATTATTAAATATTCCTGAGTGTTTTTGTGTACATTAAAAACAAAACAAAAACACACACAGAGGGAATAGAAGCAAATACTGTTAAATAACGATGAACAGAGGGGATTCTAATCACTGCAATGAAACAAAATATGATAGGATGAGTATAAAACTGATGTTCTCCCATGTAAACTATCACTCAAATCACAATAAAACCTTAAAAAAAAACGAAGAAGACGACATGCACAAAATATTATCAAGTTCCACAGGGCAATTCAAAATCAGCTTTTCAGGGGTTCCTTTCTGAAATTCCATTTACTTTCAGAGTATTTGTTAGTGTAGCCCTTCATCACAAGATATATCATTTACCAAACAAACAAATATCTTTTCAAAACTATGTGTCAATACTGTTCCATGATTTTACTCAACGTTCCTTCTACAAAAAGATAAACCCAGAAAAAAACAAAAAACACTTTATTTAATATTGTCCTCTGCATATGGCCTCACTTGCCCAAGTAGTTTTACCTTTTTAAAATTTTCCTTAGAATAAGTAAACTAAAATTTACTCATACAATTATTCAGGGTTTAGGATTTTTAAAAATCAGTTGGAAATGGTGTTCATGCCAATCGTACTACCAGGGATTAGGTTATTTTCACAAGATGGTTTTCAAAGAAAATGTAAAGGAAGCTTCAACTGTGAAGGCCTATGCAACTGAAATTATGCTTTCACTATTTGATAAACCCAACTAGCCATTTAGGCTTTTTAGTTTCATTTATATTTCCATGCACACAATCGTGATACCAGTAACATTTTGGTTATTTGTTTATTCCTGGCCTCAAAATTCCAGGTAGGAAGACCCTAATGGAAGAGTCACTATTCCTGGTCACTATATCTCCCAGGGAATTCACCTCTTGAATTTTCTTCTACAAAAGTGCTTGAGAAAAGTTGGCTCTTGGTATGACTGAAACCAGACCTTCAGACTCCCATTTCTGGAATCACCAGACCAGTGACCAGAGATGATGGAGAAACAAACTTGGGCTTGGAATTTAAATTTCAAATATTCTAGGGGTTTGAGAGTGGAGCAGAGGTGAATCATGCTCATGCCCAGAAAGAGCTCACCCTATGAGCAGAGGGATTCCTGGGACACTGGCAAGTGGTGACTGGAGAAGGACCCTTTAGGCTTGGCTATCTTGGTCCCAAGTACCTTAGAGAGAGGAGTAGAAAGAGACTGAGTGGGCTGTTAACAACAAAATCATCACAATCCTAATACGTCTGAAAGAAGCCAGAGTACACAATTATCTTGCTTGGGAGTTCATCTAATGAAAAAACCTTCAGCATACTTAGGAGAGAAGTCTACTGGGAAAGAATCTTTTCACCTGTCCAGTCAAGTCAATACTTTTGCAAAGTTATTGTTATGTGCCGTGGAGTCAGTTCTGATTCATAGCGACCCTGTACAGGGTTGCCAAGGCTGTAAATTTTTATGGGCGCAGAAAGCCTCATCTTTCTCCCGCGGAACAGCTGGTAGTTTCGAACTGCTGACCTTCCAGCTCGCAGCCCGATTCATAACCACTATGCTACCAGAGCTCCTTTGGGGAAGGTATAGAGAGAAACACTGCCGTCAGAAGTGTACGAGTATAAGCCTAGATGTTGAGTAACAATAACTTCACATTTTGATTTTTTAAAAGATTTCTATCATTGGAGTATGACACTGTAAGATAAGCACTGGATTGCTAACTGCAAGGTTGGTGGTTCAAACCCACCAGCTGCTCCTATACAGGGTTGCCAGGAGTCAGAACTGACTTAATGGTGCTTAACAACAACAACATCAACAACACAATTTTGTAGAAACAGTTTTGACTTACCCTTGTAAATTCAAAAAAATTTAACTTCACAGAGACAAATGGAGTTAACGACATAGCCCCAGCTCCCAGAAGAGTACCCAGAACATATAGTAGGGATCGTTACATGCCATTAAGCCGGTTCCGACTAACTGACTTTGTGTAGGATTTCTGAGGCAGTAAGTCTTTATGGAAAGAGAAAGTTTCACCTTTCTTCCAGAGTGATTGGTAGATTCAAACTGCTAACATTGCAGTTAGTGGTCAAACTGATACCCCACCATGCTACCAGAGCTCCTTAGACCAGATAGTGGTGGTTGTATGCCGTGGAGTTGGTTCTGACTCATAGCAACCCTGCACAAGGTTTCCAAAGCTATAAATCTGTACAGAAGCAGCAAGCCTCATCTTTCTCCTGTGGAATGTCTGGCAGTTTCAAACCATAGGCCTTGAGGTTAGCAGGCCGACTCATAACCATTACATTACCAGAGCTCCTTAGAACATAGAGTAGGTGCTGGAAATATTTGCTGAATAGAATTGATGTCTGAAAGAGATGACAAGGAATGTTTTCTTTGCAGAAGAGCAAGAGGCACATATGGAACAGATCTAAGTAGTCATGACGCAGATGTCCCTTTGTTCTGATAAAGCTGTGTTGTCTTAATCAAGTCACACTCTTTCCTTGAGTCTCTGTTTCCTCATTGGTAAAATGAAAGTGGTTGACTCAACCAGTGTTTTCCAACTTTGTTATATTGAACCCCAAAGCTTACATGAAGGCATTTCTACAGCCATTGCAGCAGGACATCCAGTGCCTCAGCATTCACTTATTTTATTATGAGGGTTCTCTGTAATAGTTTGTTTGGCTAAAGGATCCCGCCTTCTGAAAAATAAAAGTTTGAGAAATGTAATAGACTCTGTAAGACTCTCATGCCCCACAAATAACAGAATCACTGTCACTGAGTTGATTCTGCCCCAAGGGTTTCAGAGTAAAACTGGGCTCCATAGGGTTTTCAATAGATGTGATCTTTCAAAAGCAGATAACCAAGTCTTTTTTCTGAGATGTTGTTGGTTAGGTTCATACCACTAATCTTTCATTAGTAGCCCAGCTGACAATACTTAAAAATTCCTTAAGTTTAGCCACACTATCGTTCTCATAGCTCCTAAGACATTCCAAACTCCTACCTTCTGCATAAGGAGCTCTGGTAGCAAGGTGGTTACAATTCAGGCTACTAACCGCAAGTCAGTGTTCAAAACTATCAGCAGTTTCCACTGGAGAAAGACATGGCTTTCTGCTCCCTTTAAAGATTTACAGCCTCAGAAACCCTATGAATGCAGGGTTACTATGTATAAGAACTGACTCCAAGGCACACCACCATCTTCTTGTGACCAGTCTACTCTGTTCCCTCTATTTGGAATGCCTTCCCTGGTCATCCTTTGCTATATCTTTGCCAGACTAACTCCTCCTTCAAAGACACTTCCCTACTGTCCTTCGTTGAGTCTGAGTCTTGTTGTCTTTTTTGTAATCTCACAACACTATGTCCTCATTATTGATAGTGCTTGAAATGGTTAATTTTGTGTGTCAACTTTGCTAGCTAGTTATGTTACCCAGTTACTTGGTGAAGGTATTTAGTAGCTGTTATTAATAATTACAGTTAATCAGATTACCCTCCAGAATGTATGTGGAATTTAGTAGCAAAAACTGAAGTTCCCAGGAGAAGTAAGTCTGTCAATCTGCCTTAAGACATACTTACAGACCAGAGAGATGGATGGATCCAAAGAGTCAATTCTAACTTGTTGTGACTCTGTATAGGGTTTCTGAGGCTGTACGTCTTTACGGGAGCAGAAAGCCTCATCTTTCTCCCATGGAACAGCTGGTAGGTTTGAATTGCCAACCATGTAGTTAGCAGTTCGTTGATTATCCTATAGTGTGGTAAGCACTTGACTGCTCACTGCAATATCAGCAGTTGAAATCCACCAGCCACACTTCAAAAACTTTATACATTATGAGTCAGAAATGACTTGACGACACTTAACTATATATATATATATATATATATATATATATATATATATATATATATATGATATACAAGGGAAAGTCAGGAAGTATTGCTACAACATCATACATACCTTTATTAAATAAAAACACCAAATTGAGAAGCTATTCTTTTTCAGTATAGTCTCCATCTAGGTATATACACTTCTATAGGCACTGTTTCCATCTCTGAAACCCCTTCCCCCAAAATTCTGTGGTCTTCGATTTATACCACATAGAACAGCAGTTTAGGAATCCTTGTAGGACTCAAATTATGTTCCTTTGAAATGTTTTGTGAGATTGGGGAACAAAAATAAGACTTAAGAGGCAAAATCAGGGTAGTAAGATTAAAGGGTAAGGCTCCCCAATGAAACTACTGTAAGATAGCCCTTGCTGTCCTTGAATTGGTAGGGGCATTGCCTTGATAGGAAAAAATTTCTCAGTGCAAGTTTTATGGTTTTTAATTGACTAATACAGTTTTCAATTTTCCTAAAACTTCTTCATAATAAGACCCGTGGTTGTCCTGTGTACTTTTAGACAATCTCATGATTTTTCCTTGGTGGGGTACAGGTGAGATGTCAAGTAAGTTCTGGCTTATAGCAACCCTCTATAGGGTTTCCAAGGCTGCAAATCTTTCAAGGAGTACAAAACCTCACGTTTCTCCCATAGAGCAACTGGCAGATTTACACTGTTGACTTTGTGGCTAGCAGTCCAACTCTTAATCCGCTATGCTACCAGGGCTCCTTGATTACTCCTTAGGAATCCAAAAAAATAGTCACTATAACCTCCTGAGTTGATCTCTCGGTCTTGAATTCATCTTTGTGGCCATTCCAACCTCTCTTAAAATGCTTGTTGTTTTATGTGGGTCGGCATTCCTGTAAGCTTATTGCAAACCTTCAGTGATTTGGGAAGATGTCCACTTGAATTTTGTTAAAAATTTAATATTAGCCCTGACATCAAAGTCATTTTTTTTTCTTATGATACATAAAGTATACTTTTCAAAGGCACCCTAAAAAGACTAAGCATATTAGTTCATCCATGGATCACAGAGACATGCTTGAACACATTTTGTTTGGAATCAATCTGTGCATGTATGAACTAGAATCCTAATAACAATATATATATATATTTTTCCCCACTTACCATCATACTGTATATTTTTATATATAACCAAACCAAACCCATTGCACTGAGTCAATTCCAACTCATAATGAATCAGTAGGACACAGAGCTGCCTCATAGGTTTTCTTTCCTCTCCCTCGCCTTTTATTCCCTCTCTTCATCTCCCATTTTTATTCTTGACTCCATTGAGAGAGCGGGCTCCCCAGCCCCTGGCACATATGCATTCAGCGGTGCCCACTCCCACTGTCTGTGGTCAGCAGTGCACACGCACATCCTCAGAACAAGCACCACAGTCCCTGCGGCAGGCAGCTGTGTTTAGCAACTATGGTAGCAAGCACTTGAGCCAGAATGATGTTTACTTTTTTTGTTCCCATTTTCTGTCTTCTCAGTTCTTCCATCTACTCCTCCCCTTGCTTATTTTGTTTCTTCTGTTCCTTCCTCTTTCCTTGGGGAGCATGAACACCACCCCAGCCACCTCTATGTTCAATGACACCCACACCCACCACTCAGTGGTTGGTGGGTCACTTGCACAATGGGAGTGCTATGTTCCTGCCACAGTCATGTTGGCGGGCTGATGCTTCCATCAGTACTATATGGATTTCTTTCTTTCCTTTTAGTTCTACCCTCTTCTCCACTTTTGTTTGGTTTCTTTATCTACCTCCCTGTACCCCCTTCATTTTTTCTTTTCGTTGAGTCAATGGAGTGGGTGCCCATTCCTGCTGCCTCCACAGCTAGCTGTACCAGCTGCCTTTGTGGGTGGTGGGACATAATCCTGCAGAGTTGGCAGCCCATTCCTCATGGCCTCTGCAGTCACCCACCCTTCCACAGTTAGTGGTATGCGGCCCTGTAGAAAGAGTGCTGCATTCCTGCTGGAGCCATGTTTGAGGCTACTGCTTATGCAGGTACAGTACTACCTTTTCTTTCTTCTTTATTCACAGCTCTTCCTTCTCCCTCACAGCTTGGTCTTTCCTTTTCCTTACTTCCTCTTTCCCCATCATTTAGAAGCCAAGTATCCTACCAGCCAGATCTACCTCATCTTCCAGAGTGATTGCCAAAACACATTCCTGCCATCTTGGATCAAAGACAATTGGAAGCTAATAATCCACCCAGCCTACCCTCAGCTAGTCTACATGATCAACAATTACAAACTTACGCCCACATTTCACCTGCTACCAAAGTCACCCAGAGACAGGTGGTGAGAATCTCAATGCTACCAAATTACCAACCAGAGGAGCATATCCTCTGTGTTGCCCAGATATATTGAAACAGGATTAAAAACAAACAAACAAACAAAAAAAAAACACTGGATGACTAGATCAAGATACAATCAACAAATTAATATAATAGCACCACAATGTCACCGAGGCAATAACTTTGAATCACACACACACAATGTCACAGAGACAATACACTTTGTATCACACACACTCAAACAAATTCAGAAAACATTCCAGAGGAAGAAATGGTATAGGAAATAGCTGATAAGGAATTAAAAAGAATGATACTTTGGTTCCTTCCAACAGATTAAGAAAAAGATAAAGGAAAACAAAGAAAACACCAAGGAAATGATAGACAAAATCAAGGAAAACACAGACAAAATTCTAGCAGAACTCAGGAAAACAATAAAAGAATAAATCGACAAAATAAACAGAAAATTAAAAACCAGAAAAAAACAAATACAAATCCAGGTGATTTATACTAAAATTTCAGAAATAGATAATGTACTAGAAAGCCAAAGGAGTAGTACTGAATTGATGGAAGACAAAGTTAGCTAAATTGAAGTAAAATCTCTTACTACTAAACAGTTCAAGAGGAACAATCAGAGAAAAAGAACAACACCGCAAATGGAGAGCTTCCGAATTACATGTAACACTGTATCAAGAGCAATAATGTACATATGATTGGAGTTTCAAAACTAGAAAAGACATTTTTTTCTTGAATAAAATTTCTCTTATATCATGAAAGATGAGCAAATAAATATTTAGGAAGCTCAATGGATACCAAAATAATAGAGCCAAGAAGAAAATCACCCAGACATATCATAATCAAACTTTCCAAAGTTAAAGACAAAGACTCCTATAAGAAGTTTGGGGAAAACAAAAAGTTAGCTAAAAACGAGAACCAAATAGTACTAAGGTCTGATTTTGCAGCCGAAACCACGATGGTAAGAAGGCACTGGGATGACATATACAAAACCCTAAAAGTTTAAAAAAAAAAAAAAAAAAAAAAAGTAACCAAGAATTATTTAATCACAAATCTAAGAGTCCTGTTGTAGCACTGTGGGAAAAGTGATGGACTGCCAACCACAAGGCTGGTGGTTCAAACTTATCAGCTGCTCCTCGGAAATCCCATACAGGGTGGTTATAAGTCAGAGCTGACTTGATGTCACTTAACAAAAACAAGAAGACCAACCTCACAAGAAAAGATAAGGGGAGTCCTTCAGACAGACAGCCAACAATGGTATACCACAACTTGAGATTAAGACACATGACAACATCACTCAGAAACCAACCCATATATAGATATATCAAAAATAAAATAAACTTGCAAGACTGAAAATTGGGAACCAGAGGCATCAATTGGTAAATGATAATCACAAAGCGAAATCAGAGAGTACATTGTATAGTTACGTAACTTCCAAATAGATAGAAACTCAAGATGATATCAAGATAGACTGGACTATTCTAACATGGGAAGTTAATAATAAATTACATGGTAATCTCAAGGAAAATAAATAAACCTCAGCAATACATAAAGAAGAATATCATAAAGATTCAGTAAGTATTAAAACAATAGCAATAAAGGAAGTGATAAGAAAATCCATAAGCAAAATGAACTCAGCACAGGACAATACATGAAACAAAGAAACCTTCAATCACACACACATACTCACAAACATAACAAAATAACAGCAGTAAATTAATAGCTATTGATAATTACACAGAATGTAAATGGATTAAATGCACCAGTCAAGAGACAGAGAATAGCAGAATGCATAAGAAAACGTGATCATCAATATGCTGCTCACAAGATACATACCGTAGACACAGACAAAAATAAACTAAAAATTAAAGGGTGAAGAAACATATATTAAGTAAATGGTAAACAAAAAGGACCAGGAGTAGCAATATTAATTTCTGATAAAAGACTTTAAGGCAAAAACCAGCAAAAGAGATATTACTTAATGATTAAAGGATCAGTACAAACAAGAGGACATAGTCATAATAGCTATAATATCTATGCAACCAATGAAAGAGCCCCAAAATATATAAGTATAACATTAACAGGATTATGAAGAGAAATAGACAACTCTACAATAATAGTTGTTATTGTTGGTGCCATTGAGTTGGTTTTGACTCATTAGTGACCCTGTATAGGCTTTTCTAGAAGGGGCTCATGGGTTTAAGCTGTCAATCTTGTGGTTGGCAATCCAGTGCTTACCCTACAGAGCCACACCACTTCTGATGATGCACAGAACTAGAAAGAAACTCAATGAAGATAACAAAAATCAAAACAATGTAACTAACCAACTAGACTTTATAGACATCTAACAGATGTTTCACCCAACAGCACAATATATTGTCTTTCACAATGCACAAGGACAATTCTCCACAATAGACCTAATGTTCATCCACAAAGCAAACCTCAATAACTTTAAAAACTCTGACTCTTGTTTTGAAATACTACTTATAAAGCATCGTCTCAGATAAAAACGCTATAAAATGAGTAGACAACAAGTGGAAGATCAAAGGGAGAAAACCCAGTAAATGGAAGCTGAGTAACCACCTGCTTAAAAACTACTGGGTAATAGAAAAAAAGAAATGTAATTCTAAATTTCTCAAATCAAACAAAAACGAAAACACAATATACCAAAATCAATTGGACATAGCAAAAACAGGACTCAGAAGACAATTTATAGCAATAAACACACACATAAAAAAAAAAAGAAGACAGAACCCAAATCAACATCTTAATGAACATCTTCAGTAATCAGAAAAGGAACATCAAGAAAACATATAAAGAGCCTACAATTACTGGAAGAAAGGAAACAATAAAGATTTGAGAAGAAATAAACAGGAAATGATACAGGAAAAAAAAAGAACACCAAGACTAGAAATTGGTTCTTAGAAAGGATTAATAAAATTGGCAAAACACTGCCAAATTTAGCAAAGGAGAAGTTGCAAATAACATGAATAAGAAATTAATACGTAATGTCATAAGAGAAATAGCTGAAATAAAAAATAATAATGAAAGAATACTATGAAGAATGGTATGTGTCCTAAAAGCTCAGTGGGTTGCCCACTGGAATGGTAACTGAAAGCTTGATGGCTCAGCAGCTTCTATGGGACACGATGGGTATATGCCAACCCATGTTCATCACAGTATCTTTCAAAAAGGATAGAAAGAACCAAAGTGTTCATCACAGAGGAATGAATAAACAAACTAGTATATGCACACAATGAAATACTACATGTCAAAGAATGCAATTTATCAGTAAGACACCTCATAACATGAATGAACTTGGCAGGCATTATGTGTCAACTTAATCAATCATAAAAGGACAAACATTATATGACACCAGTACTATGAGATGTCAAGAAAAGGTTTATACAAAGAAAGAAACATTCTTTAAAGATTACCAGGTGTGGGGAAATAAAGACGGGTAAATTACTAACTGAAAGCTGTTGTTAATTGCGCTTGTTGTTAACTGTCCGGTTCTGACTCACAGTGACCTTGTATAGGATTTCCAAGGAGACACTGGTGAGTTTGAACCACCAACCTTGTGGTTCAGTGTTCTGTAGCACAGCACCACACCAGAACTAGTGGGTTGTTGTTGTTAAGGAATTGTCGAGTCGATTCCAACCCATAGCGACCCTGTATAGGGTTTCCAAGGAGCAGCTGGTGAGCTTGAACCACTGACATATATTAATTTTGGTAAAGGAAAGGAGGAGGTCCGCACAAAATTATCAAGGCAAAAGACACTGAGGTGTACAAGTTAGAGGCAACAGAGGTAAATACTATTACAACACAATCCTGCAACAACAGTAATAACAAAACTCTTTGAGTGGATACAAGGTGTACTGGGTTACCCATTAGGCTGCTAACTGCAAAGTCAGAGTCTGAGTATTATCAGCTGCTCTGCTAGAGAAAGATGAGACTTTCTGCTCCCATAAAGATTTACAGCCTTAAAATCTCAATACAGGGTGTTGGTGACACAGAACCGACTTGACCATAAAACCACCACCATAGACACACACACAATTTGAGTATTTATGGGAAAGTGAATGGAAATGTTGTTGCTGAGTTGGTTCTGACTCATAGTTACCATATATAGGGATTCTGAGGAGTGACTGGTTGGTTTGAACTGCCAACCTTTTGGTTAGCAGTCCAGTGCTTATCCTACAGTAAAATATCAGCATTCCACAAAGAAATATAGAAGTATATAGATTTGTCAGAGGATATGTCTACATATGTATTTATATAGGCTGCATATATTTGTAAATCTTCATGTATTGTATATGTTGTTGTTAAGTATCATTGAGTAAGTTCTGTTGTTGTCCAGACAGAGACCCTGTCTAAGGTATCCAAGGAACAGCTGGTGGGTTTGAACCGCTGACCTTACAATTCAAACCGACCTTGTGATCCAGTGCATTATCCTGCAGCACCCCAGCAGGACAGGGGATAAAGTTATGAAAACTCTTTAGCAATAATCAAACACCTTCAATTAGTTCAAATAGGCCACTTGAAACCGAACCTCTAAGATCCTGAGACCAGAAGAACTATATGGTGCCTAATTACCACTGCCAATTGCTCTGAAAGGGATCACAGTAGGAGACCCTGGATAGAGTAGAAGAAAAAAGTGGAACAAAACTTGAAACTCTAGTTATATTAAAACGCTTGTACATATCCACAACATTGAATGTGCATGTGAAATGATTCTGTCGAATAGACTAGTGACAGTGGATTATGTGGCAAGTAATTTGCAAATCAGCCATGGCTCTGCCTATGAAACAATCCGTGACAGACTTACATTTCGAAAAGTTTGTGTAAGATGGGCACTGAAACTTCTCACCAAAGTACATAAACAGAAGCATTTGGATATCAGCAAACAAAATCTAGACCAACACTCAAAGGAAGATAAAAATTTCTTTAAAAAAAAACGTTACTGGGTGCCCCACCTTTTGTCTTGCACTCTCTTGGAGCATTGGTACAGGCCTGTGGGTGCTGCTCCTCTCTGCGGAGCAGCCCTCTGACCAAAGCCCCATGCACAGCCTAGTCCATGCCGCCTGCTTCCTGCACCGAGTATACTGAGGAGCTGAGCTGGGACGCCCAGCAACTGAGGACCCCCAGCTAGCAGCCCTCAGCTTGCATTCAGATTCCAGCGAACAGTGATGGCTACCCAGTGACCACCCCGACCCTCAGCTCCCTACCTCCTACCTGCAAACTATCTCTCAGAACTATTACTCCACCCTGCTATATGCTAACCGTGACACCAAAGGACATCCGTAATGTGGTTTCACTCATGTCTACATCTCAAGTCAACGAACAACTTACTACAGAATATATACGTTCTGATGACTTAGTTCAAAGAGCCTTGCTCTCCAAGCCCGGAAAATGATTCTGAGCAAAATAATTTTCAAAACTGCGACCAACATGTTGATTGACGACACCAGCAGCGAGATCTTTGATGAACTCTACAAAGTCACCAAAGAGCACACCCACAACAAGAAAGACACTCACAAGATCATGAAATACTTAATCAAAGTAGCAATCAAAATCGGGATCCTCTACTGGAACAACCAGCTCAGCCAGGAGGAGGTTGTTATTGTGGAGAAATTCAGGAAGAAACTGAACCGGACCACCAAGACCATTGTCAGCTTCTATGAGGTGAAATATACCTTTGATAGGAACGTGCTCTTTGACTTCTGCATGAGTGCAAGATCTGGTGCATGAACTGGTGCAGCGATACCTGAGGCCCAGGACCCACGGGCACACCAACCACGTCTTCAACCACTTTGCTCTACTGTCTGGAGGGAGACAGTAAGCCCAACCTCAAGAGGATTTGTAAGGGAATCAATAAATTGAAAGATGAGAAAGTCATGTGAATGCCTTCCCTCCTTCTGGAATTTGCTGCTCTAAAGTTACGGCACCTGCTGTGGTCTAGGTGAGATCAAAACAAGAAGAAACTGCTGGGGGGAATATGTCAATGTTCTGTCCTACTCATCCCTCTGATGCTTAACTGAGCTCAGGTGCCTATTTCCCCTGAGCTCCCTGACAAGGTCTGTACTTAAAATCCCCTTTATTTACATGCTCAAAAAATAATGTATTCTAAGCAGCAAGGCTGCTCTTCTCGTTGTAGTGAAGTCAGTTCACCAGCTCATTATATGGAGTGATGGGGGTCCTGGACCAGGAGTTAGGACCTCTACCAGTTATGACCCTGTTCTGTGGATCCTATAACCAGAATGCCTGCCCTACATACATCATAGGGCTATTGTGCAGATCAGATCAGATAATGTATGTTCATGCTTTTGAAAATTCTTAATATCAGAGGTCTTATTTTCTGAATGTGAGAGGAATAAAAAGGATCTAATTTATTAAGCAGCAGAGAAGAACAATAGTATCTAATGGCTGAGTTTACAATCTATCTCTAAATGTGCTATTTCCATTAAAAGAAAAAAGAATCATCCAGGACTTCCGGTTTGGGCAAAAGCAGTGAAAACCAGGTAGGGAACACTCCATTGTGAAGAGACGGAGAGTCCAAGAAGGAAGCATTCGTAGAGTAACTCCAGAGCTCCGGATCTTCCATAAGATCCAGGACGTCAGTTTCCTGCACTCACAAGTGAAAAAATCACAATAATAAGGAAAATACTGTGAGTTAGGAATCTGGAGAGAGGACTCATTCGGCGGCCACACTGCCGGGGCAAAGTTTAGAGGGTGGGGCTATAACCAGCCTGGCTCAGAAAACTGGAGCTAGAAAGCGGAGCAGAGATATTTGCAAAAAAAAGAGGCACGGGAGACTACACATTCTCCCACTTTTTCCCTGTCCCGCCTTCACTGCTCAGCCCGGACAACATCAGGTGGGGCAGCTTTCCCACAGTATAAAGAGAGGGAGTTTGGCAGCGACTTATGACATCACTTGCTGAGACACAGCCCTAAATTTTTCTCTGGCAGGACTCTTGACAGCTGTGTGCCTTGAAGTCATTTCTGACTCCAGGTGACCCTGTGCGGGGTTTCCAGGGCTCTGGGTCTGTGTGGGAGTAGAGCATCTTGCCTTTATCCCATGGCGCGCTGGTGGTTTCGAGCTGCTGACCTTGCAGTTCACAGCCCCATTTGCTGCCGCTGCACTACCTGAGCTCCCTGTGTAGGACCCATACAAAGCAATCTGTAAAACACCAACATAAAAGGACTCAACCGTCCCGAGAACTGAACTGTGCACATGCAGATATCTAACTGACTTTCAGAGACAAAAATAGTGGACAATCTTTCTCCATTAACTGCTCAATACCTACCTGCACACCTCTACCATAGTGACTAGAAGCGGGGCCTGAGAGAGCAAACACCCTCACCCACTGCTGGAGGCTTCTACCTTGCACACACATATTACCTGTGTAGCTGGAGACAGTTGACCACAGCTTCAGTTCTCTTCCAAAGTGGTGGTTTTTGTCTCTGCATTTACATTACTTCTGCTTTTGGTCCTTTGATCACACATCATTCCTGGAGGTGGGAGCTTTTTCTCCCAATTTTACCCAAGAAGAGACAGCAATCGTGGCCATATAGCCAAGCTATAAGCATAACCCATAATATCCCACTACTAAGACAAGAGCCAACAACACCTGCTAAGCATTACATGTGAAAAGGGAAGCCTATCTCCCAATCATAGTCACCAGAAGACACCCAGTAATCTTAACAACAAACATTCACTTAAGCTTTAAAAAACACTAAACAACACATAGCTATTGGAAATGACAAACAAAAAACAACAAACAATATCAAAACATGTTCAAAAACAGAAGACAGTAGCTGAGACAAAAGAGCTGGAGACAGACAAAGGCTTTCTGGAGGAGGAAGAGAAAGTTTTGGATATGCCTGAGAATGAATTCACAAGAATGATATGTAAACAAATTCAAATACTCCAAAAAAGGGTGGAGGAAAACAAGGAAGAAGTCAGGAAAGCACTACAGGAGCAATCAAATAAGATTGATACAGCATTGGAAACAATTCAAAACCTGCAAAAAGAGGTCCAGATGATTAATAATAAGATATCAGAAATGGACAATACACTGAAAGGGGAAAGGAGCAGAATTGAAGAGATGGAAGCCAGAACAAATGAGCTAGAAGACAAATCTCTCAATACTGCTAAGATAGAAGAGCAAGCTGAAAAAGGATTAAAAAAAAATATTAAGAGAGTCTAAGATTCATGCTGGATAACATGAAGAGGAACAACTTAAGAATTATTGGCATTCTGGAACAGGAAGAATCAGAGAAGTCCACAGAGGAGATAGTTGAAGAGCTTCTGGAAGAAAATTTCCCTAACATCTTGAAAGATGAGAAGATAAACATTTAAGAAGCTGAACATACCCAAGGAAGGATAGGCCCCCAAAGAAAGTCACCAAGACATAATAATCAAGCTCTCCAAAATCAAAGACAAGGAGAGAATACTAAAAGTAGCCAAGGAGAAGAGAAATGTCACTTATAAAGGCAAGCAAATCCGATTAAGCTCTGATTATTCAGTGTGGCACTGTGGGTTAATGCGCCAGACTGCAAAGACATTTGAACTGCAAGGTCGGTGGTTCAAGCTCACCAGCTGCTCCTCAGAAACCCTATATAGAGTCACTAGGGGTCGGAACTGACTCTATGGCACTTAACAACAACAAATTCAGGACAAACCATGCAGGCAACAAGGCAATGGGGAGACATATACAAAGCCCTACAAGAAAAAAAACTGTCAACCAAGAATCGTCTATCCAGCAAAACTATCAATGAAATATGATGGTGCGATCAAGACATTCCACGAAAAACAGAATCTGAGAGATTTTATCAAAACCAACCCAGAACTTCAAAACATCCTAAAGGGAGTTCTGTAGACTGAAAACCAACAAGAACAGACCACAGAGATTGACAGGCGTGGCGACACTGAACTCAGTCAACAGAGAGCAGAGTCCAGAACAGAACAAGACTACAACAATAAACTCAAAGGAGCTGGGAGGTCAACCAAAGATCAAAATTATATCAATGTCAAAGAAGGGACAAACGTAGCAACAGAGACCCAGGTGTTGAGGATGCCAGGTAAATTACAGGATACAATGGGTTCTCTTAAATGGAGAGAAAAGTTATAGACTATATATAAGGTAACCCCAAAGAAAGTTAATACTTCACAATTTACCATGAAAATGAACTTCCAAGCAGAACAAGCAAAAATGAAAACTAAAAAGAAACTGATAAGAAATAGCACAAAAACACAAATCCAACACAAGAAGGCACGGAGAACAAAAGAACGAACAGCACTACCAAAAAGTAGCATAATGGCAGCAATTAATTCATACCTATCGGTAATTTCATTGACTGTCAATGGGTTGAATGCACCAGTGAAGAGACAGAGAGTGGCAGAATGGATAAGAAAACACGACCCTTCAATATGTTGCCTACAAGAGATGTACCTTACACACAAAGACAAAAACAGACTAAAAATTAAAGGATGGAAAAAAATTTACCAAGCTAACTGCAACAATAAACAAGTAGGAGTAGCAATACTAATCTCTGACAAAGTAAACTTTAAGATAAAAACCAGCATAAGAGACAAAGAAGGACACTATCACATAATCAAACAGTCAATTGAGCAAGACAACATAACCATAATAAATATCTATGCTCCTAATGAAAGAGCACCAAGATACATGAAGCAAACCTTACTAGAATTGAAGAAAGAAATAGATAAATTTACAATTATAGTGGAAGATTTTAAGACAACACCCTCGAAAAGGGACAGAACAACCAGAAAGAAAGTTACAGAGGAACTAAACACACAAGCAACCAACTTGACATCATAGATATATACAGAGCATTCAATCCAACAACCGCACAATATACATTCTTCTTCAGTGTGCATGGAACATTTGCCAGAATTGACATGTGCTATGTCACAAAGCAATCCTCCACAAATTTACAAACATCAAAATTCTATAGAGCATCTTCTCAGACCACCATGCTTTAAAACTAGAAATCAATAATAAGAACACCAACACAATAAAGTCGAATACACGGAAACTGAACAACACCCTGCTGCAAAGCAACTGGGTAAAAGAAGAAATTAAACATGAATTCACAAAGTTCCTAGAAACAAACGAGAATGAAAACACAACATACCAAATCTTTGGGACATGGCAAAAGCAGTGCTGAGAGGACAATTTATTGTGATTAATGTGCACATCCGAAAAGAGGAAAGGACCAAAATTAACACATTAACACAGTATCTTCAACAATTAGAAGCAGACCAGCAGAGGGAACCTACAGTCACCAAAAGAAAGGTAAAAATAAAGATAAGAGCAGAAATAAATGAGATGGAAAACCAAAAAACTATAGAAACAATCAACAGGACAAGAAGCTGGTTCTTTGAATGGATTAATAAAATTGACAAACCATTGTCAAAACTAACAAAAGAAAAGAGGGAGAGAACACAAATAACTCACCTTAGAAACCACATGGGCGATGTCACAACAGAACCAAACGAAATCAAAAGGATAATAACAGAATACTATGAAGAGTTGCACTCCAACAAATTTGGATATATTTCTAGAAAAACATGACCTACCTAAACTTTTACATTATTATAAAAGACTAAGAAAAGGACTATCTATCTATGCTGATCACTGGTATGTATGGGATGAGAGGTGGGGAGGGAGAGAGAGGAAGAAAGAGCACAGGGTAGGGAACAGAAACAGGAGAGCCTGGCAGCTGGGTGGCTGGGGGCTGGCAATACATAAGAAGGGTGAGAGGAAAAAGAAAACAAGGTGGACAGGAGAATGGTTGGGCAGGCTCACATGGGCTAGGTGGGACAGAGGTAAATGATGATGTATGCACAACTTTGGAATAATAGGGCTTCAGGATACAGGGACTGAGGCATGGCTTTAAAGGGGACTAATGTTAGCATGGTTGGCTGTCTTTTGAATCTTGGTCTCCCTTGAATGTAAGCTTGTCTTCAGCCTATAACTGACTGAAATACTGACGGGGCTGGAGGGGAGGCTGGAAACTACCCAGACCTAAAAAGGGGGTGGGGTGCTATAAAGGCAAGAAGTGACTGGCTTTCAAGCTTTCAAGAGAGCGCCTAGTTCCAGACCAGACAGGGATAGGCAGAACCTCCACTGAATGATTTCCAAACTCTTGGGACTGGGCTGACGAAAGGAAATGTGATAAGACTCTTGTGGTACAACAGTGAATACCTTGCCACCAGGACTGACTGTGAGGGTTGGAAATGTAGAGGCAGATACTCTCCCACCCCACCCCCATCCCCAGCAAAAGGAGGAGATTGATTGATTGATTCTGCAGCCCAGGAGTGGAGGTCCCTGGGACCATAAAGCAAGAAGAGCAGAAAATGTGACCCTACCCAGAGAGGCAGTGGGACCAGGCAGAGATGATGGCATGGACAGATGGAGTGGCTGGGGACATGGGACTCAGGGTGGGAGAGTTGCTGTTTGCTGACAGCCAGCGGGGGGTGGGCCTGTGGGGTGTATCCTTTAGTTATTTGATTATGCATGGAGAGGATTGTAATCATTGCAATGAAATGAAATACAATAGGATGAATGTGAAGTTGAAGTGGGACAGAGGCAAATAATGATGTATGCACAACCTTGGAACAACAGGGCTCAGGGAAACAGAGATTGAGACATAGTTTGAATGGGGAAAAGGGGGGGACATCATGTTAAGATGCTTGGCTGTCTTTTGAATTTTGGTTTCCCTGGCGTACCACTATAAAATAGACACGGGAAGGGGAAAGGCACTATACAAAACCATAGGTGGAATCCTGAACAGCATCCAGAATCTTCTGAAGGGAAATTTCCACTTGAAACAACAAACAGAGCAGCCTGAAGCTGCCAGAAGAACAGAAGATACTTCCTGAAATATAGACCGACAGGAAAAATACAAAACAATATATAGGCAGACTGACTGATCACTACAAGAACAAACAAGTGGCCCACCCAGGAGACATCAAGGCAAGTGGTCAGTTCCCTCTCAGAGCAAACCCCTTCTAAGACTAAGACTCAATTGGGATACACGCTCTGATTGGTGACCACGTTTGTCACCGATAAAGGGAAGTGAGGGGAAAAGCAGCAATGAAGCTGCGAGCTGAGCCCTACAATGCTCAATAGACTCCTGTGAACCTGGATGGAGACCTGGTTGACCAGCAGTGTGGCAAGTCCAGAGGACTCTTGGATCTAGAGTCAGCAACATAGCCACAGAGGACTACAGTGGAGAGTGAAGCGTTCAGCTGATAAGAAAAGAGGGCACATGCATAAGTACACCCACACTTGCAGATAATACCCACTTGACCTGGCTTCAATGACTGGATGATCAAAGCTCAAACAGAAGAAGAAAGAAGAGGGGAAAAAAAGGGGTAATCTGATACAATTTGATGAACTTGACATACACCTCTGGAAGCAGTAGCTCAAATGAGGGAACAAATCTTCACAGCGAGGATCATTCCCACCCCCTCTGCACACGGAGAGGACAGGGATGGGCAACTTGGACATTGGCTACCCAGAATGGGGGGGGGGGGTTACAGAGGCAGGAAGTGACTGCCTTAAAAGCTTTCAAGAGGGAACCTAGATCCAGAGGGCATGGAGTAAGGTAGAATCTCCACTGAATAGTATCCATTCTGTCTAGTCAGGGCTGATGAAAGATGAAGCAATGTGGATACAAGAGATACAATATTGTAACTGTTGTGATACAGTAGAGAATAATTGTTATCAGGACTGATTGTAAGGGTTGGAAATGTAAAGGTCGACGTTTTGTGGCAAAGGGAGGGGAGTGATTAACTTTGCAGTGTAGGAGTGGAGGTCCCTGGGACCATCAAGGGAGAACTGTGGAGTATAGAACCCTACCCAGAGAAGCAGAGATGTCAGGGATAGCGACAGAGACTATGATGTGGGGAGATGGAGCAGCTGGGGATTTGGACCTGGAGAAGAAGAGGGGCTGTGTGCAGATGACTGGGGGGCAAGTTTGCTGGGTATAACCTTTGGTTGGTAGATGATGCATGGAGGGGATTGTAACCATGGCAAGGAAACCATATACTACGGGATCAATATGAAGCTAATGTCCTCCCATGTAAACTATCACATATTTCACAATGTTGTTGTTGTTGTTAAGTGCCGTCGAGTCGGTTCCGACCCATAGCGACCCTGTACAGGGTTTCCGAGGGTGTAAATCTTTACGGGAGTAGAAAGCCTCATCTTTCTCCCGCGGAGCGGCTGGTAGTTTCGAACCGCTGACCTTAAGGTTCGCAGCCCGATTCGTAACCACTTAAAGCATTAAAAAAAAAAAATCATCCAAAGGTGTGCAAAAGTTGCAAAATGGGATGATGTTTGTCAAGAGCCTGTTTATAGGTTTATGCCTGCAGAAGGAAACTCTCCATGGGGGCATGAGAAGAGTTGGGGAGAGTTTCCCACCCATAACACAAAAGCAGAAAAGCACTGTGCCCTGGTGAAAGATTAACCTTCCCTCAGAGGGAGGGTTTATTCCGGTATGTGTGGGAAAATCAGGCAGACTGAATGTCTATCTTTCTTGGTCATTTTGTGCTGTTTTCTCTGGTTCATTACTAAAGGAAAACTACCTTTCAAAAAAAGAAAAAAGTTACTGGTGACGAGCGATGGATTCATCACTATGAGCCTGAAACTAAATAGCAGAGTATGTATGGAATGGGAACATCCTCAATCACTGACCAAGAAAAAGTTCAAAAGTCAACCATCAGCTGGAAAGTTGATGCTTACAGTTCTCTGGGACTCTCAAGGGCCAGTATTGGAACACTATGAGGAAAAAGGTTCAACAATCAACAGTGTTTGTTACAGTGAGAAGCTCAAGGAAGAGCTGAAGTCTAAATTCTGGATTAACCTCAGAGGACTGCTATCCAAGGGCACTGTGATTTGCATGACAGTGTACTTTCATCCACCTCTGCCCACACTATTGATACTCAGCAAAAAGTTTTGTTCTGAGGTGTTAAAGCATTCTCTTTATAGTGTTCATCTTGCTCACTGGTTTGGTCCCCTGAAAGCAGTGCTTCAAGGGTAAAGATTCACCTCTGATGAAGCAGTAAAGACAGTGGTGCATTCGTACCTCACAGCTCAGTCCGAAACATTTTTTAATAATGGAATATGAAAGTTTATTGACAGATGGACAAAGTGTATTGAAAAGCAAGGAGATTATGTCAAAAAATGATGTATTTGTATTTTCTAAAAGTTGATTAAAATATATTCTACAGCTAGAGTGCAGATAATTGTTGACTCTTCCTCATACATATAAACACAATTTATTGCTTCTGTTTCTATATGGAACACTGACCAATACAGTACTTTTCATGATTATTATCTTTTTTTTAATCATTAAATATCTTGATATAAATATTGGCTTAATGTTTGTTCCTCTTGTTAGATTATCATTTCCACGAAGATGAAGGCAGAAACTGGAGTTACAGGCTTATTCTCCTTAGTTGAACTCATACTTGTTACTCATTATCTGTTCCTTGAATTAATGAATGATTGACAGTTAACAGATATTAAGATTGTTCCATGATAGGCTGACTTTCAGGCGTTGATGGCTCCAAAGAACAGCTTGCTTGATAGTCTAACAATTTAACAGTCTGTGGGGCTTTCTTTCAATCAGAATCTTCTATTCTCCTAGCCTCTCTGGGTTGGTCTGCAGGTCTTTTCAAGTGGGAATGTCCCATCTCAGAATGTTCTGAGTGGTGCTCATGATTTCACAGAAGGCTCCACACTCCACAAGTCTTAACAGGAAGCTTATTTCCCTGGACAAATTCTAGTACCTGTTTTAGTTAATCCAATCAGTGATAGGCTGAAGATAAGCTTACACATTTTCTGTGATCTTAATTTCCAATATTCATTTATATCCCACTTACAATAGTAGGCAAGGGAAACCAATATCCATAAAACAGTCAAGGACCTAAACATTTCTGTCCTTCCTTTACCCATTCAGACTGTCTTGATCCCTGTATCACAAAACAATTTTGTTCCAAGGTTGTGTAAAATCACTATCTCATTTAGCCAAGCATACCTTCCTAAGTCTTTCCCTATCTTCAATGTTCATCTTCCACCCTCCCTTTTCTTGTGTATTGCCCTCCCACTTCTTGTATATTGCCCTCCCTGTCACCTGAGCTAACATGTGTTTACCCCTAACCAGTGAATTACTCTTCCCCCATTCCACCTTTGGTAACCATCAAATAATGTTTCTTTTACCATTGAAATCTTTTCTTAAGCTTTTACAACAATGGTCTCATGAAATATTTTATGGGTCAATTGTGAGTAACTGTTAGCAGGATTAATTGTGAGGGTCACAACTCAAACTGTAAAAGATATATAACTAAAAGGGAGCAGTGATTGATATTTCATCTCAGGAGTAGCGATGCCAGGACCATAAAGAAGGAAGAGCATGAGAGCAGTGTTAGAGTCTACCTAGGGAAGTGGCATGGCAGAGACGGTGGCAGAAGCAATGGCATGAAGACACAGAGCAGCTGCGGACTCTAGACCCATGGACTGAAAAACACTGTGCGCCTTTCAGCAGAAGGTAGGCTTGCAAAATGTACCCTTTGGACATTTAAATGAATATATAATTTTTTTTGTTTTATATGTGTACATCAAATATTGTTGATTTGTGAAAAAGAAGATATAAAAGGGAAGCCAAAGGAAGGAAGCATCGTAACTGTTGTTGCAGGGAGGCAATTGTAATCACTGAGATGGAGTAAAACATATGACTGTTTGAGGATAAAGCTGATGCTCTTGTCTGTTAACCGTCACAATAAAAAGTTAAAAAAATAAAAGACTGTTCTAAAATAGCAGTATCTGTATAAGATGTTGCCTAACTGTTATTTATTGTGATACTATGTAGTGGAAGAAGTTGAATACAGCTGTTTTTCCAAGGGCACACTACTCAGAGAAAAGTAGAAAAGTAACATTCCAGTAATTCATGCTCATTCTCAGTCCTATTCGACATCACAAAATAATGAGGCAGTGGTTACTCTCTACCAAGTTAAGTTTCCCCGAGGCACACAGTCCAGAACTGTCACTAGTCACATGTAATTATTTAAACATAAAGTAATTAAGAAAAAATAAAATTCTAAATTCAGTTCTTCAGTCACATTCAAGTGTTTAATAGCCAGTGCAGATGTAGACTATTTCCATGGATCCGGAAAGAACTTTTGGATAGCACTGCCCTAAGCCATGCTAAACTCATTCCAATCCCTATTTCTGGGTGCTCTTGGACCACATCGTTACCTATTTCAATTTCACCTTCTTCCTAACATATTACCTGGAACTTGCTACAGCTGACTGTTCACTGCTGATCTCTTCTGAAAGGACAAAAGTGTGAAAGATTTTAAAAGCTTTTACCTATCAAAGAAAAAAAAACCTTCCCTGACCCTTTCCTTATGCCCAACAGATTTAAAATACACTGTTTGTTTTCATGCCCTTTACTGGCAACAGTTTCCTTTCAATAGTGGCCTTAATAGCATCCTAGTATAGTGAGGTGGTTTCATTGCCTTCTCTTTGAGGATCTGGCCTCTTTTCTAATGTGCGCTACCATATGGAATCTGCAGTGAGTCTTTGGTTGGCTTCTAATCATTTTTGTCCTTCTGAGGCCCTCGTTACTTTGTTCCTGAAGAAAAACTTAGTCTGTTGAATATTTTATCCCTCACTTTTATTCATATGATATTTGGTTAAAAAAAAATGTTTGGAGAGAAAACCTAAGCAAATTTGCTTTCCTAAATCAGGCTTTCTTCATTGTCTGACTTATTCCTACTAAACGGATTGTGGGTTTGATTATCTTGTGGTCATTTCCCCCAAGATTTCTGTTTAAACTTTAGATTAGAGCTTTGGAACAGAAATTCTTTCTTCCCCTTTCATTACATTAAAAAGGGATTTCTTCCCTAGTTGATCTGCCCTTCTTGCTGCTCATAGAATCATCTCCAGAAGTTGACACTGAGACACGGATTCAGGTGTAATTAATACTTTTGGGAGGGGCGGGGGGAATCACTGGGAATACTTGTAAGTGAGAAGGGATGTGACACAAGAAAGTGAAAGCCAATAAAAAGTTTGTTATAAAAGCAGCTACCACTGTGGACAACTGAAACTTAAGGTGAATTCTAACTAGCAATGTAAAGCATGCTTTACATACTGAGTAGGAAAGCTGGGGGTACTTATACACCAACTCCCATCACTCTTCAGTTGAGGGTGGTTTCTCGAAAAGGTGGTATTCTCCAGCACTTCCAGGCTTCAGTATGGGCTTTGGCAGTCTAAGAAACCTCTCGGACAAAGAAGTACAGGTGCTAACAGTCAGACCATGGGTGAGTATGTGCTGCAGGGAGGAGGGGCTTTGTGGGATCTTTGGGACAGTAACCACTGAACTCACCAAAGAAACTCTTAGTCTAGACTGAGAAATCCTTTGAGGAAAGTCACCAAACCTTCTTATTTCTCAGTGTTCTCATCAACCCAATGAAGGGTCCAAAATGGAGGTTCCTCAGGTTCTGAGGACCTTTGTAGCTTCTCTGTGGCTCTGAACTACTTTCCAAAGAATTTCAGGATGGATGCTCAGCATTAATTATCTCCAATCCTTACAAGTAGGCACAAGTTTCTTTGTTGAGAAGTCTTTCATGGGTTCCTAAGCCTCTCCAGGACAGTGTGCTAGGTGGAAAGCCTCTTCCTCTTTCCAAGTACACCCTGGGCAATGGCAGGGGCTGATGCCATCACCATCAGCACCCCACCTCCACCTTCCAATCGCTGTGAACTGGCTCTTCACCACTTTCTGACATCAGGAGATTTCCTAACATTCTAGGTACTATCTCTTGGTTCTTTCAATAATTGAAGGAGGACCTCTTGGAGGCATCACCCTTTAAAGACCATTCTCCCTCTTAAAATAGTGTGGTGCTATGAATTACTTGTGTGACTCTTCAAGTCATAGTCTTTGTAACTCCCACCAAACGCTGCTGTTCCTGTTAAGTGTGACCCTGTACAGAGTTTCCAAGGAGTGGTTGGTAGGTTTAAACTGCCAACCTTGTGGTTAAAAGTCCAATGCTTATCCAACAGTATCATACCAGATTACACATATGTGTGGTGCTTGTGATCCATCAAAGGGGTTGGATAGCATGTTAACAATGTAAATATGAGCTATTACAGCCTTTTAGGGGTAAGACCATTTAGATAAGGTATATGGATGGATCCCTAATATGGGTATTGGTCAGTTTGCCATCCCATTAGACTTAAAATGAGCCATCCCAGAGGCAGAGAGGAGGATCTCACTATGATCATGAAAGCAGAGCCAGGATTGTAGACCATCCTTTGGACCCAAGATCCCTGCACTGAACCATGACACCAGAGATACAGAGAGACAGCAAGAAAAAGAGCACAAATCACCAACATTAGGAATAGAGAGATGGTATCAGTACATATAAAGTTAATTCAAAAAGTATTGCTATTAGGATATTCCAGTTCATACATGCAGAGGTTACTCCAAACAAAATGTTTAAACATGTCTCTGTAATCAATGCATGGCTGCAAACAAGTTCTCTCAGTAAAACACTTGTCTTAGTCTCATTAGGATGCCTTCTATCAAAAGTCCAATCAAAAGAGTGGCTTCCAAGGGAATCTATCTGTTGGGTTACTTAAATTCAAGACAGAGGGGTCAAGATAGATGATATGGTAGCTGTGTGGGAACATGGGACTCTAAAGGAGCAATGGAGTCCTGGTGTGGTGCTGTGGGTTAGCGCGCAAGACTGCAAAGCTGTTTGAACTACAAGGTCGGCAGTTCAAGTTCACCAGATGATCCTCGGAAACCTTATACAGGGTCACTATAGGTTGGAACTGACTCGACAGCACTTCACAACAACAACAAAGGGGTAATACTGATAAAATTTCTTGAAGGACGCAGCATGATTCTAAAGGCTTCCTGAAAAGAAATTTTAAGAACATTGAAAATGGCATCAGAAGACCAGGAAAGTTATGCTGAGGAGTTTTTTTTCGGTCGTGACAATATACTTGCTCATTCAAGGGTAGCAAGGGTTGTCCTGTAAGAATTTTGTTGGAAAACCTTACCTCATCTACCCTCTGGCCCAAATCCTGTCCCTTCAGACTTGTTTTCGTTCCCCAAACTGGAAAGAACATTTAAAAAGGACATGATTTGTGTCCCTAAAGGATGCCAAACTGCTGTTTTGATGTGGTGTCAATGAAAAAGCACAGAATTCTTCAGACAAGAGTTATTGTTGTTGCTGTTAAGTGCCGTCGAGTCAATTCTGACCCAGAGTGACCCTGTAAAGGGTTTCCAAGGAGCAGCTGGTGAGCTTGAACCACCGGCCTTGCAGTTCAAATGGCTTTGCAGTCTGGCGCATTAACCCACAGCGCCACACCAGAACTCCTAGACAAGGGTTAGAGAGATGGAAACACCACCACCAGAAGTGTATAGACCTAGATGGAGGGGATTTTGACAAGCAATAGCTTCAAATTTTGATATTTGTGTTTAATATTTATATGACTTTATAGAAATACTTTTTGACTTACTCTCATGTATGTTAAAAGAATACTTAGTTAATATTGTGAGCTACTTTATGCCAATACACTTTAAAAGATGAAGTGAATAAACGTCCTGACAAACACAAATTCCCAGAGCAAACTCAAGAAGGAATAAATAATTTTAATAGCTCCCTATCTACCGAAGGATTTGAGTGTATAGGTAAAAACCTTTCCAAAAATAAAATTGTAGGCCCAGATGGCTTCACTGATAAAGTACATCAAATATTTAAGAAAGGCCTAATACAATCTCACACAAACTTTTCCAATTCTCAAACATTACCTTTATGAGGTTATCCTTACCCAGATACAAAATCCAGACCTAGACATTACAAGGAAGAGAACTGTCGCTGTTCTCGTGTGTGGTCAAATAGGTTCTGACTCCTAGTGACCCTATATGGGGTTTCCAATATGGTAAATCTTTACGGGAGCAGAAAGTCTTCATCTTTCTCCCACAGAGTAGCTGGTGGATTTGAACAGCTGACCTTGTGGTTAGCAGTCCAACGTGTAACCTGTTGCCCTACCAGGGCTTCTAGAAATAGAACTATAGACCAAAATTCCTCATGAACATGTAAAAATTACAAATAAAATTTTAGCAAAATTGCAACTCACAATTTATAAATCCCATAGCCACATGGGATTTATTCTAGAGATCAAAGTTGGTTTAACATTAAAAATATATATTGATATCATTCAGCATATTAGCAAATGTAAAAAAGAAAAAAAATGAACATCTCACTCAATGTAGAAAAGAGCAAGTGTCATAATCCAATGTTCACTCTTAATAAAAACTCTCAGAAAACTAGGAGAGAAAAGAACTTTCTCACTTGAAAAAGCTAATCTGAAAAAAACTCCACAGATTATATCAAACAAATGGTGAAAGATTAATTGCTTTTCACCTTAATCAAGAATAAGAATGAATGTCTGTTCTCTCCACTTTTATTTAAAATTAATGTTTTATCCTTTGCTTTAAGGCAAGAAAATGAAGTAAAAGGCATTAGATTGGAAAGGAAGAAGTAAAACTGTCTTGATTTTCAGATACATAAAGTGATCCTCTATGGAGAAAATTCACTGCAATGTACAAAAAGCTACTAGAACTAATATGAGTTTAGCAAAGGTTGTAAGACACAAGATAAATATGCAAAATTCTGTTGTATATTTATGTGTACTAATAAACATTTAAAATATGAAATTAAATAAAATTCATGATAAAAATAAATTTGTTTTTAAAAGCAATACCATTTATAATGGTATCAAATATAAGATAAACCTGACAAAGTATGTGGAAAATCTTTACCTTGAAAACTATAAAACATTGAAATAAAGATTCTAAATGAATGGAGAAATATACTATATTGTTCATTATATGGAAGGTTCAATATTGTTAAAAGGTCAATGATCTCCAAACTGACCTACAGATTCAACACAACTGCAATAAAAATCCTAGCAGGTTTTTTTGAAGATGAGGGAAAAATAGTTAATAAGCCTAAGCCATCAGATTAATAAAGTTGTATTAATTAAGAGTTTTAGAAGTCAAGATATAAGCCACAAGGAAATGGCAGCCAATGGAATAAAAGTAGAGACTCCACATCCAGATAAAAAAATACAGTAGAAGTTTGTTACATATAAGGTAAGTCTGAGTTGAAGCTGACTTCACAGCAACAAACAATAATCCTCACCACTGGACAAATAAACAACATCCATAAAAATGGAGAAAAGACTGAAGTTATCAAAGACTTCCATTTTGCTCAGATCAACACTCATGGAAGCAGCAGTCAAGAAATCAAATGATGTATTACATTAGGCAAATCTGCTGCACAAGACCTCTTTTAAGTGTTGAAGAGCAAAGATGTCAGTTTGAGGACTAAGGTGCACCTGATCCAAGCCATAGTATTTTCAGTAACTTCATATGCATGTCAAAGTTGAACAGTAAATAAGGAAGACCACAGAAGAATTGATGCATTTGAGTTATGGTGTTGGAGGAGAATATTGAAAGTACCATGGACTGCCAAAAGAACAAACAGATTTGTGTTGGAAGAAGTACAGCCAGAGTGCTCCTTGGAAGCCAGGATAGCTAGACTTCAACTCTAATAATTCAGACATATTGTCAGGAGGAACAGTCAGTGGAGAAGGATATCATGTTTGGTAAAGTGAAGGATTGAAGAAATAGAGGAAAACCTCCAAGGAGATGGATTGGCACAGTGGCAGCAGCAATGGGCTCAAGCGTGCCAGCGACTGTGAGGTTGGACCAGGACCAGGCAGTGTCTTGTTCTGTTGTACATAGGGTCACTGCAAGTCTGTACTGACTCCATGGCACCTAACAACAACAACAACACCAACAAAGATTTAATAGAAAGAACCAGATAGAAGAAAGAAATATAAGACACTCATAATTCAGCAAGGTAGGTTACATTCTTCTAAAGTAGTGTTTTAAGAGAATGGTATTGATTTCCTCTGTAGGGGAATCCCTTGTTTGCTTAGATCAAGGGGAATGAGCCAGGCTTCTCACTTCTTGTTAGCATCTCACTTCCTACTGGAGTCTCAATTCTTCTTGCACTAGGTCCTCAGGGAGAAAAGTCTGTGACAAAATAAATTCTCTTCCACATTTAGGCTTTCATAAAACTTCATGAAGACTGAAGAGTCTTTCAACATCTCTAAGAAAGCACCAAATGATATCCTTTCTGGAAACTTCTAATTTACATAATAGGTGCTAAAAACATCACTGTTTTCACCAACTCAAACTTTAGAATCATCACCTAGTTCTCTTATTTGTTGAAGTATCACTTTTTATTTTTTTATCTTTTAAAGCATAACCTCTTCTCAATAGCCATTTACACTTTGAACAAAGGGTAGTATTAGCCAGGCAAAATGAAATAAGAGACAAGGAAAAGAAAAAGAAAAAAAAAAGTCCTCCTTTCTAAGACAACAATTTTCTGTTGTCTATTATGTTGTTTTTAGTATTTTATATGCCTTTAGATTTTGAAAACATTTCAAAACTCCTGGGTCTTATTATGTCTCCAATTGCTCTAATTTTCAATTAGTTTGCTATCTTGATTTGAAGGCTTAGATTCAAGGTACCCCACCTCAAAAAATTACTTCATAGTTTGGCAGGAACTGAACTGGTTATGATAAAAAAAAAAAAAAAAAAATTCGTATTTTGAGAAGAGAAAAACATATGGCTTGCAGAAGAAATTTTGCCTATGATACAAAGATGATTTAAAGGTTCCAGATCTGTATATTAAGAGTGCTTCAAAAATGGAATGAGGGAAAGTTTCAAAAGTGGATAGAATGTGCCAAAATTAAAATTGAAAGCATTCTATTGGGTTGGCTTAAAATGCACACATAAACATAAACCAAAGTGATATGCACATCCTTGCTAGTTTAATACCTCTAATAGTCAGTGAGAGGTCCTGGTGTGACACTGTAGAATAAGCACTGGACTGCTAATTGCCAGGCTGGCAGTCTAAACCCCCCAGTCTCTCCGTGGAAACTCTATACAGGGTTAGTATGAGTCAGAACCAACTCAACAGCATTTAACACAACAAGGACAACAACAATAATAGTTAGTGATATGCCTGATCACACTCTCATTCACCTTTCAGGCCAAGTACTCATCTGTCAATAGCATCTACACTAGCACAAGCCACATGTGTGTATTCTGAAGCCAAATTTGGTTCTGGTGACAAGGATGAAAATGCAAAAGAACATCTGAATGCAAGGTTGGCAAGCGGCAGTGATGTAGATTGCCCATGTGTCCCTGACAAGTTTCTTTTCTTTCTTTTTTTTTTTTCTGGCACTAATTACCATGATTTGACATGACTGCACATTTTTTAGACACCATATGATCCTGGCAAACGAAACTGTCAGTGAAAATTATAGTCCCTCAGCTTAAAGCTTTCCTGAGTGTCAGGAAAGGTATTTGATCTGGGATGTGATTAAAAAAAAAAAAAAAATCTTAAAAGAGGATGCTGCTACTTACTGAGCATGCATAGAATCAGAAGAGTATTTTTGTAATTGGTGCATGCTCTAGATCTACTCTGCTCATTATGTTATTTACCAACTACATGTGGCTATGAAAATACTCAAAATGTATTTTTATCTTTGAGATGTGCTATACATGTAAACTGGAGTTCTGGTATGGTGTTGTGGGTTAATGTGCCAGAATGTAAGAACTGTAAGGTCGGTGGTTCAAGGTCACCAGCTGCTCCTTGGAAACCCCATACACAGGGTCGCTATGGGTTAGAATCAACCCAATGGCACTTAACAATAACAATATATGTAAACTAAAGACTCAGTGTACAAAAAAAAAAATATCATTACTGTTGCAGACCGTGTAAGACTAGTCAGAGGCTCGAGGCCCTCTAGGGCCGAGTGTAACAAATGAGGCCACTGGCAGTTAATGGCAAATTGCTTTCATATTAATATTCAGGTATATATATTAAATTAATACACTGGAGCCTTTGACAATCCACAGATAAATGTGGTATTTTCCTAAAGCCAAGACTAAAGGTTGCAAGGTTAAGCATTTCTCCAAAGGATTAACTAAAAATGTCTTAGCTACTTCACAGTTCTTTGTTCTATAGACAAAGAACCCATCCACCCTAATCCTTTTCCAGGTGCAGCCCATTCACCTGGGCGTCTGGAGTCCTCCTGCAGACCTGGCTCAGGAAGCCAAAGCAGCAGGACTCCGCCCAAGCTTTTGTCTTTATCTCTCACCTTCCCCCAACTATGCTCAGGGGATATAGATATGTTAATTGGGCCTGAGAATCCAAGTTGCTGGCCTGGGATTCGAACCAGTGAAGTACTATGTAAAGTTACCTGAATGTCTGGAAAAGTACTGATGTTAGCTGTACCTTGCCTAAGTCCCTCCCAGCTTGGTGTGAAGCTCCTCCCCTGAAGAAAGCAGAGGCCTGGGCCTCCCCAGGTTGGCAAGCATGGAGTAAAGATTGTGGTGCATTACGGGTTGGAAGGCATGCAGTAAAGATTGCAGGGCAGTGAGTTGCTGCCTGCAGAGGCCACGATGCCTGTAGTCCCAAGCCTGCCCTTCAGTGATGTATCCACCCTGGCTTTGGGGTGCCTCATTGTCTCCCTTCTTCTGTCTGTCTGTGTATTCTTTCGCTATCTCTATCGCCGTCAGGTATCCTCTCCTCGTGAACTGAACCCCAATGTAGAGGCGGGTCCCCGACACATTACATCATTAGTAGTTTTATATTTAATTACATTGTTGTTGTTAAGTGCCATCGAGTTGGTTCCGACCCATAGCGACCCTGTACAGGGTTTCCAAGGCTGTAAATATTTACGGGAACAGAACGCCTCATCTTTCTCCCGTGGAGTGGCTGGTAGTTTCAAACTGCTGGCCTTAAGGTTCACAGCCCGATTCGTAACCACTACGCTACCAGAGCTCCTTTAATTATATCATTTGATCATATATATATATTGGTTATATGATCAAATGGTATGATTTCAGTATGTAATAAAATAGGTTAAATAAAAAGATGATTAAAGTAGTATCATCTGTTTCTTATTTTAATGTGCCTCTTAGAAAATTAAAAATTACATATGTGTCTATCATTTTATTTCTACTAGACAGTGATATTTTAGACAGTAAAGATGGATAAACAAATTATCTTCTCCTTTTGATTATAAGATCTCCTCTTCCTTGTGCCAGGGAGTAGAAGGTTCATTCTATTGCTACTGGTGAATTAACCATGAGATCATCGGGCATCATTGTCATCTTTTCTTTCTTTATTTCTTTTTTTAAAGTTTTTTTATTGTGAATTGAGTGATAGTTTACAAGGAGAGAACGTCAGTTTTGCAATCGTCTTAATGTATTTTGTTTCACTGCAATGATTACAATCCCCTCCATGTATCACCATTTAACAGTATTTGCTTCTATTCCCTCTTTTTTTTTTCTTATGTGCACAAAAAACATTCAGGAATATATACCAATTTAAGCAAACAAAGGGCACATTCTGCACACCTGCCTACTGGCTACCAGCACACAGCCTTTCTTTTTCCATGAGTCTAGAGTCCTCAGCTGCTCTCTCTCTCCATGTCCTCATCTCTGCCTCCATCTCTGGTATCGCTGCTTCTCTGGATAGGGTCCCACATTCCACTCATGCTCTTCTCCCTTGATGGTCCTAGGGTCCTCTGTTCCTGGAATATAAGATTAACTACTCCCCCATTTATGTTACAAAACTTCTACCTTTACACTTGTAACAGTCACAATTAGTCATGACAACAATTACTCACTATTGAATCAAAAGAATCCTATCCCCACCTCCTTTCACCAGACCCATCAAGACATGATGAAAACTACTCTGGGTATTCTACCTTCCCCCACATACTCTAACACTAAACTCCCTCTTGAAAACTTTTAAGCCAGCCACTCCGTGCCTTTATAGCACCTCCATTTTAGGTAGCCAGTCTCTAAATTGCCCATCCCTATCAACCCTGTATACTGAGGAAATGGGATTGATCCTTGATGTGAAGACTTCTTTCCTCTCAGTTTGAGGTTTGAGCTACTACATCCATAAGCATAGGTCAAGTTCATAAAATTGTAGCAACTTATATTTGCTTCCTTTATTAAATCTCTTTATCTTCTTCTAGTCCAGCTCTGGTCATCAAGCCATCAAAGCTCAGTCAAATGGGTACTGTCTATAAGTTTGGGCATTCTTGCATATCACCCCTCACTTCATTATCAGCTGGACGCTTCATACTCAGCTGTAGCCGTCCATGGCTAAGTCAATGTCCATGGGCTCAGGAGTTCCTAAGTCTTCCCAAACTTCGGACCAACCAACCCTCCCTCTTCTCTCTCTCATCTTGAGGTTGACAGGAGTCTATGGAAGGTGGTCAGACTCAGCCCATATCTTCATTACTGATGTTACTCCACACTTTCACTCAAATATAGGCCAACATGGTAGCCTGTGAGCTTACATGACTGATTGTATGTTCCCTTTGAGTTTCAGTCTTGGAGGGGGGTTTTGTCCTTGATGATCTCATTTCTTAAGCAAAGGTTCATCCATCAGTCACACTCATATCTACTACCTGGAAATGAAGATGAAGGACATATCTACACACTGAAGGCCAATGGTTGAGGAACTTTTTATCTAGACCTAGTCCTGGCAGACAGAAATCATCAACCATCTCAGGGGCACACAGTGTATTTTGTACAAGGTCATTACCCTGGAGGCCAGGACAGTCTCCCCTTTGGTCTCTCTATCTCACTGTGAGCAAGCGTGTTTGGTCAACTCCCTCTTTCTAGAAGTTGATGCATCCATAGGTCCATTTACAGCAAAGGCCCAGCCTGGGAGCTGTGTTGGAACATTTCTCATCACCCAGTAATTCTTCTGAAGCCTTATACACTGGGTGGTCCCTATAGTCTCATTTAGGGAAGGGAGGTAGATCAGTTTGAATGTAGGCACTTGAGGGATATCCTTGTACACTGACCCTCCTCAAAATGAAGAAGCCAGACCTGTGAGACTAGAGGAGTGGCAGGAGAAGCAGAACCAACCATCATAGCATGAGACAGACTGGTGGGCTTCCCAGCCCACAGAGTAAGTAAAGTTGAGTGGCCTTTGGGCAGGAAGCCTGCTTGCAGAATGGGATACTTCCAGGCACTTAACAGGGGAGCTAAGTTTGCTGACCCATAGAGCACAGTGCCTTCAAGCTGAGACTTATGGTAGAGTGGTATGCCCTGTGAGAATTGATCAGTAACCCAAAAAGAGATTTTTAACAATGTCAGAGCAGAGTAGAGTCTAGGTCAATGGACCCAGGGCTGGAGAGAGGCCTGCCCATGCACACAGCAGAGGAGAGACTCTCCTGTCTAGAAGAATTGTACCCTGAACATTTGTGACCATGAATTGTAACCCGTTAACTTCCCTAATAAACCCCATAACTGTGCGTACAGTATCTGAGTCCTGTGTGGCCATTCCAATAAATTCACAAACCCAGCTGAGCAGAGAACTATGAGAGTGATGTTTGGTGCCATTTTTGCAACACCCCTTAGAACCATCAACCATTTGAGATAAAAATGGAAATATTTTGCCCAGGGATAAAGCTTATAAGGCAGGCAGGGCTAAGAAAGAAGAGCAAATGGAAATCATAAGCACAGGGAGGAAGTGGAAAGAGTGCACTGTGGCGATCTCAATCCGTGTTATAAAAAATATATATGAATTGTTGAATGGAAAACCAATTTTCTCTGTAAGCTTTGACCCAAATTTCAATAAAAAATAAAATATAATTTACCAGAGGCACCGCGGAAGAAAGGTCTAGCAGTGTACTTCCAAAAAAACAGTCATTGAAACCTCTCTGGAGCACTGTTCTTCTACTCAGACTCACATGGGTCCCCATGAGTCAGAACTGACTTAACAAAAGCTGCTTTAAAGTTTTGGATTTTACTAATGTGTCTGGGACTCAGAGAGGCACCTAAGGAGACCCAAGGCCTATCCTCATGGAGTTTGCATTCTCAGAGGAAAATGGAGAACAAAAAAGACTCCAGTGCCCAGGCATTCATCCCCTTGCCCGAGCTGGAGACACCTGCCACATGACACGTCTACGCAGCCAGGGACAGAGTCAAGTCCATAGAGTGTATCCTCACAGAGCTACAGACATGTGCCTAAAGAAGTCAGAAGAGTCCTTCTTAAAAGCAAAAAAAAAAAAAAAAATCCTCTAAATTTTTCTGAAAAAAATGTCAGCAGCTACCAAGATTGTAGAAGCCATCCTGCTGGGTAGCCAGCACGCCTCCCCTCAAGGACAGACCAGCTCTCTCTGGCAGCAGCTGTAATCATGCAATCGTTAAGGCTAGTATTTCTCACACTTGAATATCCTCAGAATCAGAGTCTTTTGGGTCCCACCCCAGAGGTAATGGTTTAGTGGCCTGGAGTACCCAAGAATGTGCATCTCTAATGAGTGTCAAATGAGGTCGATGCTGTGGTTGAGGACACTTTTAAGGCATCATTAGCTGATGCTTTGCATTTGTGCACTTGAGGACAGCACAACTGCTAAACCCTTAACTGTGAAGATCTGAGAAGGTCCTACATCAGACCAGGCCCAGCTTCATTTCGTGTGGTGAACATCTGGACTCCAACCTGGAGGTGTTATGACCCCAAATCAGTCAGTACTTCACTCAGTCATCAAGGAGCACCTGGCTGTTCATTATGGCTTGGGAGATTTGGGGGATATAAATAGAGCAGAAAACTCAGGTCTTGCCCAAGAGTTAGCCAATCTCAGAAGAGAGAGATGAGAAACCATTGTGGCTCAACTAACCACAGGGCAAGATACCTTTAGCTTAATGTTGGGTAGGCAGTGAAGACAAGGGCCCAAGGGAATACCTGGAACATGTCATCTAACCTCAACTGCTCTGAAGATTGTCTGGTTTGGTTATAAGTTTAGCAGGAAGAGCAGTCACTGTGTATGTCATCAAGTCAATTCTGAGTTCTGGTAGCCCTGTGTGTATTAGAGTAGAAGTGAACTCCACAGGTTTCCAATGGTTGGTTTTTCAAAAGCAGATTATCAGGTCTTTCTCCCAAGGTGCCTCCACCTGTTTGGTTAGCAGCCAAGTACACTTACCACTTGCACCACCAGTAGTTGCAAAGTCAAACAAGGCTGACTTCTGGTGATTCCTAGTCAGACCTTTCATCCACTCCTCTCTTAACTGAGCCTAGCCTCACAGGCATCAGAGTATCTGGAGTTTTAATATGATCCTCAATGTTATTTGGAATGTATTTTCTATTCTTGGATGGATGGATTTAAAAACTGGAAAAAATGTGACAGAGGAAGTAGAGTAACTATCACTGTTAGAGTCTAAGTGATGGGTTTATGGTGTTAGCTGCATGCTCTCAGTATGGCTGAAAATTCGCATCATAAAAGGTGGCAGGAAAGAGAGGCCCATGCTTATGTAACAGTTGTAGAAGGATGTGGAGGCAGGCAAGGGCAGGCACTGAGAGGGAAAAAAAAAAAGATCTAGGACAGCTCCTAGTGTAGTGTTGTAGGGTAAGTACAGGACTTCAAGGTCAGTTTCAACTGCAAGATTGGTGGTACAAACCCACCAGCCACTCCTTGGAAACCCTACATGGGGTCACTATGAATCGGAACCAACTTGTCAGCACTCAAGATGCATTGAGTTATAGGATAACTGAGAGGATGGCAAATGCATGACTCAGTGATTGTCTTTCCAGCCTGCTGTCTGATGTGGGGAGAAGTACAAGTATGGATTAGGATATCTTCTCAAGCTGGGTCTGACCAATCGGGCAGGAATGTGAAGACAAAGCATTGTACAGTTGAGAGTGCTGAGTCCCTAAGGAATTAATAAGCCATGCCTAGAGAAAAGCAGTCTTTAAAGAAATACAACCTTCAAAGAAAGGATGGTGACACCTCAGCTTGGACATGTCATCAGGAGGACCAGTCTCTAGGTAAAGACATCATGCTTGCTAAAGTAGAGGGAAAATGGAGGAAACACTCAATGAGGTGCTTTGACATCCTAGCCCCAATAACAAACTCCAAGATACTAATAATTGTGAAGATGGCGCAGTGCTGTTGTACATAAGGTCACTATGAGTCAGAAACAACTTGATGACAACTGACAGCAACAACATCAAGCCTAGAGAAAGACTTCAATTCTAGGGTGCCAACAGTTACCAAGGGTTTCTAACCAAAGAGTCATCAGGGGTAATGAGGCCATGCCAATGTTCCAAATCTCACACTAATGAAGCTCCTCTAGCCCAAAGAAAATGGGGGTAATGACAATGTAAAGCTCTGCAGATTTTATATAGAAACATCACACATGAATGCATGGATACAGATTATGCATATGATACATTTCTGCTTGTGTTCATAGAACAAATGTTCACTTGATTTTTGTCCAGGTGAAAGAAAATAACTTCTGTAGAGAAGTATTAAAGAAAAGGATGTTTCTCCCCTACCTCTTCTGACCATTTTCTACATTTAAGAAGCCACCAGATTTCAGATCCTAAATACGAGATAAAATAAAAAATCTAAGACCAGCAATGGTATAGCAGCTGTCTGAAGTGATATCTATGGAAAATGCATTGAGTTAGTTGAGCAGCATCCAGAGAGATATGTATATTATCATGATTACCTCCCATTTATAGACTAGCCTCCTGGGAGGGATATGATCAGGGCTGCCAAGGAAGATGAATCAATTCATTCCAATTAGATGTGGTGACTTTACCATGAGCACTTAGAAAATCATGCTGAACTCACTTTGAAAAGAGATCGCTCTTCTCCAGTCTATTCAAACAGAAACCTCTGTCAAAAACGGATGGAAAGTAATGTTTTGGCAGTGGAATCAGTGGTAATTGTACAGAGTTGATGCTCTCAGTTTTGTAGGCTGTGCCATGGAGACACGGACAGTCAGACTCAAGTTCCCATACTGCAGCATTGAATAAATGCATCCCAGCACCTCATCTGGCTGCAGGCAGCCAAAGAATCCCATGGTGGAATCTTCTCCAGGCCACAATATGGAATGTTGGTTCATCAATCACTTCAACAAGAGAAGACAGGAGAGGTGTGAGAGACAAGCATGTGATTTGCTATGATCTGGAAGTTTCAGCATTGCCTGGTATGGCCAGGGAGAGAGGAGCCAAGCAAAAAAGAGGCCATTACACCTGAATGAGCCCTGAGTCAAGGGAGTAAAGTGGACTTCCAGGTCATGTCTTCCTGCCACCAACCCTAACCCAAACCCCCAGCAAAGATAATAGACTTCCAAGGTTCTCTTCTAAAAAGATGAGGAAGTGGTTTAATTTTAATCATGACAACTCTCACAAGCAAAGTAAATTTAAACTCACTTGATTTTCCTTTTCAATCTATTTTTTAAATTCCTCCTACTGCATTTGTTGAACCGACTCGACGCCACTTAACAACAACAACAACAACAACTGCATTTGTTATAAGGATCCCTAGTTACACTGCGGGTTGAGCACTGGGATGCTAACCTCAGGGTTGGCAGTTCAAACCTGCCAGTTTCTCTGCAGCAGAAAGATGAGGCTATCTGCTCTCCAAGAGTTTACAGTCTTGGAAACCCTGACTAGGGTCCCTATGAGTCATAATCAACTCTATAGCAGTGGGCTTGGGGATTAGATAGTTATGGTTAGCTGATATCGAGTCACGGCAACCACACACACAACTGCTATCTGGTCCTGGGTCATCCCAGAATGTGTTTTAGGTCAAACTGTTGTGATCCACAAGATTTTCATTGGCTGACATTCAGCGTATATTGCCAGGTCCATTTCAGTCCAATAGCTCCACTGAAATTTGTTCAGGATCTGAGCAGCAAGCAAGCCTTCACTGACAAATGAGCAGTCTGCAGATAAGGTGCACTGGGTGGGAAACGAATATGGGACGTGAGAATGCTGCCATGGAACCGCTACTGCTCACATTAGGGATTGCTGTTAAGTGCTGACCTTTGGGTTAACAGTCCAGTCCTTATCCTATAGCGCCACACCAAGGCATTAAGGGTTGTTGTTGTTGTTGTTAAGTGCCGTTGAGTTGGTTCTGACCCATAGCAACCCTGTATAAGGTTTTCAAGGAGTGGCTGGTGGGTTTCAACCACTGACCTCGCAATTCAAACAGACCTTGTGACCCAGAACATTATCCTGCATTAAGGGTAGTGGATGTCTTCTACCGAGGTTTGAGGCATTCAGCAGCGTTGTCTCCATGCTACACTAGCCTAACTGGTCTTTCTAAATCCAGACCCAAAATGGAATGGGGGGCCTACAAAGGCAAGAAGTGACTGGCTTACAAGCTTTCAAAAGGGAGTCTAGATCTAGAGAGCATGGAGGAAGGAAGAATCTCCACTGAGTAGTATCCAATCTGTCTGGGTGGGGCTGATGAAAGGTGATGTGGATAGGTCTTTTGTGATACAACAGTGAATAACTGTTATCAGAACTGACTGGGACCATGAAGGAAGAAGAGTGGAGAGCAAGATCCTACCCAGAGAAGCAGTGACACCAGAGATGGAGGCAGAGACTATGATGTGGAGAGATGGAGTGGTTGGGGACTTTAGACCAGAGAGGGAGAGAGGCTGTGTGCTGATGACTGGGGGGCAGGCTTGCAAGGTATACCCTTTGGTTGGCTGATGACACATGGAGGGGATTGTAACCATGGCAATGAAACAATATACGATAGGATGAATGTAAAGCTAATGTTCTCCCATGTAAACCATCACATAATTCACAATAAAACATTTTTTTTAAAGTATCTTCAATAAAATGGCTTATAGACCAAATTCAAACCTAAATTTTACATCATTTCATTCGTTTAATGTTCTCCTTCATCCACAAACATTGCCAATCATGTTGACCACATTCAACCAGGTCTCATTTATTCTTATCAAAATGCATTAGCTTATAGTTTTTATTTTTATTTCCGTCCAGAGATAATTTATAATGAAAGGTTTAGGATTTAAAACAGGAATCTTGCTTTGGCCACTTAGAGCTTCCAGACCTTAATTATTTCTCCTCTCTTAGTAACAGTAATTCAGGAAAGATTTTTTTTTTTTTTTGTAAACTCCACCTAGGCTAAGCTATACTCCATTGTAAGCCCATGGCACCACATGCATTCAAAGAACTCCAGGGGATAAAGAACAGCTTATCCAAATCGTTATCACAACTTAACAGCTGACTCTAGAGGGTCCTTGCTCCCAGACATCCTTCATTCAAAACCTCCATACACACAGATCTGACATAAGAAGTTCCCAAGAGAAATGATCCTTTATATCAAGGGTCAGCCAACTTATTCTGTATACAACCAGATGGTAAGTATTTTAGGGTACAGATAGTGGGTCTCTGTAGCTGCTGACCAGCATTGCCATTGTAGCAAGAAAACAGTCAGACAATGTATAATTGAACGGGTGTGGCTGTATTTCAGAAAAGCTTTATTTACAAAAATGTCATGGTAGGCAGATTTAGCCTAGAATTGTAGTTTACCAATCTCTGCTTTGGGCTCTCTTCTTTCCTATGAAAGGCTTTTCTGGACAATTCTGTGAACAGGGAAAGGTTTGTGGTCAGTGGACCAAAAACATGGGCGATTGATCCTAATCACCACTAATGTAAACTATTTCTGCTGTTGTTAAGTGCCATAACTGAGAGGGGTTAAAAATCCACCAAATGCCCCAACATTGGAAGGGTTTCACATTTCTTTTATTGAGAATTCACACGTAATTCATATCCAATAATGTACACCAGTTTTAATGGTAAATTCAATATAATTTGACAAATGTAATGTGAATAAAACATTTCCATTGCCTCAAAAGTTCCTTCAGGCAACCTCAAACCTGACTTCCATCTCAATGGTCTGTTTAATGTCTTTTAGAATTTCCCCAAAATGAAATCATAAAGGTCAGGCTTTGAGGCCTGATTTCTTTCATTCAATGAGCTGCATTTACATGCTGCTGTGGTATGTGATCCATCCTTTCTTATCATCTGTTTTAATCTACTTGATGAATTTGCCACAGTTTATTCCTTCACCTTCCTGACTGGGACACATTCCCTCAGGCCTCTAAAACCAAATTCATTTAAAATAAGAGATGGAATACCTCCAGAAGTGCCTGTTTGGAATTGAATTGTGTCCCCCAAATTTTATGTTGAAATTCTACCTCTTATGTTTGTCTATAAATATGACCTTGTTTGAAATAGAAATGTTTAACTAAGTTCATAAAGTCATATTGGAGCAGGTGGATCCTAATACCTTCTGAATGGTGTCTTATAAAGGGGGAAAATCAGAAATGGAAAACAGTCATAAACAGGGGAAGAAGCCATGTGAGTATCTTCTAACCAAGAAATGTCCATACTACCAGAAGCAGGAAGAACTAAGGAGGGGTCTTCCTCTGGAGTCGACAGCGGAAGACATGAGCGTTTTTCTCCTAAAGTCCTCAGAAAGATTTGGCACTGCCAATATACTGATTTAGACTGCTAGTCCTCAGAACTGTTTTGTTACCCCTAGGAGACTAAGATAGCGTTTAAACTGGAAATGACCCTCTTAACCATTGTTGGAGTTGTAAAGTGCTGTCGAGTGGGTTCCGACTCATAGCAACCTTATACAGGGTTTCCAAGGAGCAGCTGGTGGGGTTGAATTGCAGGCTCTGTGGTTAGCAGTCTGGTGCTTGTCTTACAGTGCCACACCAGGAGTCCTTCTAAATCCAAATTTCCATGGGGATCAAAATTAACTTCCTCTCCCCACTCCCCCCAAACACATACACCAAATGGCCACTTTGGCTCAGTGTAAATTTGTAAACATTTACATGCTCCAACTAATAAATATCCCTGCTTCACCAGAATCCCAAATAGACTAACCTGGCAAAATTTCCTGAAACCATGAATGTGACTCCCCCAAGCCTTTCAAGTAGCCACATGATGGACAGGCCATGGCATTTCCTCGGTTGACACTGGACAATGAAGCCAGACTGCTAATTATCACCCGTGGTTATTTTTCAATGCCTGCATCTGGCACTCTTAATTTAATTATCTTCCCATTTCTACAATCCACTGAACACTGGAGACTGCCCCACCTGGCCATCTTTGCCCTGAATCTCTGCTTGCCTGTAGGACTTTTCATCCAGAAATAATTAGGAACACAGAGTCCTCTGTCTTGTGGCCAACTCAACCATGAACACTACTGGACCAAGAGGGAAGTTTTATCTCAAATAAATGAAGTCAGATCAGAGTAGTGTTTAAGAGGCAGGGTTTATATCCAAGTATTTCTGCTGTGCTGGGAACTATCAAAAAAAATTAATGTGGCAATGACCTTTCAGAAAAGCAAGAACACTCTATTGGCTGAGAATATTCTTTGCCCCGTGGCTTGTTTATGGCAGAGGGTGGAATAAAGAATTGGAATCAGCTTCCCAGCAAGGATAGAACTATAGCTGCCCACAATTATCCATGCTAAGGCTACGTGACTAAGGAGCCTTAGTAACACAGTGGATTGCAACCTGGGCTGCAGTTCGAGTTTATCAGCCGCTCTGCAGAAGAAAGATAAGGCCTTCCACTACTGTAAACATTTACAGCCTTAGAAACCCTACACTGGGTCATCACAAGTCAGAAAGAACTCAATGGCATACAACCATCAAAACCACCAAGGACACATGGCTAGAGCAGAGTAAAAAGAAACCTGGAACTGATTCTAGTGCCTCAACATTTTCTATTTACTTCTCTACCACAACCACCAGAAGTTCTGACCTTGAACACTGTTAGTCCTCCATATATCCTTTTACTTTTTGGTGTGGTACCCAGTATCTGCCTTAGGGGAGTCCTGGTGTGGTGCTGAGGGATAAGTGCAGGACAGCAAGGTCTGTTTGAACCACAAGGTCGGCAGTTCAAACTCACCAGTCGCTCCTCGGAAACCCTATACTGGGTCATTATGAGTCGGAATCAACTCGATGGCACTTAACAACAACAACCTGCCTTAGGCTCCCAAACAGACAGTGGAAATAACAACAAATACAAGTACACACAAAACAATGAAGGAGATTGCAAGAATTATAAATTGGGGCATACATGGTATTCCATGAGGCATCTTTATTCTATTTCCCTCAATTTCATAGGTTTTCATACAGTACGCATACAGACACATGCACTCACTCTTCTATTATTGAGTTTGAATGATCCAGCCTTGATAATCAGTTTTAAATAAGACAACAAAGTTACCCTCAACATCTTCTCTTTACTTCACTGTTTTTAGAGTCTTACAAGAGAGCCTTCTAAACAAGTATACAAATTTTGAAGCTCTTGCCTCATTTTAAAAGTCTCTCTTCACTAACAGGGCAAATTCTAATACATCTTTGCCAAGTGCAGAAAAAACATCTGGAGAAATTATGACATACTTTTGTCAGTTCCTCTGATTTTCAAGAACAATCAAAACTGCTGCAATGCCCTCCACCACCAATGCTCAGTGGTAACCCCTCTTGTAGTGATCATCACAACTATAGGCCCAGCCTGCGTAAGGAAGGACCAAGCTCCTGGCATCCTGGTTTGACAGATGGCTGCATTTCCAAGTCACGGTGTGGAAGTGGCTGAAGCACATATCTGCCCTGTAATTTACAACATCAATCATGGAGTCGGCTAAGGCATTTTCTTCACATAAAGTAGAGCAGTGTGCAGTATAAATGCAGTAACTTAATGAACTCTGAAACCTATCTGTGCTTCATCTGTCTTCCCAGGCCAAAACCCTGACAATAAGGCTTTCTCCTGTGTCTCTGCCCACCCAGCCTCAACTTTAGACAACTGCATTTTTTGGATAAGAAATATAGTTCTGATCCATGGTGACCTGGGAGTGTATCACAGAAATTCAACTAATTGTCTTTCTCCTTAGAGACACCCCTAACCATATTTAACCACTCTGCACGATAGTAAGTAAGGCAGGCTGTTTCTCAGCCTTGACTGCAGTTTCTCTTCTCTCTGAGGAATTCCATGTGCCTCCACACAAGAGATGACCATGGGAAGCACTGCTGTTCATATGGGAAAAGCCGGGACTTGTCTGAGAAACGTCTTAGTGTAGGTTCTCCCGAAAGCAGACTCAGAGACAGGGATTCTGGTATAAAATTAGTCTGTGAGGTAAGGAGCACAGCAGGGGTTTGGGGAGTGAGACAGGATGGGAGAACAACCAGAAAAGCACATTTGTCTAGCACTTCTGACTGCGGATAATTGCCGAATCCTATTGGCTAATGCTAAGCATCCTGGTGTGGTGCCATAGGATAATGACCCAACCTCAAGGTTGGTTTGAACCACAAGGTTGGGAGTTCAAACTCACTAGCCACTCCTCAAAAACCCCATACAGGTTCACTATGAGTCAGAACTGACTCGATGGCACTTAACGACAACAACAACTGGGTAATGCTAGGGAAAACAATGTAAGCCACAAAACTCAGCATTATCTTACCTACTCCTATGTGTTACTGGTGAAGGGTAGCCACACTATGGCTCCACAGTTTCTGGCCAGCCACAAAAACAGAAAGCACACATGAGTGGTTAGGGAAAGCTCACGTGAAGGAACTTGGATGCTGACTCTGCCCTTGTTTGAATGGGTGAAAAAATATGGGTAGGCTTCTGCATCCCACGGTCTGCTGCTCATGAGAGCTGTAAGTCTGACACATCATTTAGCATCTGTAATCCACACCTGTATTCTCCATCAGAAAAACAGCACAACCATATTCACCCTACATGGTTGTGGAGAAAATTAAGTCATACAATGTCCACAAAAATGCAGTGCAAATGATAAAACACTGTGACATCATTAAGGGGTAGATGGAAGCCCATGATGTACTCCAGGCTCCAGCAGACTTAGGAAGGTGTGCCAGTCTGTTTCTCTGTTACAACTGAGCACTGTGAGGAGAAGGGTCACTCAGTGTCAGGATTCTACTTATCTGCATGTCTGTTGCATGGCCGCTCTGCCCATGGATGAGGGGATTTCACTTGCTTCACCAATATCCCAACTCAGGAGAAAACTTTGTTAATTTTAAACAAATTCATTGTTACTCATCTCAAAGGTACTTTAAAGCTAGACAAAGAAAAAGGAAGAGGAACTGATGCATTCAAACTCTGGAATCAGCAAAGAATATTGAATATACAATGAATATTGAATAGAACAAACAAATCAATCTTAGAAAAGACAACCAGAACACTTCTTAGAAGAAAAGGACAGTAAGACTTCCTATCTTTTACTATGGACACCTCTTCAGGCAAGATCAATTACTAGAGAAGGATATCACGGTTGGTAAAGAAGACAGAGAACATGAGGTAAGTTCTCCATAAGATGGGATGACACAATAGCTCCAAAGTACGCAAGCATACCAATGATCATGAGGATGACATAGGGGCAAACAATTCAAGGGTGCTTCAAAAGTTCATGGGAAAATTCCATTATCTTTTCATTCCATTTTCTACAAACTTTTGAAGCCCTTCATATTTTCTTCTCTTATACATAAAATAGACATAACTGAATTGATGGCAACTAGCTGTAACAACAAATGATTACTAGTGCAAGACCAGAAAGGGAAGGAAAGGTAGCCCATCCTGCTTTCTCTCATTGAAGGAGTTCAAGGCATGCTTGGGGCTCCTTGTTTTGTACTCAGATCCAAGAAAACCATCACTCGACACGTATTTAGTCTGAGACCCCTTCTTTATCAGGGTCTCAAGTAAAGACATTTTACCATCAAAGTACCCATGCCACCTTGCAAAATGATGGCAAGAGCACTAACGTCAATAGCTAATGACAGCTATGTGGATAATCCTTGTCTCAACCAAATGAAGGAACTTGAAAGAAGTCATGTCTAAAAGTAACACCAACAGTGGTATTAGGGTTTCTGTTTAGTGCTATTAAGTCAGTTCCAACTCATAGCGACCCTTTATAGGGTTTCCAAGGAGCAGCTAGTAGATTTGAGCTGCCGACCTTGCTGTTCAACTGACCTTACAGTCCAGTGCTTATCCTACATTGCCACACCAGGACTTGATATAGGCGATGCAAAAGAACACAAACTCCTCCACATCACCCCCAGCACCATCTCTTAGATCCACACTGCCATGGCCTAAAAGATGAAGCCTCTTAATTCAGAAGTTCCACACCTCAGAGAAATGCTACCTTAAGAGCAGCTAAAGCTCCTCCTCCTCCCAATTTATCCCCTAACACACACATCCCTTGGAAGACTTCTTTGTCTAGGATCCTTGGACTAAGTGCCCATAGGGTGAACTGAACTTAAATCACTCTATGTCCCCAAATTCTTGTAAAATCTAAATCAGAATTTATAGTTACTAGAATCAGATCCTCACTAGAGTCACGAACCCTCAGGAACTAGGAATCACCATTCTAGATGCAAAAGGCACAGGGAAAAGGCATAAAGATGGTGATAATCTATATTCTAAGAACTCAGATGATGTGTGGGGTCCTCTGACCACTAAGACTTAGAGGAAAGGGGCAGTCTCTCTAGGCCAGCATGTCCACCAGATGCTGGGCTTCTGTTGCAAGTGGTTTAATGCAGACATGATATGCATTTATAGTCATTTTGTTTTCTAATTTATTTTATTTTTAATGTTGTTAGTGAGAATACATACAGAGGATCCTACACCAATTCAACAATTTCTACATGTACAATTTAGTGACACTGATTACATTTTTCAAGTTTTACAGCCCTTCTCACCCTATTTTCTGGATTGTTCCTACCTTACTAGCACAAATTCACTGTCTCCTAAGTTTCATATGTAATCTTTCCTGTTTCTGTTGTCAATTTGATCCCATATTTGTTGTTGTTGTTGTTGTTGTTGTTGTCATTGATTCAGTACTGACTCATAGTGATCCTATGCACAACAAAACGAAACACTGCCCGGACCTGGACGAACCTCACAATTGTTGCCATGCTTGAGCCCAAATTGGTACTACCACTTTGCCAATCCATCTGGCTGGGGGTCTTTCTCTTTTTCTCTTACCTTCCACCTTACCAAACATGATATCCTTCTTCAGAGACTGGTGCTACCTGACAGTATGTCCGAAGTGTGAGAAACTAGGTCTCTCAGCACAGGTAAACATCTTTCTGGTATTCTCTGCTTTCAGCCAAGATCCATCTGACATCAGCAATGATATCCCTCATTCCATGGCCTCTTCCGAACCTGGCTAGAACCTCTGGAAGTTCTCTGTCAATGTATTTGCAGTCATTTCTGTATTACCTTGAGTAAAACTTTATTTGCGTGGGATATCAAAGATACTGTCCAATGATTTCCGCATTCCATTGGGTCACCTCTCTTTGGAATGGGCACAAATACAGATCTCGTCCAATCAGTTGGCCAGATAGCTGTCTTCCAAATTTCTTGGCATTGATGAGTGAGGGCTTCCAGTGCCACCTCACTTTATTGATCTCACATAAATAACTCTTAAGAAAGCACAATGCTCTAAGCAGACATTCTTAACTAGTTAAGTGAACCTATTGTTTGGTTTTAAGAAGACTTCAGGGGACATTTTTCATTTAAGATTTATAAATTATTTTAGGGCAATAGTCTGAAGTTCATTCTTGCTGGTTCCAGAAATTCTGTATTCCATGAGAAGCTGAAATTCTGTTCTGTATTTTCACTCTTTTGATCAGGGGTTTTCTATAGAGGTATCTGTCTTTAAAATTCTAGCAAATTGACACTCTTGACATAATATACTTATTTTATGAGGTGATTACTCTTCCCCAAATATTCCAATACTTTAATTTCCAAGAAATTAGACCAACTTCACTGGCTTCACATATCCAAGAAGACAGGCCGCTAACCTTGAAATAAATAGTTTGAGAAGCTCTTCTGGCATCAGTGGTAGGCTTCAAAGAGTCCCTAAGATGCTGCCTGCACTCATGAAGATACAAGTAGCACCTGGCGGGATTCTAATCCGCTAATGACTCACTCCAGAATTGTAGCAGACCTAGTCATGCTCTCTGCCTGGGCTCTTGGCGTTTGCCCTCATTCACCCTCAGATAATACTTTTGGATTTGAGAGGTCCCACTGCCCTGGTAGTGTAGTGGTTACGAACCAGGCTGTGAACCTTAAGGTCAGCAGTTTGAAACTACCAGCTGCTCTGGTAGCTCATCTGGAAGAAAGATGAGGCTTTCTGCTCCCGCAAAGATTTACAGCCTCGGAAACCCTGTACAAGGTCGGTATGGGTCGGAACTGACTTGGTGGCACTTAACAACAATAACAAAAAACTGCCCTGTGCTCTTGCTCGTCCAAGGAAGAAACAAGGTCCAAGGCCCAGGAACTTGGAGTGATTTTCCCATGGTGAACTGGAGATGAAGGTCATGACCCAGTCTTCCAGGATCCTGACCAAAGTTTTTCTCCCTGGGGCCTGTCCCCTTTGTCTCTGAGAAGTGTAAGTTACCTGCTTTATTTTATTGTATTACTTTTTAGTTCTGTTCCTCTCTGATTTTTTGAACGTTTGATGCCATAAACCAGTATGTGACATTATGTTCCTTCTAGACTGTCTGTCCCCATTCAACAGCCCAACAAGGAGAGAACAGAGCTCAATCCACTCAGGGCCTGCCTTTGCAGAGAAAGTGATGGTGGTGCTGACTGAGTTTCTTTGGGGCTTTCAGAGGGAGAAACTGGGTTATATAGGTTGGATCCCTTCTTAGGAACTAAACACAGCAGGAAACAAGAACCAGACCTAAAAGCATCTATTTGAAAATACAAAGTGGGTCAAAGGCAGGAGGCCAGCCTGCAAAGCTAACTGCAGGGCCTCCCTTTAATAAAGGGATGCAAAATCACAAAGCTAAAGGAGGGTTTTTTTTTTTTGTAACTAAGTCAGGCATGTGCCCTCTCTATGTAACTCATTTCCCTTGTGGTCCTATCCAGCCTCAGGCCACCACAGGAAATGGTGGATCACAAGAACTTTCCATAGACAGGTCCAAATATTTGCCTTCTGATGCCACCTGATTAAATCTGTACTCTGGCCACTACAAACAGAGAAAGCCGGAACCCAGTTGGTTGTTACCGCATCCTCTGCTTGGAGTTGCTGAGCACCCAAGAAAAGGCCTTGCCTTTGCTCGTGTTTTCTACCTTTCCCTGAGGTCCCTTCATTCCTACTCTACCTGCTGCTCTAAATGACTTTGGTGGACAGTGAGGTGCAGAAAAAGGAATCTCAGTGTTCTCACTCCAGTAGAATTATACTCTTATAAACAAACAGGGAGTCTATCCAAGGTTTGATTCATCTGACTGGTGATCAGTTTGTCTCTCTTTCTGTCTTATCCAGTTCATAATAAATATTTGAATGGCAAATAAGTTTGCCTTTGGACAGTGCTAATGAAAGCAAGGCCACAACCTTTATTCTCACATGCTTCATTTGCTCAGCTTTATAAAGCGAGTGGGTTCCAGTAGGGGGATTAGAAGTGAGTCTAGATTTCTGCCCCACATCATTAAAATGCATGGGGTCTTAAAACCCTTGTCAAAAATCAGTTGACCATAGATGTGGGGGGTTATTTCTGGACTGTCAATTCTATTCCATTGGTCTATGTGTCTATTGTTATTTCTGCATCAGACTGTAGATGTATGTTGTAGTTGTTGTTGTTAGTGCCATCGAGTCAGTTCCAACTCATAACGATCCTGTATAGAGTTTCCAAGGAGTGGCTGGTGGGTTTGTACTGCCAACCTTGCGGTTAGCAATCAACTCCTTATCCTAAAGTACATTTTAAAATCAGCAAGTATTCTACTTTGTTCTTGTCTTTCAGCATTGCTTTACCTTTTGAAGTCTCTTGCCATTCCAGATAAAGTTGAGGATTGGGTTTTCTATTTCTGTGAAGAAGGGTGTCAGAATTTTGAATGAGATTGCATTGACTATATATATATATACTGATATAATGATATAATGATATATATATATATCATTGTGAGTAATATTGACATCTTAACAATATTAAGTCTTACAATCCATGAATATGGAATATCTTTCCATTTTAGTCCTCTTTAATATCTTTTACTAGTGTTTGTTTTCCTTGTATAAGTCCTTCATGTCTTTGGTTGGGTTTATTCTGAGATATTTTATTCTCCTAGATGCTATTGTAAATCAAACTGTTTCTTTAATTTCCCTTTCAGTTTTCTCATTGTTGATGAATAGAAAGCCAACTGATTTTTGTTTGATAATTTTGAATCATGAGCAAAGAAGTAAAGTGATCTCTATTTATAGATGATTTAATTCTATATATGGAAAATACCAAGGAGTCTACAAGAAAACTACTAAAGCTAATATAGGAATTTAGCACTTAAATGACAGCCAACAACAAGGAATGTGTTGCTAATCACCACTGTGAACCAAGAGACCAAAATAACTGGAATGTTCCTGATTACTATTAATGAACGTTTTGCTCAAAGACTCCAAAGAAGGATCATCCTGATGAAAAGGAGGAAATAAAGAACAGAATTTTAAATTATATTGGACTCTAGACTTTCTGGAGCCATGAAGGATGGATCAATCTCTGTAACTACTGTCTTGAGATAATTTTTAAAACTTAAAAAAAAAATATTCTCTAAAGTCATCTGAAAACTAAATAATAGTTTAGCTTAACTAGTAAAAATGTCTGCCTTGAATGGCTTGATCACTAGCACTCAACTAGAGAAAGATAAAAGAAATTTGATAAAGGAAGCAAGTATAAATTGTTATAATTTGATTAACTTGACCTATACTTATGGATGTAGTAGCTCAAAATACCAACCAAGGGGGAAGGAGTCATCACATCAAGGATCAAGCCTATGCAGGGTTGATAGGGACAAGTAACTTAGATACTGGCTATCTAAAATGGGGGCAACTATAACATGATTAGGAGCTCTGGTAGCATAGTGGTTATGAATCAGACTGTGAACCTCAAGGTCAGCAGTTGGAAACTACCAGCTGTTCCACAGGAGAAAGAGGAGGCTTTCTGCTCCCATAAAGATGTACAGCCTCGGAAACCCCTTACAGGATCTCTATGAGTAGGAACCGACTCCACGGCACATAACAACAACAACAAATAAAGGCATGAAGTGGCTGGCTTACAAGTTTTCAAAAGGGAGTTGAGTTTCACAGTGAGTGGGGGGAAGGTAGAATCCCCACTGAATAGTTTTCATCTTGTCTAGATGGGTCTGGTAAAAGGAGATGGGGATAGGTTCTTTTGATTCAATAGTGAGTAACTGTTATCATGACTAATTGCGATTGTCACAACTACAAATGTAGAAGTTTTGTAACATAAAGAGTGGGGTCGTTAATCTGACATTCCAGGAAATGAGGATCCTAGGATTATCAAGAGAAAAGTGCATGAGCGGAATGTGGGACCCTATCCAGAGAAGCAGGGACACCAGAGACGGAGGCAGAGGTGATGGCATGAAAAAACAAAGTACCTAAAGACTCTAGACTTATGGAAAGAGAAAGGCTATGTGCTGCTGGCAGCCAGAAGGCTGGCTTGCAGAATGCGCCCTTTGGTTTTTTTAATGATTATATAGTGTTTTTGTGTGCATAAAAAACAAACAAGCAAACAAAAAACAGAGGGAATAGAAGCAAATACTGTTAAAAAACAAAGGGAATAGAAGCAAATACTGTTAGATGATGATTCATTCAGGGAATTGTAATCATTGCAAGGAAACAAAACACAATAGGATAAGTGTAAAACCGATGTTGTCCCATGTAAATTATCACTCAATTCACAATACAAGCTTTAAAAGAAGTCTGCCTTGAGCCTTATGCTTTTTTAAAAATTATGTATATGGGATCAAACTGACAACAATAACTCCAAAGATTGGACAGGAATCTCAGAGGACAGTGAGTGTATATTATTGATGAAGAAACAACTCAGAAAACGGCTATGAATGGTTGCACAACTTGAGGAATTTAAATGAAATGGAACTGTACATGTGTGACGTTGTGGAATAAAGCACAAGACTGCAAGGTTGATTTGAACCACAAAGTCAATAGTTCAAACCCACCAGCTTCTCTCAGAAACCCAAATCAGGGTCTCTATGAGTTGGAACTGACTCAATGGCACTTAACAACAAATTGTACATGTAGAAATTGTTGAGTGTGTGTTTTGCTGTGTATATTTTCAACAATAACAAAAAAAAACTCAATTAAAAAAATGAAAATGAAAGCGTGGGGAAGCTAAGACTTTCATACATTGTCAGGGTATACCCTCTACTTTGGGGGGATGATGGCACCTGGGCCTTATTTCAGAAATGAACTGGAGAATCACATCCCTGTCTCTGTCCAGCCCCTAGTTCCCATAAGCTACATACTTTTACTCCATGAAGTCTCGCTCATTTCCATCTCATAGCTCACAACCTCTGCCCCACATGGTCAGCACTTGAAAAGCAGCATACATAGTATATATCCTTGATGTCCTACCCATACCTCTTTGATCTTTACTATTCATTATCTGCCCACTCAATTTCCAACTACTAACACCATATCTCTTAGCCCAAATGTGGGGCAGCTGCCAGTTGTTGTTGTTAAGTGCCGTGGAGTTGGTTCTGACTCATAGTGACCCTGCACAGGGTTTCCAAGACTGTAAATCTTTACGGGAACAGAAAGCCTCATCTTTTGCCCACAGAACAGCTGGTAGTTTCGAACTACTGACCTTGAGGTTAGCAGTCCAATTTGTAATGAACAATTCCCACTCAACCTCCCTCAGCCAACAGCAAATGAGAGTTGAAGGGTATATACTCCTGCTCCCTCACCCTATGGGCAGGAAAATGCTGAGATGTGAGGTCTACAATATTTCCCAGGATAACCAGTGGGACTAAGCTCAGTCATCTCAGGGCTAACTGTCTTCCCTTGCTTCCCTAGATTATCTCCCAAATAAACTAGTTACCCATAAAGCCTTGCTTAGGTTCTGCTCCTTAGGAATCCAGACGGTGCGATATGTTAGAAACCCTGAAGAAGAGGAAGGGAACCCCAGTTTGATATCAAAGTCCAATTTGATAGCTCTGAACTTACATACAACACTCTGCAAACTGCTGGTCTCAGTCAACATGTGGCAAAAGGGACAGTAAGCCATCACACTGAGTGGCCAGACTCTGGGCAACCAAGCATGAACTGAATATAAGAATCATGTTTCTCTTCTTGAGCAACCAAAGTGATGATGTAGTGAGGTCCCGCCATGAAGAAATCCTGCCCCTGCCCTATATTGCTTGGTTCAGAGCCCTGACACCATGTTCGCACCTCCTGATCCTGTTGCTGCATTAGGTTGGCATTTTAATTCCAACTGATTTGATCACAAATCCTGAAGCTTCCTGGCACAAACAGAGTGATTAAAAAACAAATAAATTCTCCAACCTTTGCAAACCAAGGCAAAGAGCTGACAGGGATTCCTTAAAAGGAAACAACATGAAACAGATTGTGTGGCTCCAGACTGTGGAACTTTTTGCTTTTCAGATGGTTTGTTAGGTAGCAGGGAGCATTGCTAAGGCACAAAATGTTTCCATGCAGGTTGTGAGTACCTGGAAAATTCTATCCTGTGGCCATTTTCTGCTCCTCACCTAGAAACACAATGTGTTTCTATCAGCAAGGTCTCTCCACTCAGATGAGATGTCTTATAAAATCAAAGATGCCAACCAGCAATCAACTGATCGACAGTGTGTTCCATATGATGCTATGGAAGAAGGAAATACTATATTACCATATAGCAGTGAATTATTTTCTAAAAATGAGCATTCTCTGATCAGAGACTGCTCTGGAATTTCAAAATAGTCATTTTGGAAAAATTGCACTTCAGCGGTTTTACACACTAAACAATTTGGAATGGGCTTTTTTAAGAAGTGTTCAATTTTTTCTGAGTTAATACATTTTCACTGAGACTAATTTACATATGGGAAAATGCACATGTTTTCCATGTACAGTTCAATTAATTTTGACAGATGTGTACATCCTTGCAACCCACAATCTAAACAAGATACAGAATATCTGAACCAACCCCAAAAACTTGTTTTGTGCCCCTTTCAGCCAATCCAGGTTTCATGCTTTTACCCCTAAATATTTTAGAATATTTCCTAAGGACAATGGAGTCTTTTACATAATCACAGTAAAATGTCAAAATCTGAAAATTACCATTGTTAACATTTCTACTACCTGATATACAGACCTTATTCATTTTGCTAATTATCTTATAATATCTTTTATAGCAAAACAAAAAACAAAAATAACCAAGGAAACATCTGAACCAGGATTCAATCTAGGATCACATGCTGCAGTTAACTCTCCTTTCTCCTTATTTTCCTTCAATCTGGAACAGTCTTGCTTTGTCTTTTATGACCTTATTATATTTGAAAAGTACTGGTCTCTTATTTTTGTGGACTGTCATTCAGTTGGGATTGTCTGATGTTTTCGTAGCACAGATCTGTTTGTTCTTTTGGCAGTCCTTGGTACTTTCAATATTCTCCTCTAACACCATATCTCAAATTCATCAATTCTTCTATGGTCTTCCTTATTCACTGTCCTGCTTTCTCATGCATCATGAGGTTATTGAAAATACCATGGCTTGGTCAGGTGCACCTTTATCCTAAAACTGACATCTTTGCTCTTCAAAACTTTGAAGAGGTCTTGTGCAGCAGATTTGTTGTTTGGTTTCTTAACTACTGCTTCCATGAGTGTTGATGTCTGATCTGAGCAAAATGAAGTCTTTGCCAACTTCTGTCTTTTCTCCACTTATATGGATGTTGTTTGTTGCCTCAGTGGTGAAGATTTTTATTTTCTTTATATTGAGGTGCAACTCATATTGAAGGTTGAGGTCTTTGATCTTCATCAGCATTGTAAATTCTCTTCGCTTTCAGCAAGCATGGTTGTACCATCTGCATATTGCAGGTTGTTAATGAGGCTTCCTCCAATCCTGATGTTACTTTTTTCTTCATATAATCCAATTTCTCAAACTATTTGCTCAGCAGACAGATTAGGTAAGTATGATGAAGGAATACAACTCTGGCACACACCTTTCCTGATTTAAACAATTTGGTGTTCCCTTGTTCTGTTTGAAGAACCCTCCTTTGGTCTATGTAAAGGTTCCTCATGAGCACAATCAAGTGCTCGAGAATATTCATCCTTCACAATGTAGTCCATAGCAATCCTTTGCATTATCAATGAAGCACAAGTAAACATCTTTCTTGTATTCTCTGCTTTCAGCCAAGATCCATCTGATGTCAGCAATGATAACCTTAGTTCCACATCCTGTTCTGAATCTGGCTTTAACCTCTGGAAATTCTCTGTCAATGTATGGTTGCAGCAGTTTTAGTAAAATTTTACTTGCATGGGGTATCAATGATATTGTCTGATGATTTCTGCATTCTGTTAGGTCATCTTTCTTTGGAATGGGCACAAATATGGATCTCTTCCAGTAAGTTGGCCAAGTAGTTGTCTTCTAAATTTCTTGGCATAAATGAGTGAATGCCTCCAGTGCTGCATTAGTTTGTTGAAAGATTTCAATTTGTATTACACGTCTATTCCCGGTGCCTTGTTCTTTGTCAATGCTTTCAGTGCACCTTGGACTTCTTCCTTCAGGATCATTGGCTACCTTTTGAAATGGTTGAACATTGACCATTTCTTTTTGATACAAACACTGTCATTTTATTTAATTCAGTGCTCAAGCTGTTCTAATTTGGCTAGTGAGAGGTCTTTCAAACTGACCTCTCTGTCCTTTGACATGCCACCCTACCAAACTAAACTGCCATTGAGTTGATTCCAACTCATAGCAACCCTACAAAGGGTTTCTACAGTTGAAAATATTTGCAAGCACTGAAAAATGCATCTTTATCCTAATGAGAGGTTGGTGGTTTTGAACTGCTTACATTGCAGTTAGCAGTCCTGTGCTTATCTTACATTGCCACCAGGGAATTTTCTCATCGGTGCTGAGCAACCATGGGCCTCATTTTTGTTCTAAAATAAACTTTTGTGAACTGTTCTTTAAATCAAGCATAATTTGACTACACTGTTGGGCATTGTAACTCATGGTTGCCATAGAGTCTTACCCTAGGGAAAGAGGTGAAGCAGATAGCTGAGCCTGAAGAGACTGGGGGTGGTACCTACCGAGCCACCAGGAAGGATGGCTAGTTCCTGGACCTCAGCTGAATGCAGGAAGCCACTGTTGAAGGGGCCCTCTACAGGTGTAGACAGAGGGCATACACCAAGGTCCCAAGCCAGAGCTAAGCTGGCGAGAGCTGATGGTGGAGACACTAGGCCAAGGGGAATGTGCCAGAAGGACGAGGACATGGAGCCAATTATCAAGAGGAGTGGATGGAATTGATAGAGGCACGTGCAAGGAGAGTGCCAGTATCCCGGGGTAGTCTTTAGACCTTAACTTGCTGTGCTTAACTCTGTCTGTCCCATTTTCTCCCTGGCTGTGCCTTGTCTGCCTTAAAGTGTCAGCATTCAGCATTCATCATCATCATTTACTGGACTATCTTCAGTAGAGATACCAGCCAAGTCAAAAGGACTCCAACATCCCTATAACATAACAAAGTCTTTATTCCATTGGTTTGCCTAATGTGTTATCTAAATATATGTGTGTTTTACACACTTATACACTCCTATCCTTTACAGAACAATCAACTTCAATAATTACCATTTATTTCAAATGTACACGTTCTATCTTTCCAACTCTATAGTACCATGTTCTGCTGTCCTAAATGGTGTTTCTTTGGAATTTTATAGCCTTAAACATGGAGCTTGTTACTTAGCAGGCCTTCGGTGATGGATTTCTGGCTAAATATTACTAAGGGGCATTCCAAAATAGAACTAATTTTCTCAGTTCTACCCAATGTACGACTGCCACATGGTATTGGACACACAACTACTGATATTCTTCAAGGTTTTGTTGGGGAGCTTCCACATACATCTCCACCAGATCCTCATGAGCACAGACAAGAGCAAAGCCAACCAATTCTGATTCCTTTCTCCTTCTCTTATCCCCAAATAAAATAAGGTTCATCATATGGCAGAAAAAGAAGGCAGGAAGACCACAGTTAGTCTAAGATGCTACACATTTAATTAGGCAACTGTCTACTCCATCCTTTTCCTAGTCAAGGTAGGTCTTTGGGAGGTTAAAGGTTTTTCTGAACTATGTTCATAGTGAACAAAGCCGAGAAAGGAGCAGATCCCTCTCTTCAGCCCTCTGCCTTCTTCCCAAGCCTACTGGTTAATAATTAAAAGACTCTTTTCACCTCAGTGAAAATTTCAAGTCTCAATTATCTCCATTTATTAACAGAACTATTGTTTTCTTTTTCAGCTTCCAGATTTAATAGATTGCCCCCTCCCTCCGCCCGGCCCCAATTTGGAGGACTAATGTGCTTTTTGTCACCACTCTCTAGAAAAATAAAGGCAACTGAAGATATTGCTTAGGCTTTATCCATTTCCTTCCTCTGGCTCTATACTTTCTCATATATCAGCCACTAGCTACTTGTGTCCATTTAAATTAAATAAAATTTAAAAATTAATTCCTCCATCACAAAATACTCATGTGTCAGTTTCTCAGTAGGCTTGGATTAGACAACTGGTCCATTTTCAAAGAAGAGAGCATTTGAGGTAGAACTACTTAGATACTTCATGAACTTTCTCTCTGCTCACAACCTTGGATGGTGATGGGGTGAAGGGTGTGTAAACCTAAGGATGGGAGTTGGGTTGGGAGACCATTTGATCCTTGTATTTCCTCTACTGACCTTTTATTCTCCAAATACTTTCCAATCACCATTGCTAAGTTATCTAGTTAAAACAGTCCCTTCAGTATGGGGCCAGACTGTTGTAATTTGTGTGTTGCTATGATGCTGGAAGCTATATAACCAGTATTTCAAACACCAGTAGGGTTACTCAAGGTGGGCAGGTTTCAGTAAAACTTCCAGACTAAGATCTATTCCACCATTTTTCTGTCAGTTTGTCATACTGTGATGGCTTGTGTGTTGCTGTGATACTAGAAATTATGTATTTTAAATATCAGCAGGGTAGCCCGTGGTGAACAAGCTCCAGATGAGCTTCCAGACTAAGACAGACTAGAAAGAAGGAGAGATGGACTACTTCTGAATATTTAGTCACTGAAAACCTTATGAATAGCACCAGAACCTTGTCGGATAGCACCAGAATATTGAAATCTGTAAAGAGCACCAGAATATTGTCAGATATAGTGCTGGAAGATGAGCCTTTCAGGTTGGAAGGCACTCAAAATACAATTGAGGAAGAGTGCTTCCTCCTCAAAGTAAGGTTGACCTTTGTGCCAGAAATGAGTAAAGCTTTCAGGGCCTTCATTTGCTGATGGGGGATAACTCAAAATGAAGAGAAATAACTGTACACACTACCAATAATTGGAACATGGACTGCATGAAGTATAAAACTAGGAAAATTGGAAGATGTCAAAAATGAAATGGAACACAAAAGATTGATCCTAGGCATTAGTGAACTGAAATGGACTGGTACTGGTCACTTTGAAACTGATGATCCCATGATTTGCTATCCAGGAATGACAGATTGAAGAGAACTTGTCTCATTAATCATCGAAAAGAACATTTCAAGACCTGTCTTGAAGTACAATGCTGTCTGTGATAGGATAATATCCATATGCCTACAAGGAATACCAGTTAATAATACTATTATTCAAATTTACATACCAACCACTAAAGCCAGTGATGAGGAAGTTCTACCAACTTCCTCAGCCTAAAATTGATCAAACATGCAATCAAGATGTATTGATAATTACTGGCAATTGGAACTGAAAGATTGGAAACAAAGAGGAAGGATCAATTGTTGGAAAATAAGACCTTGCTGATAGAAATGATGCTAGAAAGTACATGATAGAGTTTTGCAAGACCAGTGACTTCTTAATCACAAATATATATTTTTAAACAACATAAAAGACGACTATATAATGGACCTTACCAGATGGAACACACAGAATCAAATTGACTACATCTGTGGAAAGAGATGGCAAAAAGCTCCATGTCATCAGCCAAAACAAGGTCAGGGGAAGACTTTGGAACACACCATCAATTGCTCATATGCAAATTCAGGCTGAAGCTGAAGGAAATTAAAAGAAGTTCATGCAATCTAAAATATGACCTTGAGCACATCTCACCTGAAATTCTAACCATCTGAAGAAGAGATGTGATGCATTAAACACTAAAGACCAAAGACTAGAAGAGTTGTGGGATGACATCAAGAACATCATATAGGAAGAAAGCAAAAAGTCATTGAGAGAAAAAGAAAGAAGGAGAAGACCAAAAGGGATGTCAGAAGACACTCTGAAACTTGCTCCCCAGTGTAAAGTTATTAAAGCAAATGGAAGGAAAGAGGAGGTAAAGAGCTGAATGGAAAATTTCAAAGGGCAGCTAAATAAAACAAAGTCAAATATTAAAAGGAAATGTGCAAAGACCGGGAGTTAGAAAACCAAAAGGGAAGATCACTTTTAACATTTCTGGAGCTGAAGGAACTGCAGAAAAAATTCAAGCCTTAACTTGCAATAATGAAGGGTTCTATGGGCAAAATACTGAATGATACAGAAAGCATCAAAAGAAAATGGGGGGAACAAACAAGATGGCGGATCAGGTGGACGTGGAGTAAAGAGCTCCGCCAACAACAACACAGAATACCCGACCAAAGGGGCTCAGGGGATGGTCCCAGAACTCTGAACAACATATGAAGGAATATTCAGAATTTGTGACAGAAGCAAGAAATCTATTGCTTTCTAGGCCGGAATGCTTGGTTGCTCCAGGAGCCACCATCTTGGGTTAGACCAAGTGGGAAAAGGATAAGAGTGGCCACAGACACCTGGCAGAACCACTGAGATAAAGGTGTGGACTTTATTTTCTTTTGGTAGCTGTTCATTGGTCCCTTGCTGTCTGCGCACCTCCATTCTGGTGACTATAGGGGTGCCTGAGCTACTGGGCACCCCATCCCCACTTTCGGAGGGTTCTACTATGCATGCATCTCCTCGAAATTTAGAGACAGTTTCCAATTAAAACCAAATGGCCACAGCCGGTCCTGAACTGTTTACAACTAGAAAAAAGGCCTGAACGGGGATTATGGCACGAGACAAGCAGACAAAAGAGGAAATAGGCCAAAAATTAAATCCTAAGTTATGTCAAAACGACCAACAGTGGTATCTGGAAATTTCTCAGGAAGAAGAGGGAAAAGGGAAGCCCATTTCCTGATCACATCTACCCGGAGGCATTCAAAAAGCGCAAAAAATACCAAAATACATACCCATCTAAGTATTAAGTTCACAGATAACCCCTGAAGATGCTCAAAAAACAGAAGCAGATGACCATATCTGCACATGTCCAGAAA
>NW_006408557.1:8801285-8838717 GCF_000296735.1 Chrysochloris asiatica | reverse complement strand
TGCTATCCGCTCTGTGCACAGGGTAGATAGGGATGAGCAACTTAGACATTGGCTATCTAAAATGAGGGGGCAATAAAGGCAGGAAGTGACTGGCTTACAAGGCTTCAAGAGGGAGCTTAGTTTAAGAGTGTGGGGTGAAAGAAAGAGTCCCCACTGAGTAGATGTCATCTTGTCTAGATGGGTCTGGTGAAAGGAGATGGGGATAAGATTCGTTAAGATTCAATAGTGAATAACTGTTACCATGACTAATCGCAACTGTCACACTTGTAAAGGTGGAAGTTTTGTAACAAAAAAGGGGAGTGGTTAATCTTACAGTCCAGAAACAGAGGACCCTAGGACCATCAAAAGAGGAATGCACAAATAGAATGTGGGACCTCATCGCAGCAGTGCCAGAGATGGAGGCAGAGATGGGGCATGGAGAGGGGAAGCGGCTGAGGACTGTAGATTCATGGACTAAGAAGAGAAGGAGTAAGAACTGGTGGCTAGGAGCAGACTTGCAGAATGTGCCCATTGGAAATGTAAATTATTATATACGCCTGAGTGGGGTTTTTTGTTTGTGTGGTTTTTAAAAAGCTAAAGTGGATAGAAATACTTTTAACTGATGGTATATGGAGGGGATTATGGTCAATGTAATGAAACAAGTTATATGAATTGTTGAATGTGAAACTGATGATGTGCCCTGTAAATTTTCACTCAATCCACAATAAAAACCTTAAATTAAAAAAAAAAAAAAAAGAAGCAGAATAAAAAGAATATGGAAGGAATATACAGAATCACCATACCAAGAAAGAAATGGTCAATGTTCAACTATTTCAAGAGGTAGCATATAATTAAGAGCCAATGATACTAAAGGAAGAAGTTCAAGGTTCATTGAAGGTATTGGTAAATAATAAGAATTCTGAGAACTGATGTAATATATATTGAAATATTTTAATAAACTGATACAGCACTGTATGCACTTATTCATCTATGCCAAGAAATCTGGAAGACCTGGCCAACTGATTGTAACATCTATATTTGTGTCCATTACAAACAGAGATGACCAAATGGAACACAGACATCATTGGAGAATATCATGAAAATCACATGCCATGAATATCACATGCAAGTAAAATTGTTATAAAGCTAATTTTCAAATGACCACAATGATACATTGACAGAGAATTTCCAGAGGTTCAAGCAGGATTCAGATGAGGACTTGGAATCAGGGATATCAATGCTGACATCAGATGGATCTTGGCTGAAAGCAGAGAATACCAGAAAAAATGTTTACCTGTGCTTTATTGATTATACCAAGGTTTTCGATTGTGTGGATCCTGAGAAGCTATGGACAACTTGTGAAGTATTATGAGTATTCTGGAACATTGAGTTGTGCTCATGAAGAACCTGTACATAGACCAAGAGGCAGTTGTTGAAACAGGACAAGGAAACACTGAATGGTTTAAAATTAGTAAAGTGTGTGCCAGAGTTGTATTCTTTGACTATATTTAATCAATGTGTACACTGAGGACATAATCTAAGAAGCTGGATTATATGAAAAAAAACATAGCATCAGGATTGGAGGAAGACTCACTAACAACCTGTGATATGCAGATGATACAACCTTACTTATTGAAAGCAAAGTGGACTGAAAATACTTACTGATGAAGATCAAAGATGGCAGCCTTCAGTATGGGTTGCACCTCAGTATAAAGAAAACAAAAATACTCACCACTGGACCAATAAATAACATTAAGAAAAATGGAGGAAAGATTGAGGCTGTCAAAAACTTAATTTTTGTTAGGTCAATCAACAACACTCATGGAAGCAGCAGCCAAGAAATCAAACAACATATTGCATTAGGCAAATCTGCTGCACAAGACCTCTTTAAAGTGTTGAAGAACAAAGATGTCAGCTTGAGGACTAAGGTGTGCCTGACCCAAGCCATGGTATTTTCAATAACCTCATATGCATGTGAAAGCTGGACAGTGAATAAGATAGACAATGAAAGAATTTATGCATGTGAGTTATAAATTTTAAAAGGAAAATATTAAAAGTACCATGGGCTGCCAAAAGAACAAACAAATCTGTGTTAGAGGAAATTCAGCCAGAATTCTCCTTGGAAGTCAAAATGGCCAGACTTATTTCCCACACTATGGACACATTGTCAAGTGAGACCAGACTCTAGAGAAGGACATCATGTTTGGTAAAGTTGTAGGTTGGAGAAAAAGACAAAGACCCCCCAACTAGATGGCTTGACACAGTGGCAGCAGAATGAGTTCGAGTGAACCAACGGTTGTGAGGTTGGTTCAGGACCAGGCAGTGTTTCATTCTGTTTTGTGTAGGGTTGGGTCAGTGCTCACTCAATGATGCCTAACAACAAGATCGATTAGAAAGGCCTGGAGATCTACATCTAAGAATTAGCCAATGAAAATCCCATGGGTCACAGAATACGATCTGGTATAGTGCTGGAAAATGAGCCCCCTAGGTTGGAAGGGACTCAAAATGCACAGGGGCCACAATGGACTCAAGCACGACAATGACTGTGAAGATGGCACAGGTGAAAGCAAGGTTTTGTTGTCTTATATGTAACATCACCATGAGTCAGATCCAGCTTGGCAGGAATGAACATTTTTTTCTCTAAACCTTTTGTAAAGCAAATTTGGTTCTATCAAAGATCTCTCTGTAACTGAGAACTCTCACTCAGGATTCATGAAGAGAACAGTCTAGCTCAGGAAGGCCTATCATGGGATGGAGAATTTTATCCTGTCATGGATAAGGGGGACAGTACCAAAACAAAAAAAGTCTTTGCCAAGCTTGGGACATTAGGAATGGGTGGGCAGGAAGTAGGTGAGAAAAACCAAACTCACATATGTGTTAAAAAACCCTTTAAGTGAAAGTTCTATGAGAAAAAAAAAATCCTCAGGGACCTCTTTTCAGTATGAAATAATACACTTTGGAGATAATGATCAGTTTATGTATGCCACAGGCATTTGTTATTTAAAAGTCTTTCTTTAAAGTATACACAGCAACTTTCACTTCCAGAAGTCTGGGCTAATTCTCAGGAACAATTAGATGAAGATGAACTTGCTCCAAGTGTGACTATTTATGAGGGGCTATAATGAGCGTCTTGCCTTTAAAGAAATTAATCTTCTTCACTGACAACTGGGGCCCTTGGCTACTGAAGGGGAAAACTAGGAGTCTACCCCCCAACCCCACCCCAATGGCCTTGCTTGTGTCACATTGTGTCATTGCAGTTTGTAAAAGAGAACATCATGGGACAAGTCAATCATGGGGGCTGGGAAGGTGGAAGAGATTGATTTCCTTTTTCACCGAGGTCAATGCCAAATCTGGAGGGGGTTATAAAAGAAGAGTTCTTTTTTAAGACTTTCACAGTGTGATTTGGCGTACATATAGTACTTGCCTGGAGGCAGGGAGAAAAAACAGATAATACATAATACCTGTATCCACATGTCAGGGAAAAGTCAGGAAATGAAAAGTGGGTCTTCCTTTTCATAGGACAGAGTCCTGAACTAGGAACAAGGCAACACTTACTGGATGTGTCAATTGTTGTTGTGGGTAGGTGCCATCAAATCGGTCCTGTCTCATAGCGACCCTATGCACAACAGAACGCAACACTGCCCAGTCCTGGGCCAACCTCACACTTGTTGCCACACTTGAGCCCATTAATGCTATCACTCTGTGAATTCATCTCACTGGAAGACTTCCTCTTTTTCTCTGACCTTCCACCTTATCAAACATGACTGGTCCCTCCTGACAATACGTCCAAAGTATGAGAGATGAAGTCTGGCCATCCTGATGTCCAAGGAGTACTTTGGTTGTACTTCTTCCAATACAGATCTGTTTGTTCTTTTGGCAGCCCATGGTACTTTGAATATTCTCCTCCAACACCATAACTCAAATGCATCAATTCTTCTACGACTTTCCTTATTCACTGACCAGCTTTTGCATGCATATGAGGTTATTGAAAATATGTCAGCTTGGGTCAGGCGCACCTTAGTCCTCAAGCTGACATCTTTGCTCTTCAACACTTTAAAAAGTTCTTGTGCAGTAGATTTGCCTAATGCAATATGTTGTTTGATCTCTTGACTGCTGCTTCCATGAGTGTTGATAGTTGATCCAAGAAAAATGAAGTCTTGGACAACTTCAATCTTTTCTCCGTTGATAAGAATGTTGTTTATTGGTCCAGTGGTGAGGATTTTTGCTTTCTTTACATTGAGATGCAATCCATACTGAAGGCTGTGGTCTTTGATTTTCATCAGTAAGTATTTTAAGTCCTCTTCACTTTAAGCAAGCAAGACTATATCAAATATACTACCCAAAATCAGGGGTGGGTGAGCAGAGACAATGGAGGGAATTCAGTACTATCCTCTACACATAATTGTTACTACTACTTGTTTTATTTATTTTATTATTATTTTTTTATGAATCAATGGTACTTTCTCATACTTACATGTGAAAAAAAAAACAACAAAAAACTACCATTAGAAAAAGGTACTGTTTTTTTTAATCAACAACATACTTTGTCATAGCTTTCTGTTTTTCTCAACAATTGTTATAATGTTGATTACAACTCATGGCAGCCCACTCTGTGTGGGAATAGATCTATGCTCCACAGGGTTTGCAATCACTGCTTTTGGAAGTAGACAGCAGGCTTTTTTCCAAGGTGCCTCTGGGTAGACTGGAGCCTCCAGAAACTGAATGTGTTAAATAGTTGCACCACCCACAGACTTCAAAATAAATAAATCCCGTTGTGCCTGATTCCAGTCAGACTGCCATCCCAAATCTTCATAAATACCCACCCATACAGAAATCCCTCAAGAATCTAGAATGTAAAGGACATTAAAGGAATGCCCCACAATGGGATCCCTACCCTCACCTATTCTGCAGTAGCTTTAATTGTTCCTCTGTATCTGTGATCTCAAATTGCTAATCAGGTTCACCTGGAGAGTTTATGCAGATTCAGCTACCCAGGCTGTTCTCCTGTTACCTCAGCCCTCTACCAGACTTTCTGATTCTGCAGGCCTGGGGTAAGGCCTGAGCACTGGCATTGTTTTCACAAGTCCCCAGGGGAATCTGAGGCTGATAGTCTGGGACTCACTCTTTGAGAAACAGTGTTTTAATGATTCTGGGGTCAGCCTGAAGAAAAGTTGAGCTTGGCTCACTTCTCCTTCTCATTAGTCACTGGTGGGAGAGTAAGAACCCCCAGGAAAGCAGTCTACTAGCCCAGGTCCCAGGATGGAGCCCTGTGGAGATCGTCATTTTAAGCAGACAATGCACACAGAGACCTTGAGATCCCCACCATGATCTGTAGGGATACAGCCTGGGGTAGAGGAGAAACTGAGCTTTTCTTGTTATTTTGTCTTTCTAATTTCTCCACCACTCCACCAGGCACACTTTTCTGTTAGGACTGACTTGGGTGCTGGTCAGAGGAAACCTGGGATCTGGGTGGGATTCACAACCAGCATGAAGGTACAGAGAACACAGCTATGCTAGGACAAGGCAGATACTAGGCCAGACAGTGGGAGGTCAGCCCAGCTCTGTTCCCCATTAGAGTTTGGACACCAGCTGTTTGGGTCCCTACTAGACAGGGACAACGTTACCACTGTAGCCATAGCTCCTACAGGGGACAGGAAACCCTTGCATATCAAGCCTATTCATATCTGCCTCTTCCCGGGACCCTCGGCCTCATTGCTCCAAAGAAAATGGCATCTCCACAACTGGGCCTGATAGCCCCTCTCATGTTGCAAACTGACCCTTGAGATGTTTTCATTCTCCAGTAACTATTTTTCCTGGCATACATGCGACATACAAAGAAAAAGTTCTTTGCTTTTTTAAAACATCCGATACAAAATAAGTGATTGTTAAGGCTCCAAAGAGTCTGTTACAGTTCTCTAGCATGCTCTGAAAACAAGGAGCCACATGAAGATGTGTGTTTCTTGGCCAACGCCTTTTTCCTGGGGTTGGTCTGACTGCACTTTGTTCCTTCTATGGTCTCCATCACACCACAATGCACCCTACATGCGCATCCCAGCCAGACGGGCATGCTGAGCCTCCAGGTCTCGCCTTCTGCACTTTTTCTATCATCCCTCCAAGCAAGGCTAGTAGTCAATTTTGAATGATGAACTTAGAAGAGGTAACTATATTCATTCAATGTAGATATCCAGCCTCAGCTCTACAAAATGGCCGGGTCCAAGGCAGGAAAAATGTCCTGACAGAACAGTAAGTTATATAAAACCCACCAAGTTGCTGTCAAATGCATTCTAACTCAGGGTGACCGCTGTGTAACAGAGAAGAACGGTGCATCACAGGGTTTTCAATGAAGTGCAATCTTTCAAAAGTAGATCACTAGGCCTTTTATGCAAGGCGTCTTTGGGTGATTTGAAATACCAACCTTTTTATTAGCACACAAGCGCATTAATTGTTTACACCACCTAGGGCTCCAACTGCTCTTCAATTGCTATGTGTGGAAATTCCATTGCTTTGGCAAAAGAAAGGAAAGGAAATGGGGTCTTAAGGCCCCTTTGGTTGATGTTAAACCAAGGTAACTCTAAAATTCCATTTGTGCTCTCCTTACCTGTTGCTGTGCTTCAAGCTGTGTTTCTGGGCTTTCTTCACCAGAGCTAGGTCCTGAAGTGGGAGGTGAGGAGTGTAGAGGAGTGAGCCAACAAAGGAACTCACAACAAACAAGACCACTCACAGGGTGGTCAGTGCCTACAGTGTGATTTCAACTTGCTGGCAGTTGAAACTTGAATCCAATTACCCCTGATGATGTGAGGTCCAAATGCTTAACCATTTTGAAAAGGTCTGAGTAAGTTTACTGAGTAATTCCAGCCTGCATTTTTGATGTTTCTCCATAGATATTAAAATTTTTTAAAAAAATCTGTGATATTCAACACCATGAGGTGACATCACCTCTGTATGGACACCAAAGGAGATTGTTGTTCAGTTACACTTCACACCACTCAACCTACTTCCTTCTACATCCCACCAGTTTTGGAAAGACTGGGGAAGTGGAAAGAGAAGTGGACTCAGATGTGGGCTAGAGTCTTTCATCTACTTTGGAAAGTCTGTATTGTTAGGGTGGTGGTGGTTCGGACTCACAGTGACCCTGTATGGGGTTTCCGAGGCTGTAAATCTTTATGGGAACAGAAAACCTCATCTTTTTTCCATGGAGCAACTAGTAGATTTGAACTGTTGACCTTGTGGTTTGCATCCCAGCTTGTAATCTATTATGCTAGCAGGGCCCCTTTGTTGGATTTGCAGGTTATTTAACTTTCCTGAACACTAGTCGTCTCCTAAGGAAATGTACACACGCTATTCATTCTCCTTCACAAAACTGTAATGGAAACTGCAGGAGGGCAGGTGAGGCTGAGAACTCATCTTACCAAGAGCCTACAGCCTGTCAGCCTCTTCATTAGCTTCAGGTGCATGATTAATTTATTTCTTATAAGAAACCTATGTGGTGCAAATGATTAACAGTCAGTTATTAGCTGAAAGGTTGGAGGTTTAAGTTCACCCAGCAAAGTCTAAAAGAAAGGTCTGGTGATTGACTTCCCAAAACCCAGTCATTGGAAACACTATGGAGTGCTCTTGGGGTCACCATGAGTCTGAGGTGACTCAACAGCAACAGCTGCTGCTGTTTTCACTTCCCCCTGTCTCATGAAAACACTGCAGCTCAAGTAGCTCAATGTCACATAGCCAATAAGTGGTAGAACTAAGATTCAAACTCAGGGAAATCTACCTCAAAAGCCTCTTCCCTACAACCCTGAAACAAGGCATGTAAAAATGCCCAGAGAAGTTCTCAGGCATAAGCCAAAGGTAAGATGGCTTGATCATCTGCTTGCCAGAATTGTTGATTAAAATGACACCACGTGTGTCCACACCATTGGGAGTAATAAGAGAGTTCACTGAAGTGGGATTTTCCAGGTATCTAAAGGTTACTCTTAATTAAGAATCAACTTTTTTTTTTTTAATGCAGAGGTTTTTAATGGAAAATTTCCAAAAAGTAATTACACTGTTTTTTGCTGTCAAATACACATGGATCAGAATTTAAGATTTCTAAAAATACTCTAGGACCATTAAAAAGGATCAGGCATGAACGTGAGATACACTGGGGGATTTTCTCAGTTTATAAAAGGGGCAGAGCAGCCGCATGTGGCTGGACATGGTAAGTTTTCCCCGAATACTTTCCCCCCAAATACTTTACTATGAAATTTTTCAAATATGCAGAAAACTGGAAACGATATTACCCACCATGTAGATTCTATCATAGTATTATACTATACTTGCTTTATCACAAATCTACCCATGTGTCTATTTCTCTGTTCATTCATCAATCTACCTTTTGAAAATGGATCTAAAAGTAAAATGTATTTTACATGTTTTTCAAAGCAGCACACTTTATGAATACTTTAGTGTGTATAAATTAGTATTTGTGTATGGTATATTTTTCTGTTGACAAGAAACTTACATACGTCAAGATACAAATCTTACGTGAACAGGCAATGAATTTTGAAAGATAAATACATTTGTATAACGCAAAGTCTTAGCCAGATGCAGACCATGACAGTGTCCCACAAAGTTCCCTAAAACCTTAACAAATCAATCCCTTCTCATTGATGATTTTTCTTCTCCTCTCCTTGAGTTCGGCTGCCATTTGACAAATGTCAGAGGTTCTATTTCTAATCTGTGACCTCACCCTATTTGCAATTATCTGGTAAATTGGTGAGAGTGATTCCAATGCTATTCTCAGGAAAGAGCATGAACATCAGAGGAGTCTTTGTCCTGTGGCTGAGAGGCCTGTCCCCCTAGCAAGGATTTGGGTGTATCTGGGGTTGTAGTTGCCTGACTTCCATATAACTGGAGAACTACTGGATGACGAAGCTTGACCAGATCTGCCTCCACATGTAAAATCAGTGTTGATCTGTAAAAGGACAGAATTTCTGTTTGTCTGCATTTTTGAGGAACTGGGTTTGGAAGAAAGGTCTTGGCTATTGAGGTGACTCAACCTGTTGGAGCTGTAATGTTGAGACATTCATATGTTACATTGACCACATCATGTTGTGAAGTCAAGTCCTTGGCATGTTGAAATGCCGAGACATTGACAGGTTGAGATGTAAATTTGCATGTTGAGTTGTGGATACATTTATATGTTTTTATGTTAAGACAGTCATAGATTCATAAGTTAAGATTTTTGCATGGTGATATGTAGAGGCCTTTACAGAATCCACTGTTGAGACATAACACAGGTTGACATGTTGACATCGAAAGTTGAGATGCTGAGGCCTCATTCTTCTGTCTGATTTCAATTACCAGATGACGTCAGTCAAGCCTAGCATATAGACATTGTTTCCTTCCCAGCAACATTTGATCAAATTCCTCTTACACCCCATCTTCCAATAGCATATAGTGCTGATACCACTGTCAAGGCCTCCCTGGGCAGTTTCCCTCAATGCCTGAGACTTCCTGTACCTTACTCCTGAGGGTACTCTCTGGTCCCAGGAGAGTGTTTGGTCTCTTCATAGACAGGCTGGACATGCTCAGGAGTTAATCTCATGAACTACTCTAAATATACATGGATGGGAGTTGGAAAATGAGCACCCCAGCTATTTCATACTTCAGCAGCACTGAGGAGTTTCTGCACTATCTCTCAAAGGGTCTTTCCTGGAATTAAGTTCTAGATGTCTTCAGAGGTAACCTGCTTACTTATATACACTTTCTTCTTTCCCTCCTCTAACTTACTTTTCCAAAAATCGATTTGTACCCAAAGTTTTGTTTTTGATTTGGGGAGACCCAAACAAAGACATCCCAAAGCACTAATACTATCTCCAAACAGGTCTTCAGGAAGACTAGGGATGTCCACCCCTGCTAAAGGAGATGCTTCCTCTTCTACAACCTGTTGGCTCACTATCCACTTCTGTAAGTATGACTGAAACACACTGGAATGAGGTATGCTCCTCATGGAGGATAGGAACTGATGCAAAAGCCTTGTGTTCTATAATCAACCCAGTGTATACATGCTCTTGACATTGCCCACATCATACCATATTGGTATCTGGGTGCTGCCTCTAGTCCTCTGAACAGAGATACCCAGTCAGGGGTTGGCAGCTCTCTTCTGGGGGTGACGCCACAGGATCACTCCCTCAGATGGGAGAGATGGTAGAAGAGCACACACCATGCATGCTGATCCTAGCTAACGTGTCCTGCAGTCCATGGGTGAGCATGACTGGGGATGCTTACAGAGGCAGAGTTAACTTAGAACACCAACCATTTGAAAGAACAGAATTCATCTTTTTTTTTTAATTGGGGAAAGAATGTATGAAGAGAAATATAAGTCTATAACACCAGATAACTTTGAATTTGTTAAATGTGATCACTTAGATGAGTCAGAAGAAGTCTTAGACATCAGTTAGCTTATAGTGCCATTGTAAAGATCAAGAAAGATCCAGATTGGTTGATGATTTACAAAGTAGTACAAGGAGAATAAGAAAGGGTCATTTCATGAATTGGAGGCTCTGCTTTATTAAAAAAAAAAATTAAATGAGTGATTTGTCAGGCACTAGCACACCAGGCCCAGAGGCCAGGTGTGGTGTGCATATGAGCCAATCCAACAATGGATTTCTAGTAGGACTTGTTACCACCAGCCAAACACTGCAGTAATCAAGCCCCTTCTTTATCTTCTTACACAGGCTGCCTCACTCTAAAACATTGGTGTTCAAGACCCTGGTCTAAATTACTAACAGGTAAAAACGGAAATGAAACCATCACTATCAGAATTGTAAATAATTAACTCCATCACTCATTTGTCATAATGTGGTAGCTTGTGTGTGGCTATGATGCTGGAAGCTATGCCACTGGTATTTTAAATACAGGCAAGGTCACCCAGAATAGATAAATTCCAGGTGAGGATCCAGACTAAGACTAGGAAGAAGTAAAGGTGACTATGTCTGAATGTTTAGGCACAGAAAACATCATGAATAGCAGTGGAACATTGTGAGATAGTACTAGAATACTGACTATTGCAACATTATGAATAACACCAGAATACTGTCAGATATAGAGGCAGAAGATGAGTCCCTCAGATTGGAAGATACTCAAAATTTGACAGGGAAGGAACAGCTTCTTCAAAGCAAAGTTGACCATGATGTTATGAATGGAGTAAATATTTTGGGACTTTCATTGCTGATGTGGTACAACTCAAAATGAGGAGAATTAGCTATAAATATCCAATAATAAACAAAACATTTAATGTACGATGTATGAATCTAGGAAAATTGCAAATTGTCAAAAATGAAATGGAATGCATAAAGATTGAACTCCTAGGCTGAAATGGACAGGTATTGTCCATTCTGAATCTGACAATCATATTGTTTACTATGCCATGAAATGACAAATTGAAGAGAAGTGGAGTTGCACTCATCATCAAAAGGAATATTTCAAGACCTATCTTGAAGTATAATGCTGTCTGTGATAGGATGATATCCATACATCTATAACATAAACCAGCTAATACCACTGTTATTCAATTTTAAGCACCAACCACTAAAGCCAGTGACAATGAAACTGAAAAATGCTACTTCTTCAGCCTGAAAATGATCAAACATGCAATTACGATGTATTGATAATTACTGGTGATGGCAATGCAAAGTTTGGAAACAAAGAAGAAGGATGAGTAGTTGGAAAATATGGCCTTGGTGACAGAAAATGATGCTAGAGATTACATGGTAGAATTTTGCAAGACTAAGTACTTGTTCACTACAAATAACTCTTTTAAACAGCATAAAAGATGACTATACTCATGGACTTCAACAGATGTACAAAGAAAATCAAATGGACTACATCTGTGGGAAAAGATGGTGGAAAGCTCCAATTCATATCATCAGCCAAAACAAGGGCAGGGACAGACTTTGTAACTGACTGTCAATTTCTCATATTCAAGTTCAGGCTAAAACTGAAGAAAATTAACACAACTCTATGAGAGCCAAAATATGGTCTTAAATACATCCCCCTGAATTTAGAGAATATCTTAAGAACAGATATGATGCATTAGATACTAATGACCAAAGACCAGAAGAGCTGTGGAATGACATCAACATCAAGAACATCAAACAGGAAATAACAAAAAGTCATAAAGAAGTCAAGAAAGAAGGAAAAGACCAAAATAGATGTCAGAAGAGACTTTTGAAAGTTGCTCTCCAGGGTAGAAATGCTAAAGCAAATGGGAAAAATGAGGAAGTCAGAGAGCTGAACAGAAATTTTCAAAGGGAAGATCAAGAAGACAAAGCCAAGTTTTATAATGTAATGTGCAAATATCTGGAGTTAGAAAACCAAAAGGGAAGAGCATGTTCAGCATTTCTGAAGCTGAGAGAGCTAAAGAAAAAATTCAAGCCTCAAGCTGAAATGTTGAAGAATTGTATGGGCAAAATTACTGAATGATGCAGAAAGCATCAAAAGAAGATGGAAGAAATAACAGAGTCACTGTACCAAAAAGAAATGATGTTCAATCATTTCAAGGGGTAGAATATGATCAAGGGCCAGTGATACTGAAGGAAGAAGTCCAAGGTGCAGTGAAGGCATTGGCAAAGAAGAAGACTCAGGGAATTGATGGAATACAATTTGAAATCTTTCAACAAACTGCTGCAGCACTGGAGGCACTCACTCATCGATGATAAAAAATTTGGAAGATAGCTCTTAGCCAACTGATTGGAGAAGATCCATATTTGTGTCCAATCCAAAGAGAAAAGACCCAACAAAATGTGGAAATCATCTGACAATATCATTAATATCACATGCAAGTGAAATTTGGCTAAAGATAATTGAAATATGGCTGCAACAGTACACTGACAGGATATTGCCAGGAACTCAAGCTGGAATCATACGAGGATGTGGAATCAGGTACATCATTGCTGACATCAGATGTATATTGGCTGAAGGAAGAGAATACCAGAAAGATGTTTACTTTTGCTTTATTGACTATACAAAAGCATTTGACTTTATGGATTATGACAAGCTATAGATAACAGTGCAAAGAACAGGTATTCCAGAACACTTAATTGTGCTCATCAGGAACCTGGACCTAGACCAAGAGGCACTCGTTTGAACAGAACAAGGGGATACTGAATGATTTAAAAAATCACAAAGTTGTGCATCAGGGTTGTATCCTTTCACCATACTTATTCAATCTGTATGCTGAGCAAACAATCCAACAACCTGGATTACATGAAGAAGAATATGGCATCAGGATTGGAGGAAGACTAACAACCTGCCATATGCTTGCTTGCTGAAAGAAGAGAGGACTTAAAAAAACTTACTGATGAAGATCAAAGACCACAACCTTCAGTATGGGTTGTACCTCAATGTCAAGAAAACAGAAATTCTCATCATTGGACCAATAAGTAGCATAAAGATATATGGAGAAAAAAACTGAAGTTGTCAAAGATTTCATATTGCTTGGAGCCACTGTCAACACTCCTGGAAGCAACAGACAAGAAACCAAACAAATCTGCTATACAAGACTTCCTTTAAGTGTGCAAGAGCAAAGGGGTAAGTTTGAGGACTAAGGTGTGCCTGACCCAAGCCATGATATTTTCAATACCCTCATATGCATGTGAAAGTTAGACAATGAATATGGAAGGCAGTAGAAGAATTGAGCATTTGAGTTATGGTGTTGGAGAAGAGTATTGAAAGTACCAGGGACTGTCAGAAGAACAAACAAATCTGTGTTGGAAGAAGTAGTCAGAATGCTCCTTAGAAGCCAGGATGTTGAGACTTTGTCATACTTCAGACCTATTATCAGGATGGACTTGTCTCTGGAGAAGGACCTCATGCTTGGTAAAGTGAAGGGTCAGCAGAAAAGAGGAAGACCCCAATGAGATGGATTGGCACAGTGGCAGCAGCTATGGGCTCAACCATAGCAATGATTGTGAGGATGGCACAGGAGCCAGCAGTGTTTCATTCTGTTGTGCATAGGATCACTATGAGTCAAAACTGACTCGACAGTACGTAACAACACCAGCAAATAAGAATAATACACTTTAAGATGATGACACAGAGCAGGAGGGAGACAACATGTATTTTCCCCCAACAGAAATCAATTTAATGGCAACTCAGCTGAGCTAGAGAGCTAATTTTGCATTTGCTGGATCTATTGAGCAGGAGGGAGACAACATGTATTTTCCCCCAACAGAAATCAATTTAATGGCAACTCAGCTGAGCTAGAGAGCTAATTTTGCATTTGCTGGATCTATTGTGTGGATGAAGGAGCTCTGGTAGCGTAGTGGTTATGAGTCGGACTGCTAACATCAAGGATAGCCGTTTGAAACTACCAGCTGTTCTATGGGGAAAAGATGAGGGTTTCTGCTCCCATAAAGATTTACAGCCTCGGAAACCCTATGCAGGGTCACTATGAGTCAGAACTGACTCCATGGCACACAACCACCACCACCACTGTATAGATGACTCAAGAATAACAAATCATCGGTAATTATTTTAAATGTGTGAGTAGATTGTTGTTGTTAAGTGCAGTCAAATAGGGTCTAACTCATAGCAACCCAGTATAGGATTTCTGTGGAGCAGCTGGTGGGTTTGAACCACTGATTTTGCAATTCAACCTGACCTTGCTCTTCAGTATTTATTCTACACTACCACACCAGGACTCTATGAATAGACAAACTTATGAAAATTGAAAGTTGAACATCAAAATAGTTAGCACCGCCATTTGGCAGAATTAAGCTTTGGAAAAGGTAGCATACATCAGTTCTCAAACCAACCCTCTTTGGTTGTTGTTGTTGTGAAATGCCATCAAGTCAGTTCCAACCCATAACGACCCTGTATAGGGTTTCCAAGGAGCAGCTGGTGAACTTGAACTGCTGACCTTGCAGTTCAAATGGCTTTGCAGTCTGGTGCATTAACCCACAGCGCCACACACCAGGTTGGGTCACTGGAATTGTATATGGTTTAGGCTACTATCTAAAGAGAAAACTAATGGGCGGGCTCTTAAGCTATGGTGTCTCTCACCCCAAAATACAGGGGGACAGCAAGGTTTCCAAATAGCATGAGATATTTAGAAGACAATACTCTGATCCCAGAGTAGTACAGAACTTCTTAAATAGGCCACACCAAAAATCACTAAGGAAAACAACAATCTATTTGACTATGTAAAACTTTATTACTTCTGTTTATCAAAAACTACCATCAGAAGGAGAAAACACAATATATAGTATCACTAAAGAATTCATATCCAGAATATAAAAAGCCCTTTTAGAATTAATAAGGAAAAGCAAAACAGAAAAAATAAGGCAAAGCTTATTAAAAATAAATTCACAGAAGGTATCATCCAACTGGCCAATAATTTATGAATAGAAGTGAAAACTAATACCAGTGTATTAGTTTCTGTGACTGCTGTAGCAAATTCCCACAAACTGAATGCCTTAAAACAACAGGATTCTTTTTCTCTCACAGCTCTGGAGACCAGAAGTCCAAAATCAAGGTTTCAGCTGAGTCAAACTCCTTCCAAAGATTCTAAAGGAGAGTCCATTTCATGTCTCTTTCAGCTTTTGATAAACTGTCAGGATCCCTTAGCTAGTGGCCACAACTCTTCAATCTATGCCTTCATCTTCACATCATTTTCTTCTCTGTTTAAATCTAATATCCTTCTGCCTCTCTCTTATAAGGGCATTTATGATGGCATATAAAACCCATCTGAAAAATCCAGGATAATCTCTTCATCTCAAGGTCTTTAATTTAATCGTATCTGCAAAAAACTTTACAAGGTAACAAGTTTTTAGGTGTCAGGGCTTAATAACTTTTGTGGGCACCATTCAGCCTACCACAACCAGTAATCAGGGAACTGCAAAATTAAAGTCACACTAAGATACCATTTCACAAGATCAGACCAGCAGATATTAAGAAGGCAAACCATACCAACTCAAAGCATTAGGAGTTCACGTTTTCTGCTGGTAGAACCAGACTGCAGAACTATTAAAATGAAAAATTCATATATACACGCTCACCAGAGGCTCCTTGGAAACCCTATACAGGGTCGCTATGGGTCAGAATTGACTCGAGGGCACTTAACAACAACAACAAATGCCCAGTCATTCCACTGTTAGAGAAATCATCTGACCAGGACACATACAAGAATGTTCAATGTAACACTATCATATTGAAAACCTAAAAAAAAAAATACATCCCCAGAACAACCATATGGTAAATTACGATACCATTATACAATAAATACACTATGTATCATTGAAAAGTTAGTCACCTAGAGTTTACTATTTTGACAAGAATAAAACCACAATGTCAAGTACGAAAAGCATATTACAGAAGGATACTCACAGTGCAATATCATTTATATCAAGTCTAACAATCTGATACTTGATTATGTTTATGGCTATAGACATTTGTGACAAAAGCATTTAAATATGCCCAGAAATAACAAACACCCAATTGTAGACATAGACTGCCCCTGTCAGGCGAGGAACAGAATGCCATTGTTCCTGATGAGAACTCAACAGTAGACTCCAAGATGTACTTGCAATATTTAATTTCCTAGGTCATTCTTGGGTATCTACACATTTTTGTGTCCAAAATATTTTCTCCAAAAAAATTTTTTTTTTCTAAATTTAGGAGGTGACATGCTGCTGGCAGGAGAGGTAAATGATTCCTCATCTCAGCAGAGGGATCTCATAACTGGACGATTGGGTCTTCATCTGGAGACTAAAAACCTTCAAGAAATCTATGGATAGAGTTTAGGGACTTGTTAAATGGGAAGGGAAAACTAACTGCAAATTGAAATTTAACATTTCCTTCTATTATGAATGTAGGCAATAAAGTACACTGCATTACAATATCCATGACTCATCACCAAAAGAAGTTGAGTATTTTATAGCTCATTACATTTGTGGCAAATATCTCAAAATACCATTTATGCTCATCAACAATTCAAAATGACAGTAATTAGACCCACCACTAGATCATGTTATTCAATGTGCTATCACCACTTTGGTTCCTCACTGTGCTGATGATAAATGTATTTTAATAAAACTGAAATACTTATTGCTACTATGACATGTTTAAAAACATTTTTTCTTCACCAATCTGCCAAAGGAGCTAAGGAGTCCTGGAGAAAAGGTGGGGCAGGGGATTCCTGAAAGGTTTGGGTCCATGGCTGCTGGAGGTCCCCTGGGGATCCCAGAACTCAAGCAAGAAGTCAGAGATAAAAATTAGATCTTGATTTAAGGAGGGAAAAAAGTGTTACTTTCTTTCTCCTTATTGTTGTTAAGTGCCAGTTCTGACTCTATATAGTGACCCTGTATAGGGTTTCCAAGGAGCAGCTGGTGGGTTTGAACTGCTGACATTGTGGTTAATAGTTCAGTGCTGATCCTACAGCGCTACACCAGGACTCTACTTCCCTTTCTTGGTAGTTGTGGTGATCTGTGTGCTGTGGAGTTGGTTCTGACTCATAGAGACCCTTTGTAGGATTTCCAAGGCTGTAAATCTTTATGGAAGTAGAATACCTCATCTTTCTCTTGCGGAGTAGTTGGTAGATTAGAACTGCTGACCCTGTGATTAGCAGTCCAACGTGAAAGCACTAAATGCAGAATCCTATACCAGTTCTCTTTGTCTTGTTTATTGGATTTTAATCAGAGTCAATGTTGTAAAGTGTTCTGAACTCAGATTGAAATTGAACACGAAAACTTAACAAGAGGATAAAGTCACAGAGAGAGTCTCCAAAGGGAAGAGAAAAAATCAAAGGGAAGGCTGAGTCTGTAAATTCTGTGAATGAAACCACATGTGTGTCCTCCCTTAGGGTCAGAGGATGCCTGGGTGGAGGGGAGCTGTGGGGAAAGGTTGGTTCCCTGGCTCGGCCCTGCCCAAGGTATGATGGAGAAGACTTGGAAAGTCTGAACAGGGATGCCAAGAAGGAAAAGAGACCACAACAGCTTCAGCAGGAGGCCCACAGAGAAGGGTGTGAGGTTGACCTTTTGACCCTACAAGGGGTGTGAAGTTGACCTATTGACCCTACAAGGAAGAGCTTAGAGGGTTTCTGTACCTCTCTGCTGCTTATCTAAGTGGCTTATCTGAGAAGTAAGTCTGGTGAGAACCTTATGCTTAGTGGATCTAGATACGTTTGTTGTTGTTGTTATGTGTCCTGGAGTCGGTTCCGACTCATAGCGACCCTGGACAGGGTTTCTGAGGCTGTAAATCTTTACGGGATCAGAAAGCCTCATCTTTCTCCTGCGGAGCGGCTGGTAGTTTCAAACTGCTGACCCTGAGGTTCGCAGCCCGACTTGTAACCACTACGCTACCAGAGCTCCTTAGATATGTAGGCATTGTTGTTGCTGTTGTTGACTTTGGTCAATTTGGTTCAGACTCATAATGACCCTGTACTGGGTTTCTGTGGAGTAGCTGGTGGATTTGAACTCTGGACCTTGGGGTTAGCAGTCCAGTGCTTATCCTACAGCACCACACCAGGACTCCCGTATATGCATATGTATATGTATGCTGTGGTTGTTATGTGTGGATAAGTTGCACAGTGATCCTGTATACGGTTTCTGATGGAGCACTAGTACCACAGTGGGTTTACACACTGAGCTGTTAACCACAGTGTTTGTGGTTTGAATCGAACAGCAGCTTCACAGGAGAAAGATGAGGTTTTCTGACCCAAAAAAGATTTACAGCCCCAGCTCTGGTAGTGTAGTGGTTACCAATCAGGCTGTGAACTTCAGGATCAGCAGTTGGAAACTACCAGCTGTTCCGTGGGAGGAAGATGAGGCTTTCTGCTCCTGTAAAGATTTACAGCTTCGGAAACCTTATACAGGGTCGCTATGGGTGGGAACCGACTCCACGGCACATAGCAACAACAACAACAAACCCTATACAGAATCGTTATGAGTCGGAATCAGCTTTCCAGTACATAGTACACAACAGCATAAGGTTTCTGAAGTGTATCCAGTGGGTTTGAACCGCCAACCTAACAGGTAGCAGCAGTCCAGTGCTTATCCTACAGTGATATACATATACATAGAGTCCTAATGTGGTACTGTAGGATAAGCACTGCTAATTGCAAGGTCAGTGGTTCAAACCCACCAGCCACTCCTCAGAAATCCCTGTTGTTGTGTGCTGTTGAGTGTATGTATATGTTCTATGTCATATGTGTATATGCCATATATATGCCAACATATGTATATGTGTATCATTGTAGGATAAACACTGGACTTCTGACTGCAAGAGTGGTGGTTTAAACTCACCAGCCGTTCCTCAGAAACCCTATACACAATTGCTATGAGTCAGAATCTACTTGATGGCACTTAACAACAACAACATGGAAAGTTTACATTTAATTGATAAAGAAACTATCAAATTTATTTTCAAAGTGGCTACACATTACTTTACATTTCCATCAGCCATACCAACATAGAGTTCCAACTACTCCACATCCCTGTCAACATTTGGAATTGTCATCTTTTAAATTTTATTAGGCATTCTAGAGAGTTCACAGTTTTACTTTTCATTCCTCTTGGGACTAATGATGTGGAGCCATGTTTCATGAGCTTTTTGGAACACACACCTTTATTGGTCTGGTTAATGTGATAAGAACCCTGGCTCAGAGGACGTGTTTGTTTTTGCGTCTTCTTCAAGCAATGTTCCTGTGTTAAGTAGTTTTGATGATACAAACTGTGTATTAGCAAGAACCATGTTCTAATAGTCCTTGTATGTCTATCACAGTTTCTGACACATAGTAAGCACTCAAAAGCAGACTGTTGCAAAAATTAAGCAAATAAACACCAATTACTGTGTGTTAATATAAAGAATGTGTGTTACATAGTTTTTACAAACCACACAACCACCAAGTGCATTATATGTGTGTGTGCTGTCAATTTTGTGGGCACATTATATGCAAAATAAATGGTAATTCTAGGATGTAATATAATGGCATTATTGTTGTTGTTAAGAGCCATCAAGTTGGTTCCCACTCATAGTGACCTTGTATAGGGTTTCTAAGGAGTGGCTGGTGATCTGGGCCTATTAAAGAGTGCTGAGCTGTAGCTTTTTCTACAGTAAATTGCCCAAGGCAGCTATTTTGTTTTAATTGTTATGATGAGACAGTCTCTCCCTTCCTATCAATGTTTCAGCTTTCCTTTGTCTGTAGATGGCCCACCACCCAAACTGGTGATTTTAGTCTACTGTCTTATTTGGGAAGCAGAAACTTGTTTTGACTTGTAAATTTCCAAGTGTGAAAATAAAAGCAAGTATGTCTTGAGCTGTAAAACCAAAAAGTCAGCAATACAAATCTACCAGCTACTCCCTTAACGATTTATAGCCTCAGAAACCCTAAACAGGGTCACTGTGAGTTGGAAGTGACTCAACAGTACACAACCACCACCACCACCAAGTCTCAGTGAAGACCTGAAAAACTTTAAAAACTTATTTCCTCACCAAGGACTGGAAACCTTTACACAGTAACAGGGATGCCTGACCCAGACAGTAACTTACCAGTGAGATTTAGTGTAGAGAAGTAGAGAATTGGGTCTTAGGAAGAGAAATCAAGCAAGAGAAGGACTTGAGTTCAACTCCTATTTCTTATTCAAAGAATAAAAGGAGCTCTTTTATGCTGCTGAGACCACATTTCTCACATAATTATCAAGAGAAATAGCACAGTCTTTACAAAACATTTTGTTCACAGTTAAATAAGATCATGTGGAGACTTTCAATCCAGCACCTCCCATCAGCAGCCTCTCATAAGTGTTTGTTTGCTTCCTTTTTCTAGAGAAAGGCACAGTGTATTGGTGCTGGTACTGCTCATGGCTCTTTGATTGACTAGGACAACCAGACCCTAGCTTCTGCTGTTGTTGTTGGGAAGTGCTGTGGAGTTGGTTCCGACTCATAGCAATCCAGTACAGGGTTTCTGTGGAGCAACTGGTGAGTTTGAACCACACACACTGATGCTAACTAACCCTCAGACTCCCTCTGTAGTGCTGTCCTTGGTTGACCAAACCCCTGGAAGGCTGTACCTCTCCTACAATAGGGCTCTTCACTGACTGAATAATGAAAGGATAAACAATCAGGCGCCTTTCTCTCTCAGAGAGTGACCTGTAGAACCTCCCCCACGCTTCATCTACACAGGTTAAGACTGAACTTAACCTAACCAAAGAGACTTCCTTTTATGGCCCCTTTTCCTACAGTGTCCTGCTCCTTTCCTTCATTTACAACAGGTTTCACCTGAGAGTCCGACCCTCTCCTATGTCTAAGAATTCCTAAGGAGCTCTGATAGCATAGTGGTTACCAGTTGGACTGCTAACCTCAAGGTCAGCTAGATCGATACTACCAGCAATTCCATGGGAGAAAGATGAGGCTTTCTGGTCCCATAAAGATTTACAGCCGCAGAAACCCTATACAGGATCATTATGAGTCGGAACCAACACCAGGGTACACCACCACCACCATGTCTGCCTCAGACTCTGTTCTACGGACTCAGCCTAGGTAGGAGACCCAGCAAGTAATGGACATTTTCTGCATAATGCATTTATGACCCAAAATACCAACTCTTTTTAAACATTGGCTGTTCACTGGAGAGTGAAGGATTTACTGAAATGGCTTTCCATGTATCCTGTGCTTGCTTTAACCCTTGGAGTCTCTAGATATTATTGTATTCACCCGGAGAGATTGAGAAATCTCAGCAGAAAAGTGGCATTTTCTGAAGTTTTGGGGTATACAGAAGAGAGATGCACAAAACTCCAAATATCTACTCTGAATATCCATGGCATAAAAAATACTGACCTATACTTACCTACACCAGGAAAGGAACTTTTACTGGGGGGGTAGGGGTGGACAAATACCACTAGCATTGTTGGTGCACACATGGGGACTGATGAGACATTTAGTCACTTAAATCAGGTTACAATGAGAAAGTTCTCCAAACTGATTCTCAAGCTGGGACAGAAGGACACATGGGACACAGTGACAAGAAGGAAGGAGAAGCTAGGGGATGGTCAGTGGTCAGAAAGTCATTACATATGGGTTCAGACAGAGAATGTGCAGCTGGGCCCCATGGGGTGGCCATGATAGTGCTTGACCAATGACATAAAGATGAAATAGAGAGGAAGTAGAAAGAATAATCTTCAACTTTGGAAAAGTAGGTAAAGGAGGGAAAATGCCCCACAATTGGGTTTCCAAGGAAATCTGAGCATCTAAAGGACTGAAGAGAACAAGAGGAGTGGCAGTGGGTAAGATACCACAATACCAAATCTATGTGTTGGGATCGCTGGGATGAGGTATGCATGTGGGCACAGTATCTCCTCTCTTTCTCCCTCCTGAGAGACTCTGAAGAGCCAGCACCAGACAAGGCTCTTGAAGACAGTCAAAAAAGATTCCCAAAACATCCAAGGAAGGGGAGGTGAAGTATGGTTCATGGGAAAAGTGAGTGACATTAATAGGTATAATTTGGTAAAGGGATTATAAAAGTTAGTGAAGATTAAAAGGGCATAAAACAATCAAGAAGGAGCCAAAATCCAACAGGAGAAAAAAGATGCCAAAAAAAGAAAGAAACAAAGAAATTGGTAACTGGATTTTTAAAACTGTTTAACTTTTTTGTTTGTTATTTTGTAATCCATGGAAGGAGAGAAAGGGCAACAATTCCATCTGTATGCAATATTAAGGGTATAAATTAAACTGTCAATGCTTCCTGGAAAGAAGTAAGTCGGAAACCCTACTTGTGGTTCCACTTTTCCTTGGAGTTCTTTTGAGCTAATGCTAAACTCAGCACAAAGCTATATCCAAGTCTGCTTTACAATCCAGAACTCACAGAGAAGTTGCCTCAGAAGTTTCTTTTCTTCTTCAGGCCCATTTTCCTAATAAAGAAAAAAGTGAGCGGAACAGGCATATCAAGTGTTTGCCTAAATTGGTCTGTCCAAGCCAACAATTTCCATAGGCTCAATACAGTTTCATTTCCCATATCAACCAATAGGAATGGTTTCCTGGAATACTGTGTTAAGAAGGGTCATGTGATTTTTTACTGATGCTGGCAAAAGCAGAAGACAGGGAAATGGTAGGATGTGTGCCATGTATTTGTTCATTTTGTTTCTTTGTTTAGAAACTTCTAGTGCAAAGCAATTAATGCTAAGTAATTAATTCAAATTATTTGTACATGTATTGTTATACAAGACATTACCATTTTCTAAATCCACTAATACAAATAATCGTGGTAAAAGAAGAAGGAAAAAGAAAAGGAAAAGGAAGAACGAAAAGAGGACAGGAGAGCAAGAATAAGTACAAAGAAATTCAGATAAAAATCATTTATAAATGTCATTTTGCAAAATAACTTCCATTGCTTCCATCAAATTCAATTTGCATTAGATTTTATTTTTACTAATTTCAGAACAACATGAAGTTTAATGTTAAAAGTGCATTTACCTTTTCCCATGATAAACTTTCTCAGCTATGAATTCATTCCTTATAAAGAGTATAGCTGGTAAAACTCTCAGTAATCCCTGGCTTAAAGTAGCGTTCCTGCAGCCAAATGCTTCTCTGCACCTCTTTTTCCAGAACTACTGGAGAATTCCAGTTGTGCTCACACCATCAAGCTATGTTCTCAGCCTGCTGCATCCCTCACTGAGCACACCACTGACAAGGTTTGGCCCTGTGATACGAATAAGGCAATCATTTCCAGCTCAGAGCCTAGGGATGTATGCCTCACAGATGGTAAATGGTGTTGACAAAGCTTCATGCAGAGCCAATCAAAGGATGGCAAAATCAAAGGAGCCAGGATGTCAGAAATGAAAATTTCTTCACAGCCACTCAGTATCAATTGAGTTCCCCCTAGAATCAGACCCTGAAACAAGGACTTTACAAACTAATCTTGTGGGAGGTGAAAAATGTTGATAGTGGGGAAGTGAGACAGAGAAAGGAAGACAAGATACTCAACAAGGTGTAAGTTATCTAGCCAGTTCCTGAAGTTTATTCCTCTGAGAAACTATGTAAAAGCAACCAAAATATATTCCTTTGGGGAAACTATGTAAAGCTTGGTACTCAGAAACACCCCACCTAAGAAGTAAGGGGGCTGGGGTATTTACAACCTGAATCTCATTAGTTATGGTTGAGGGCTGTTCCCAGGGGTGTTTTCTGCTCCTGAATTTCCGGTCAATTTTGTGGGGTAGGCAGAGTTGTCCTTCCAACCTTTCAAGGGAAACCTTCAAAAGCACTAAGTGAAGAGATTTAGAAACAGGAAGGGAGAAGCTTGGCCAATGCATATTTAAATCGTAAAATCTGATGGGCTGGGGCGTGTGTCTGGTACACACTCCAATCCACTGCATCTGCAGAAGGGGGCTCATGGGTAGTCTGTTCTAGCACAGAGAGCCAGGGCAAACACAACACATGAGGCAGAGACTCTGGGGGCGCCTAAGTGGAGTGGCTGTCAATGGACTCTATGCACTAACTCCTGAGGCAGGTTAGCAAAGAACTAGGAGAAAAGACTTTGAAGATTATTTCCTGGAGAGAGGGTCTTAAATTTTGCCATAGGCTACATAAATGTGTGTCCTCTACATGCGCCTGCTTGTGGCACATATCAGGGAACGGGAGGAGAAAGAATCACATGGGAAGGCTAGAATCCTGGTGAGGACTGCAGGGGTGTCATGGATTGAATTGTGTGCCCCCCACCCTCCCACATACACACAGATATGTGTCACCTTGACTGGGCCATGATTCTCAGCAGTTTGGCAGTTATTTAATGATGATTTTGAACATCCAGCCTCCTAAACTATGAGAAAACTTTTCTGTTTGTTAAAGCCATTCTCTGTGGTATTTCTGTTATAGCAACATTATATGTCTAAGACACGTTCTAAACAGAAGGGAAGTTCTGCTATCTTAAAAGCTAGAGTTATAGCATTATTCCAGACTTGAAGGACAACTCCACTGATATATCAGCGTGTTCTGAACTACGTTTGTAGCTGCACATTTGGCAAGGAGGAGATGCATGCAAGAGATTAAAAAAAGTAGCTGGTGAGAGAGACACTGTTCTATATCTGTTCTGTTCAACAGACCTCTCTGCAAAGACAGAAAATTCTATATCTGTACTGTCCAATACTGTGACGTCCACCTCCTGCTACCTACTGATAGCTTCCCCAGATATAGCTGTGCTTGCATGTGTGAAACAGTCCATCTGAAACCCTAAAATGAGAGTGTTCTGAATTTTTCAATCATCTGGGAATTTCGCCTTGAAGAAACAAATCATCCTTAGAAGACCCATCTGAAATGTGAAACACCTTTTTGCCAGCTCATAGAGAATGCTCAAAGTGCCACCATGTGAAATTGAAACCCCACCTTGGGAGCCCTTGGCTTCTAATGAAGCCTGAACTGATGTCCTGGGGGAGCAAGGTCAGTCACCACTTTGTTGTGACCTGCCAGAGGAGTTGTCTGCCATCAACTGGCAGCAGTCACAGAACTTGGAGCCAAAGATGGACTAGCTCAAAGAAGTCAGCATCTACATAAGACCACCAGAGGGTGGAGGCAAGGTGGGCTGTAAGGGATTCAGAGCCTCCCTTGTGACACACACTGCTAAATCACTTTGTAAATATCATCTTCCTTCACAATATTCCCTCCTGGGATGTCTTACCAACATCTCTCTGCAGATGAGAGGCCTGAAGCTTTAATACACAAAACTTTTTTAACTGCTTCTAAAGGACAGACTAGAATGACACTCCAACCCAGCTATGACTGACCCCCATCCAGGCACCTCTACAAACACCATGTTTTATTTCTATGATGGCATGCCTTCATCTTTTTCATGGTATTATTTTTACCTACAATATAAAGTCTGGCAAGTAGGTGATCTACCTATATATCCTCAGAATTCACTGTCCCTTGTATAATGACTTTCTCTGACCATAAAGGGTCAGCTTCTTGGGAAACCCAACCCAAGACCAAGCCACCAACAACTGGTTTCACTGTATCTGCAGGTATGGAAATTAGGATTCTGAATGCTTGCCACTACTGGTCAGATGGATCAGTGGCTTCCTTAGAAACCTAACCAGATATGTAGGATAAGCATGGACCACAAGGTCAATCTGAACCTCAAGGTGGCGGTTCAATCCCACCAGCAGATGGAAATGTTGGAGCACATGGGGACTGCCTTTTCTAAGGTCACTGGACCATAGTGCCTGTGGATTTCACCTGCAGCCAGGCCTGATATGGAAGAATTTTAGCTTTTATTTTTGTAATGCCGTGGAAATGGTAAGTCCTGGACTCTGAGCCTGGAAAGATCATAGAAGACTTTACATCTTAGCATTAGTTTCTGGGCTGGGAAGACTCGATAAGGATCTGTGAACACCTCTTTCTTCCGCAAGTAAACAGGGCAGTGGCTCATGATGGAGAGCAGAGATGTGGAGGCCACAATAAAGTTTATTGCTACCTTATTACTTTTGAAGCTTAGTTGCCACTGTCGAGTTGGTTCTGACTCATAGTGACCCTGTATAGTGTTTCCAAGAAACAGGGGTGGTCAAATGGAGTAAAGACAGGTGAAGCCTCTCTTTGATTCTTCTCTGATGTTCATATTAGCATCTCACAGAATGTGTGTGTTAGAGTAGGGAGGGGTTAGTGACGGCATTTGAGGGTGTGTAATATGTCATGGGAGTCCTGGGGTGGCACTGTGGGTTAATGTGCTGGACTGCAAGGCTGGTTTTAACCGCAAGGTCAGTGGTTCAAGTTCACCAATCACTCCTTGGAAACCCTACACAGGGTCACTATGACTCAGAACCAACTCAACTGCACTTAACAACAACAACTGACTATGATCCAGCTGACTGTGATCCAGTTAACCATCTGACTGTGATCCAGCCTGAACTACCAGTCATTTCCAGAAAAAGTCATGGTTTTCCACACTTTCATGTGTCCACAAATACTACTACCCGTTCCTCAAGCCAACCTTTCTGCCATTTCAAACTCTTACACATCCACCAAGACCCAGTTTAAGTATTATGTCTTCTGTGAAGTCACACTCAATAACAGATTAGCATTTCCTTGGAAAAGATCAACAAATGCAAAGACAAAAATAAAAATACCTTTTCTTCTACCATCAGAAATTTATATTAACATTTGGTACATGCTGTTGTTGTTAAGTGTCATGGAGCTGGTTCCAACTCATAGCAACCCTATAAAGGGTTTCCAAGGAGTGACTTTTAAGTTTGAACCACCAATTTTGTGGTTCAAACCGATCTTGTGCTCCAGTACATTATCCTACAGTGCCACATGGGTATGTGATAGATGTGGTACATATCTTCCCATATGCATCATAAATACATAACATGTCACTTATAAAACCATTGCCGAGTCTCCTAATATATGGTTGCTACATGATGAAATATGATCTTATATAGTTTAAACATTTCCCACTCATCTACCAGTTTGCTGTACTGTGGTGGCTTACATATCACTATGATAGGTCAGGATTGTATCTTTTCACCATACTTATTCAAATTATATTTGAGTATGTTTTTAAGAAAAATAATTTAAGAAGCTCAACTATATATGAAGAAAAATGTGACATCAAGTTTGGATGAAAGTTTATTAACTACATATGTTAAGCAAATGACAACATTGCTTACTGTAAGGGAAGAGGACATAAAATACTTACTGATGAAGATCAAAGAATAAAGCCTTTACCATGGGTTACAACTCAATATAAAGAAAAAAAATTATCAGAACTCAACCAATAAATAGCATCATGATAAATGAAGAAAAAGATTGAAGTTGTCAAGGATTTCATTTTACTTGGATCCACAATGAACGCTCATGGAAGCAACAGTCATGAAATTGAGGGGTGTGTTGCAATGGGCAAATCTGCTGCAAATTACCTCTTTAAAGTGTTAAAGAGCCAAGATGTTACTTTGAGGACTAAGGTGCATCTGACCTAAACCATGGTATTTTCAATTGCCTCATAAGCATATGAAAGTTGAACAATGAATAGAGAAGAAGTGATGTGTTTGAACCATGGTATTGGCAAAGTACCATAAACTGTCAGAAGAACAAACAAATCTGTCTGGGAAGAAGTACAGACATAACAGTCATTAGCAGAAGGATGGGCAGATTTTATCTTATGTAATTTGGACATGTTATGAGGAGAAAGCAGTCCCTGGAAAAGGACATCAAGCTTGGTAAAGTGGAGGGTCAGCATAAAGGAGGAGGACCACCAACAAGATGGACTGACATAGTTGCAACAAAGAGCTCAAACATAGTAAGAATTGTGAGTATGCAAAAGGAATGAGCAGTGTTTTGTTTTGTACATAGGGTCACGATGAGTCAGAACCAACTCAACAGTACATAACAACAACCATTCAAACATCTGATCTGGCAAAGATTAGCATGGCCAACTCATCAGAAATCTATTATGGGCACATAGGAACAGATTTTTACAACACTGGCCGAAGATACAACCCATGGCTTTGCCCCAGTTTCCCACAGTGATTGGGCAATATGTAAAGACTGAGTTATTAATGTATCTGCTCTGGAAAATGGCCCAATCACTTTGTCACTGCCACAATTTTCTGTCCTCTAGATTTTAAGCTCTAGGAGAACAAAGAGGTAAATAGCTTAATGCACTACATAAAGTCTTACCTTATTAAATGATTTAAAGATTGGCAAAAGAAAACTCATCAACAGAATTGATGCTGAACTGTTCTTGTAGGAACAAAACCAAATAAACCAAAGTTGGTGTCCCACCTGGAGTTTCCATGTTGTTCTAATGCAGACTGACATTCTGATAATAACAACACATCAACAATAGCTAATCTCCCATAAAGCTTTTGAAGCTTACCATCTCACTCACTCTTCTTTACAAATACTCCAAATTAGGTCTTCTTAGAGATAAGACAAAGGAAAACTAGAGAGCCTAGTGAATGTGTCCAATGTGAGAAAGGTGGTGGTGAGATCTAGACCTCACGCTTCAAAGTCCACTACTTGTTTTAATCACACCATATTGTCTTTTCAAGGTGTGTGTTTTTTTTTTTCTCACACAGAATGTTGACCCACCCCAGGATGGGGGGGCCCTAATTGTTGGTTCTGTTGTAGACTTTTCACCTCCCATGTAGGAGACACAACTTTGATTCTTGTCAAATGAGTCTCATGCACAACCTCCACCCATCTTACCCACCTGTCAGTGGCAGTTGTCATGTTGCTAAAATGCTAGACAGGTTTCAGCAGAACTGTCATACTAACACAGAGACTAGGAAGAATGGCCCAGTTATTTACTCCCAAGACCAGCACTGTCCAATTGCATAGTGCATGAGGTTACCATGAGTAGGGGACCAACTCAACAACAGCTAATGACAACAATGTAAACAAGATACTATGCATGGGTCTACAGTCTGAAGCATTAGGATACTCCACAGGGTGGCAAGGTCAACATCCAAAAAGCAATGTTGCCCCTTCTGAACTGAATCAAAGTCTGACTACCTTTGCTCTAAGCCAGGTATTTAGAGTGCAGTGTGTTCTTTCTCTCACTGGACATATTCCTCCATGTTCTAGCAACTTGTGCTGGTTAAGAACAGCTGTGCTTGTTCCCACATGATGATGATTCTTAGAGGAAGGGCTCAGTCCCGAACATAGACTTGTCAGAGATGGGGAGTGCTAATTGCAGCTGTATGGGTAAAGGATCAGAAATACTGAGAGACAGTGAGAAGCACATCACATTGGTATCAGGAAACTTCAGTTCTATTTCCACCTTTGCTAGGTGTTAGATAGGAGCCCACACCCTCTCTGTGCTTCAATTTCTTCATTTCTAGAACAAAAAACTTGGCCAAAAAATATCAAAAGGCTTTTATTCTATGGGTCTATAGAATGGGAGTAGTTCTAAGAATGGGAGGAACTGTGGGTGATGCAAATGGATAATGAACTCAGCTGCTAGTTGAACGTTCAGAGGCTCAAGTCCATTCAGAGGCATCCCCAAAAAAAAGACCTGATGATCTGCTTTCAAAACTCATATGCTAAAAGTTCTGTGGAGTAGTTTCAGTCTGACACATATGGGATTGCCATATGCCAAACTCCATTGGACAACAACTGTTTCTTTATGGACTGGAAACTGCTTCCATTTGGTGGACTGTGTTCAATTCCAAAGCAGAGTTCCTGGATGGCTGGGAATTGCAGTCAGGGGTACTTACTCCAACCTGTAAGTCCTGGGTCCTTTAGAGGCCAACACTATAATATTTATTTTTAGAATATGAAATGGAACAGATGATGATGTTCCCTGGAGTGTTACAGTGCAAGCTTTAAGAGGAGACACACAACCCTTTACTGCTTAGAATTCCCCTAAGACGCCATGATCAGAGGCAAAGGGTAACTTTGCAAGTCCATGTGATTCATGGATGACCTTGTGTGTCTTTTGCAAAGTGTGGATTCCTGCACTACACTCAAGCCAAAATTCTCAGGTGATTCACACAGTCAGCCAAGTGTGAGAATCTTTCAATAAACGGACTTCTCAATATCACTCTCAACTCTGGAATACTTTTGTGTTTTATTTATTGTGGTAGTTCTCAGCCTGGGAGGTTTGAAGAATACCCATTCCCAGGCCACATCCCAGACCAAATACATCACTATCTATGGGAGTGGAATTGGGCATCCATCAACACTTTCACAATTCACTAGGTGAATCTGATGTGCAGCCAGGCATCAGTGCAGGGCTTCTGTAGCAACTACACAGCACATAACCACCATTAACCTTATAGTTTAGAGGAGAGCACAGACTCTGCAAGTCAAGAGTCCTGAGCTTGAACTGTGGCTCTATCTTTCACTTTGTGAAAATTGCTCTACCCTATGGAGCCTCAGTTCACATACCAAGTGAACTCAGTATTTGTTCTGGGCAGTGGTAGGAAAGATTAAGTGTGTTCTACACACTTAAGCAGTAGTCAAGAAATCAAATGACATATTGCATTAGGTAAATCTGCTGCACAAGACCTTTTTAAAGTGTTGAAGAGCAAAGATGTCAGCTTGAGGACTAAGGTGTGCCTGACCCAAACCATGGTATATTCAATAACCTCATATGGATGTGAAAGCTGGCCAGTGAATAAGGAAGACCATAGAAGAATTGATGCATTTGAGTGATGATGTTGGAGGAGAATATTGAAAGTGCCATGGGCTGCCAAAAGTACCAATAGATCCATTTTGGAAGAAGTGCAGCCAGAGTGCTCCTTGGAGGCCAAGATGGCCAAACATCATCTCTCATACTTCAGACATATTGTCAGGAAGGACCAGTCACTGGAGAAGGATATCATATTTGGTAAGGTCAGAGGGTCAGAGAAAAAGAGGAAGATCCCCAAAAGATGGAATGGCCAAGAGGCAGCATTGATGGACTCAAGCGTGGCATCAGTAGTGAGGTTGGCCCAGAATCGGGCAGTGTTTCGTTCTGCTGTGCATAAGGTCACTATGAGTTGGTACCAACTCGACGGCACCTAACAACAACACACATAAGTTGCCCTGTGAGATTGTGTAATTCTCATAATGAAGCATATCAACATTGTATATTGTTATTATCATTGCAACAAAGAGAAGATTTAGCTAATAAGAGACAGAAACCTTGACTTCAGCATGTTATTTTGGGTTACTTATTTGAAATACAGGAGTCCTGTTGTGGGTCTATAAGATAAAGTACTCAACTGCAAGGTCAGTTTGAGCCACAAGGTCAGCAGTTCAAACTCACCAGCCATGATCCCCAAATCCCATTGCTACCCATTCCCCAGTGCACTCTTCCTCAGGACATAGTCTTGAGGGGTGGTGTCGATAAGAACAGCATGGGACACTGCCCTCTATCATGATGCCATCCCAAACCTAAGATCTGAGATGTGACCTAAGTCCAGGGAGAAAGATGGGCTTTGAAACATTCAAGAATGCAAGGCCAGGTCTTCCTGTTTCGGCGGCAGTGGAGAAAGTCAGGTAGGGAAATCTCTGTGCTAGAAAGGGCCTGAGATCTTACACAAGAAGCACTCACAGAACAACTCGAGCTCCAGATCTACCATAAGGTCCAGGACATCAGTTTCCTGCACTCGCAAGTGAGAAAAATCACGATATTAAGGAAAATACTGCGAGTTAGGAATTGGGAGATGGGACTCCCTCTGTGGCTACCCCGCCCTGACAGCGTTTAGAGGGCGGGGCTACAGCCATTCCAGCTCAGTGAACCTACTCTAAAAGCGGCACAGAGACACTTGCATAAACAGGTGCAGGCGACTCTACACATTTCTCCTGCATCTTCTCTGGAGGGCCCTTCTTTGCTCATCTAGGACAACATCAGGCGGGTGGATGTGCACCCCCAAAAAACAGCCCTGACTTGCAGTTCCCCCACGGTACAGAGAGAGGGAGCTTGGTGGCCACTAATAACATCAGCCATGGAGACACAGCCCTAAGATTGATTTGAGCTAGACCCTTGGTGGCTGCAGGCCTTGGAGTTGGTTCAGACTCCAGGTGACCCTGTGCAGGGTTCCAGGGCTGTGGGTCTTTGTGGGAGCGGAGTGCCTCGCCTTTCTCCAGAAAGTGGCTGGTGGTTTTGAGCTGCTGACCTTGTGGTTTGCAGCCCCATTCATGGCTGCTCTGCTACCTGGGTTCTGTGTGCAGGATCCTTATAATACAATTTGTAAAAGCCCAATATAAAAGGACTCAACCATCTCCAGAGTTGTGCTGTGCACACGCAGACACCTAACTGACCTTCAGAGACAAAAATAGTGGACAATCTTTCTCCCATTAACTTCTCAATATCTACCTGTGCACCTCTACTATAGTGACTAGAGGAGGGGCCTGAGCAAGCAGACAACCTCACCCACTACAGGAGGCTTCTACCTTGCACACACACTGACTGTGTAGCTCGGGACAGTCGACCACAGCTTCATTTCTTTTCCAAAGTGGTAGTATTTGTCTCTGCATTTATATTACTTCTGCTTTTGGTGCTTTTGATCACACATCTTTCCCGGAGGCAGGAGCCTTTTCTTCCTACATTACCCAAGAAAAGATAGAAATCATGGTTATATAGCCAAGCTATATGCATACCCTATTATATTCCACCACTGAGACAAGTGCCAACAACACCTGCTAAGCATTACATGTGAAAAGGGAAGCCTATCTCCTGATCATATTCACCAGGAGACTCCCAGTAAGCTTAATAACAAACAACAAACATCCAATTAAGCTTTTTTTAAAAAAATCATAAAACTATCAGAAATGATGAATTAAAAACAACAAATGATATCAAAACATGTCCAAAAAGAGAAAAGAGTAGCTGAGACAAATGAACTAGAGACAGAAAAGGGCTTTCTAGAAGAGGAAGAGCAGGTTTTGGATATGCCTGAGAAAGAATTCAGAAGAATGATACGAAAACAAATTCAAATGCTCCTAAAAGGGGTGGAGGAGAACAAGGAAGAAGTCAGGAAAGTATTACAAGAGCAATCAAATAAGATTGATACGGTTTTGGAAATGATTCAAAACCTGCAAAAAGAGGTCCAGTTGATTAATAATAAGGTATCAGAAATAGACAATACACTGAAAGGGGAAAGGTGCAGAACTGAAGAGATGGAAGCCAGAACTAGCAAGCTAGAAGACAAATCTCTCAGTACTGCTAAGATAGAAGGGCAGCAGAAAAAAGGATAAAACAAAATCTGAAGAGAGCCTACGATTCATGCTGGATTACATGAAGAGGAACAACTTAAGAATTATTGGCATTCTGAACAGGAAGAATCAAAAAAGTCCAAAGAGGAGATTATTGAAGAGCTTCTGGGAGAAAATGTCCCTAACATCTTGGAGGATGAGAAGATAAACATTCAAGAAGCCGAACGTACCCCAGGAAGGATAGACTCCAAAAGAAAGTCTCCAAGACATATAATAATCAAGCTCTCCAAAAATCAATGACAAGGAGAGAATACTAAAAGCGGCCAGGGAAAAGAGAAATGTCACTTATAAAGGCAAGCAAATCAGATTAAGCTCTGACTATTCAGAACAAACCATGCAAGCAAGAAGGCAGTGGGGAGACATATACAAAATCCTACAAGAAAAAAACTGCCAACCAAGAATTATCTACCCAGCAAAATTATCAATCAAATATGTTGGGGCGATCAAGATATTCCACGATAAACAGAATCTGAGAGATTTTATCCAAACCAATCCAGCACTTCAAAACATCCTAAAGGGAGTTCTGTGGACTGAAAACCAACAAGAACAGACGACAACTAGAAATTGACAGGCGTGGCAAAACCACCTGGAACTCAGTCAATGGATAGCAGAGTCCAGAACAGAACAAGACTACAACAACAAACTCAAAGGAGCTGGGAGGTCAACTGAAGATCCAAATTATATCAATGTCAAAGACGGGACAAACGTAATGACAGAGACCCAGGCGGTGAGGATGCCAGGTAAATTACAGGATACAATGGGTTCTCTTAAATGGAGAGAAAAGTTATAGACTATAAGGAAACAGGAGTTCTGGTGTGACATTGTGGGTTAAAGCCGTTTGAACTGCAAGGTTGGGTTTCAAGCTCACCAGTCACTCCTTGGAAACCCTATGCAGGGTTGCTATGGGTCGGAACTGACTCCACGGCACTTAACAACAACAAAAGACTGTAAATACTTCAAAACTTACCATGAAAAAGAATTTCCAAGAAGAACAAGCAAACATGAAAACAAACAGACAGGAAATAGCACAAAAAACACAAACCCAACACAAGAAGGCATGCAGACCAAAAGAATGAACAGCACTACCAAAAAGTAACATAATGGCAGCAATTAATTCATACCTATTGATAATTACATAGAATGTCAATGGGTTGAATGCACCAGTGAAGAGACAGAGAGTGGCAGAATGGATAAGAAAACAAGACCCTTCAATATGCTGCCCACAAGAGATACACCTTATACACAAAGGCAAAAACAGACTAAAAGTTAAAGGATGGAAAAAAATTTACCAAGCTAACTGCAACAATAAACAAGCAGAAAGTGGCAATACTAATCTCCGACAAAGTAAACATCAAGATAAAAATCAGCGTAAGAGATAAAGAATGACACTATCTCATGATCAAAGGGTGAATTGAGCAAGACGACATAACCATCATAAATATATATACTCCCACTGAATGAGCACCAAGATACATGAAGCAAACCTTACTAGAATTGAAGAAAGAAACAGATAAATCTACAATTATAGTGGGAGATTTTAATACGACACTTTCGAAAGGACAGAACAACCAGAAAGAAACTCGACAAAGTAACAGAGGAACAAAACAACACAATCAACAAAATTGACCTCACAGATGTATACAGAGAATTCAATCCAACAACAGAACAATATACATTCTTCTCCAGTGCGCATGGATCATTTTCGAGAATTGATCATGTGTTAGGTCACAAAGCAAGCCTCCATAAATTTACAAACATCAAAATTCTACAGAGCATCTTCTCAGACCACAATGCTATAAAACTAAAAATCAACAATTAGAACCAAGGAAATAAAGTTGAATACATAGAAACTGAACAACACCCTGCTGAAAAGTGACTGGGTAAAAGAAGAAATTAAACATGAATTCACAATGTTCCTAGAAACAAATGAGAATGAAAACACAACTTACCAAATTCTTTGGGACATGGCAAAAGCAGTGCTGAGAGGACACTTTATTGCGATAAATGTGCACATCCAAAAAGAGGAAAGAACCAAAACTAACACATTAACACAGCATCTCCAACAATTGGAAACAGACCAGCATAGGGAACCTACAGTCACCAAAAAGAGGAAATAATAAAGATAAGAGCAGAAATAAACAAGAAGGAAAATTGAAAAACTACAGAAAGAATTAACAGGACAAGAAGCTAGTTCTTTGAAAGGATTAATAACACTGACAAACCACTGTCAAAACTAACAAAAGAAAAAAGGGAGAGGACACAAATAACTCGCATTAGAAGCCACATAGGTGATGTCCCAACAGAACCAAATGAAATCAAAAGGATAATAACAGAATACTATGAAGAGTTGTACTCCCACAAATTCGAAAACCTAGAAGAGATGGCTACATTATTAGAAAAACATGACCTACCTAAACTTACTCAGAATGAAGTAGAAAGCTTGAACAAATCCATAACAAAAGAAGAAATTGATCAGGTCATCAAAAAACTCCCAACCAAAAGAAGTCAAGGCCCAGATGGCTTCACGGGTAATTTCTACCAAACATTCAGGGAAGAACTGTCACCAAACCTACGCAAATTATTCCAGAATATAGAAGAGGATGGTAAACTCCCTAATACCAAAACCAGGGAAGGACATCACTAAAAAAGAAAACTCTAGACCAATATCCCTCATGAACATAGAGGCAAAATTCTCAACAAAATCCTGGCCAACAGAATCCAATAGCACATCAAAAAAATAATACATCATGACCAAGTCAGTTTCATAAAAGGGATGCAAGGATGGTTCAACATTAGAAAAACAATCAACACAATCCACCATATAAATAAGTAGAAGGAAAAGAACCACATGGTCATATTGGTTGATACAGAAAAGGCATTTGACAAAATCCAACATCCATTCCTGATAAAAGCACTCAACAGAGTAGGATTTGAAGGGAAATTCCTCAACATAATCAAGAGCCTATATACAAAACCAACAGCCTACATCACCCTCAATGGAGAGAAACTGAAAGCCTTCCCTCTGTGAACAGGAACCAGACAAAGATGCCCTTTGTCACCACTCCTATTCAATATTGTGCTGGAAGTTTTAGCCAGAGCTATACAGCAAGATACAGAAATTAAAGGCATCCAAATTGGCAAAGAGAAAGTAAACCTCTATTTATTTGCAGACGATATGATCGTATACATAGAAAACCCCAAAGACTCAGTAAAAAAACTTACTAGATCTCATTGGAAGATTCAGCAAAGTGGCAGGATATAAAATCAACATACAAAAATCAGTTGGATTACTCTATAGCAACAACGATAGTGCTGAAAAGGACATTAGGCAAGCAATACCATTTACAATAACCACCCAAAGGATGAAATATTTAGGAATAAACATAACCAGAGAAACAAAGGACTTATACAAAGAAAATTTTAAAACACTACTACAAGAAACCAAAAGAGACCTACAGGAGTGGAAGAACAGTCCATGTTCTTGGATAGGAAGACTCAACATCACGAAAATGTCAGTGCTTCCCAAAGCAATTTACACATATAATGCATACCCAATCCAGATTCCAACTACATTCTTCAAAGAGATGGAAAAGACAATTACAAACTTCATATGGAAAGGAAAGAGACCCAGGATAAGCAAAGCACTGATTAAGAAGAAGAACAAGTTGAAGATCTCTCACTCCCTGATTTCAAAATTTACTATATGGCCACAGTGGTCAAAACAGCCTGGTACTGGTACAATGAAAGATACATTAATCAATGGAACAGAATCGAGAATCCAGAAATTAACCCA
>NW_006408557.1:8773063-8800563 GCF_000296735.1 Chrysochloris asiatica | reverse complement strand
TGCTGCCAAGGATGCAGAAAGCCTGGGACCCTCCAACGAATGCAAAATGGTCCAACCACTCTATAAAGCAATATGGCGCTTCCTCAGAAGGTTGGAAATAGAAATACCATAAGATCCAGCCATTTATCTACTTTATTTATCTTGTGGGTATTTACCCACAAGAATTACGAGCCATAACATGAGTAGATATATGTACACCAATGTTCATAGCAGCACTATTTACAATAGCAAAAAAAAAAATGGAGACAACCAAAATGCCCATCATTTGAAGAATGGATAAATAAAATGGGGTACATGCACACAATGGAATACTATGCTAATTTGAAGAGCAACAAGGAAAATGCAAGCCATCACATAACATGGATGAACCTTGAGGACATCATGCTGAGTGAAATTAGTTAGTCACAAAAGGAGAAATACTACATAAGACCATTATGGTAAAGGACTGAGAAAAAGAACCCACCCAAAAGGGGGAAAAAAAAATCTCTATATATAATTGCTGAACACCAGGATGCATGGGATGCGAGGAGGGGAGGGAGGGAGGGGAAGAAAGAGCACAAGGTAGGGAATAGACATAAGAGAGCCTGGGTCCTGGGGGCAGGGGTGGCAATACACAAGAAGAGAGAGGGAAAAACAAGAACAAGGTGGACAGGAGAATGGTTGGGCAGGTTCACATGGGCTAGATGGGACAGAGGTAAATGACGATGTATGCACAACCTTGGAATAACAGGGCTTCAGGATACAGGGATAGGGGCATGACCTGAAAGGGGATAAAAGGTGAATGTTAGGATGCTTGGCTGTCTTTTGAATCTTGGTTTCCCTTGCTTACCATTGTGAAATAGATGCTTGAGGGGGTTTGGGGGTATAGCCAGAAACACCACAACAGAGAACATGTAAGCCTGTCTTCAGCCTCTAGCTGACTGGAATACCTTGAGGGGAGCTGGAAATTGCCCAGACCCAAAATGGGGAGGGGGGGGCTATAAAGGGAAGAAGTGACTGGCTTATAAGCTTTCAAGAGGGAGCCTAGTTCCAGATATGGCATGGGTAGGCAGAACCTCCTCTGAATGATTTCCAATCTGTTGGGACCAGGTTGATGAAAGGAAATGGGGATAAGACTCTTGTGGTACAACAGTGAATACCTGCCATCAAGACTGACTGCGAGGGTCAGAAATGTAAAGGCAGATTTTTTTTTTTTTTTTATTGGAAAAAGGAGGAGATTGATTGATTTTACAGCCCAGGAGCAGAGGTCCCTGGGACCATCAAGTGAGAAGAGCGGAGAGCATGACCCTACCCACAGTGGCAGTGAAGCCAGGCATGGTGACAGAAGGAGTGGCTGGGGACATGGGATTCAGGGAGGGAGAGGAGTTGTTTGCTGACAGCCAGGGGGGTGGGTCTGTGGGGTGTATCCTTTGGTTATTTGATGATGCATGGATGGAATTGAAATCATTGCAATGAAATGTAATACGATAGGATGAATGTGAAGCTGAAGTGGGACAGAGGCAAATAATGATGTATACACAACCCTGGAACAACAGGGCTATAGGATACAGAAATTAGACATGGTTGGAATGGGGAAAAGGGGGAAAACAATGTTAAGATGCTTGGCTGTCTTTTGAATCTTGGTTTCCCTGGCATACCACTATAAAATAGACACTGAGGGGGAGAGAAAGGCATAGCCAGAAATATCACCATAGAAAGCGTGTAAGTCTGTCTTCTGCCTATAACTGACTGAAATACCTAAAATGGTTCTACAACATGCCCAGTAAAGGAGGCTTCCTGCAGAGTCTCTGTATTACACAAGACCATAGGTGGATTCCTGAACAGCATCCAGAATCTTCTGAGGGGAACTTTCCACTTGAAAGGACAAGCAGACCAGCCTGGAGTGGCCAGAAGAACAGAAGATACTTCCTGAAAGAAAGACTGACGGAAAAATACAAAACAATACAGGCAGATCTACTGATTACTACAAGAACAAACAAGTGGCTAGCCCAGGAGACATCAAGGCAAGTGGTTGGGTCCCCTCAGGGTAAACCTCCTTCGCAGACTAAGACCCAATGGGAATACAAGCTCAGATTGGTGACTACATTCATCACCACTAAGGGGAAGTGAGGGAAAAGCAGCAGTGAAGCTGTGAGCTAAGCCCTACAATGTTCAATAGACTCCTGTGGACCTGGCTGGAGACCTGGCTGGCCAGCAGTGTGGCAAGACCTGGGGACTCTTGGGCCCAGAGTCAGTGACACAGCCACAGAGGACTAGAGTGGAGAGTGAAGCATCCAGCTGATAAGAAGAGAGGGCACATGCATAAATACACCCACACTTGCAGATAATACCCACCTGACCTGGCCTCAATGGCTGGATGATCTGAGCTCAACCAGAAGAAAAAAGAAGAGGGAAAAAAAGCAAATCTGATACAATTTGATGAATTTGACATACATCTATGGAAGCAGTAACTCAAAAGCAGGAACAAATCTTCTCAGCAAGGATCACTCCCACTCCATCCACACAAAGAGAGGATAGGGATGGGCAACTTGGACATTGGCTACCCAGAATTGGGGGGGGGGAGAGGGGGAGGGAGGCATGACAGAGGCAAGAAGTGACTGGCTTACAAGCTTTCAAGAGGGAGCCTAGATCCAGAGGGTGTGGAACAAGGTAGAATCTCCAGTGAGTAATATCCAATCTGTCTAGGTGGGGCTGAGGAAAGGAGATACGGATAGGTCTCTTGTGATATAATGGTGAATAACTGTTATCAGGACTGACTGAAAGGGCTGGAAATGTAAAGGTAGATGTTTTGTAGCAAAGGGAGGGGAGGGATTAACTTTGCAGTCTAGGGGAGGAGGTCCCTGGGACCATCAAGGGAGAACTGTGGAGCATAGAACCCTACCCAGAGAAGCAGAGATGTCAGGGATGGCGACAGAGACTATGATGTGGGGAGATGGAGCAGCTGGGGCTTTGGACCTGGAGAGGGAGAGGGGCTGTGTGCTGACGACTGGGGGGCAAACTTGCGGAGTATACCCTGTGGTTGGTGGATGATGCATGGAGAGGATTGTAACCATGGCAAGAAAATGATATACAATGGGATCAACGTGAAGCTAATGTTCTCCGATGTAAACTATCACATAATTCAAAATAAAGCATCCTATATGTTTCAATAAAAAAAAAAGGAATGCAAGGCCAAAGTTCCATCGTCCATTCATCACACATTCATTGCTTCACTAAGAGTCATAAGGAAGCCCATTAGGGATTATGCAGAAATCACTTCATCTGCTCTGGACCTTTTCTGCCTCCCATCCAGTTTTCTCTCAGTTAAATATATTAAACAATCAATAAAGTGCTACTAATGTAGTGGTTTTGAATTGGGCTGCGAACCTTAAGGTCAGCAGTTCTAAACTACCAGCTGTTCCGCGGGAGAAAGATGAGGCTTTCTGCTCCCGTAAAGATTTACAGCCTCAGAAACCCTGTACAGGGTTGCTATGAGTGGGTTCTGACTCCATAGCACATAATCACCACCACCAACTCAAACTAAGAGCCCTGGTGGAGCTGTGGGGTGAGTGTTGGGCTGCTAACTGAAATGTCACAGAGTCAAACCCACCAGTCACTCCACAGGAGAAAAATGAGGCTTTCCCTAGATCCAGAGGGCGCAGAGGAAGGTAGAATCTCCACTGAGTCGTATCCAATCTGTCTGGGTAGGGCTGATAAAAGGAGATGGGGATAGGTCTCTTGTGATACAACAGTGAATAATTGCTATCAGGACTGACTGTGAGGGTTGGAAATGTAAAGGTAGACGTTTTGTAACAAAAGGAGAGGAGTGATTGACTTTGCAGTCCAGGAACAGAGGTCCCTGGGATCATCAAGGAAGAAGAGCGGAGTACGGGACCCTACCCAGAGAAACAATGATGCCAGAGATGGAGGCAGAGACGATGACATGGAGAGATGGAGCGGCTGGGGACTCTAGACCCAAAGAGGGTGAGGGGCTGTGTGCTGATGACTGGGGGTCAGGCTTGCAGGGTATACCCTTTGGTTGGTTGATGATGCGTGGAGGGGATTTTAACTGTGGCAATAAAACAACATACGATAGATAGGATGTTCTCCCATGTGAACTATCATATAATTCACAATAAAACATTAAAAAAAAAAATAAGGCTTTCTATTCCCATCAAGATTTATAGTCTCAGAAACACTACATAGGGTCACTATGGCAGTGGACTTAAGTTTGATTGAACTCAAAACTGCTTCCAAATGTCTTAATTCTATGTCAGATCTGATGAAAGATTCAGCTTTGTCCCCTCCCAATGGTTCCTGGCCCTTAGTGTTCAGTGCTGGCAAACACTGCAGCTCTGGGTTAAGAACACAGATCTTCACAGCAGGTAGACCAGGGTGGGATCTCATTAAAACACCACGTGAGCAGCCAAGTGAAATGCAATCATCAATGTTTATTTAACAGTTTCCATTTCTTCTAATATTCTCATACTTTAGGTGCAATTTTCCTAACTCGCTTCTTATACTTTTTCTTATAAAACAGGAAATATCAAAGTTTCCTGGACAGCTAAATAAGTGACATTTTGTTCTCTTGTCAATTGTTGTATAGAACCAGACAGAGCTGATGAACTGTATATACTCTCAAGAATTCTTCATCAGATGTATTTATTTATGCCCTCCCTTCTGTGAGAACACCCATACAGACGCTGCACAAAAACAAACTTATACCAACTACTTGGAGACAAAAAATGATTGAGCTTCTAAAATATGACCTATGTGATAAGAACAAGGACTGAAGCCAATTATCTGAGCCAAAGCTACAGCCGGACAAACTCCCCATGGGATTGCAACAGGGAGGCTCTCAAAGCATTAAAATTAATTACAAACAGAGTTAGGCTGGTTTGGAAGTTCCGTGTCCAAGAATGCTTTTCCACGATTCAGCAAGTTTATAGCTCTTTCAACTCTTGGCAAGTGTCCTTTGCTGAACAGCAGTTATCCCCTTCAGAATATGGAAAGTACCTGTGTGAATCAAAAATGACATTTTCATGGCCACCTACAAATGTTGCCGCTAAAACTCGGCCTTCTAGACCCAGCCCTCCAAGGAGGCTAAACAGGGCATGCATCTAAGATTTGATGATTCCAGAGGGGGACACTACAGTAGAACTGGACTCATAAAAGCAATACTGATAACAGTAGTCACTGAACGAATGCTTGTTCCTTACACTGAAGTAAGATGCATTCATCCATATAATTCTCCTGAGCTCTGTAAGGTAAGCACTTTTATGACTCCTATTTTATTGATGTAAAAACCTCAAGCCAGCAAGGTCAGTGTTTTCCCAAGGTGCGTGTGTAACACAGCCAGCTTAACATCTTATTGGACTCCAGAGCCCAAGCTCTTAAAATTTCTCATGCTTCTCAATACTTGTTGTTGTTATTGTCATGAAGCGCCATCGAGTCAGTTCCAACCCATAGCGACCCTGTGTAGGGTTTCTGAGGAGCAACTGGTGAGCTTGAACCACCATCCTTTCAGTTTAAACGGCTTTCAGTTGGGCACATTAGCCCACAGCGTCACATCAGAACTCCCCTTAATACTTAGTCCAATGCAAAACAACTGACTGAAATTATACAGCCAATTAAATAAGAGTGCCATGCCAGCCAAGACTTCATGACTCCAGAGGCCAGAACCTCTTGCTGATCTAGCTACAATGGACAATTCTCAATGGTCACAGTGGCAATATGCAGATACGGCTTTTGTGAACTCTCCAAGTCTGAAAGGAGGGTAGTTTGAAGGCAGCAGAATCTTCATAAAATAATGTAAGAGCCATGATGCTCACAAAAATGCATGAACAATATAATGCACAACTAGCCAATAGATCTGAGGTTTGCTGAACCTGTTACATGAAAGATGAAGAGCAGGAGTCAAGACCCAGATTAACATCCTGTCATGTCAAATGCTCTGCTGGCCAAGACCCACAGCAAGAACGTCAGGATGGAGTGTGACACTGGGTTTGCTTTGGGGAACTGCCTAATAAAAAGCTTTAGGTTGGTGTTGTTAGATGCCATCAAGTTAGTTCCACTTCATAGTGACACAACAGAACAAAACATTTCTTGGTCCTAATCCATCCTCACAATTGTTCCGTGTGAGCCCAGTATTACTGCCACTGTGTCAATCCATCTCATTGGCGGATGGGGAAGGGTCTTTCTCTTTTCCACTAACTCTCAACTTTACCAAGCATGAAGTCTTTCTCCACTGACATGTACAAAGTTCCAGAGATAGTCACAGTATCCTCGCTTCTAAGGAATATTCCGGATGTACTTCTTCCAAGACACATTTGTTATTTGGCCAGTCTGTGATACTTTCAATGTTATTCATCAACACCATAATTCAAATGCACTGATTCTTCTATGGCCTTTCTTATTTTTTGTCAAACTTTCACATGCATAAAAGGTGACGGAAAATGCCAAAATTTGGGTCAGCTGCACACTAGTCCTCAAACTGATATCTTTGTTCCTGAACACTCTACAGATGCCTTTTGCAACAGATTTGCCTAATTCATTAAGTCACTTGATTAATTTACTGCTGCTTCTGTAAGTGTTAATTGTAGATCCAAGCAAAATGAAGTCTTTGACAACTTCATTCTTTTACCCATTTAGCATGATGCTGTCTTATGGGCTTTGTTGTTGTTGTTAAAAGCCTTCAAGTCAATTCTGACTCATAGAGGCCCTGTGTAGGGATCCAAGGAGCAGCTGGTGAATTTGAACTGCTGACCTTGCAGTCCAGTGCACTATCCCACAGCACCTTTTATGGGCTAGTAGTGAGGATTTTCCTTTTCTTTCATTGAGGCGCACTCTGTACTGACAGCTATCTTTGATCTTCATCAGTAAGTACTTTTAACACCTCTTCAATCCCAGCAAACAATGCTGTGTCATCTGCATATCACAGGCTGTTAATGAGCCTTCTGCCAAACCAATGTCACGTTCTTCTTATAATCCAGTTTCCTAAATTATCTGCTCAGCATACAGATTGAGTAAATACAGTGAAAGAATAAAACCCTAATCCACAGCTTTTCTGATATTAAACTATTCTGTATCTTATCCCCTTGTTCTGTTAGTACGAGAGTCTCTTTGTCTATGAACAGGCTCTTCATGAGCACAATTGTTGTTGTTGCTATGTACCGTGGAGTCGGTTCCGACTCTTAGCGACCCTGTATAGGGTTTCTGAGGCTATAAATCTTTACAGGAGCAGAAAGCCTCATCTTTCTGCCACAGAAGAGCTGGTAGTTTCAAACTGCTGACCTTAAGGTTTGCAGCCCAATTTGTAACCACTGTGCTACTGGATCTCCTTATGAGCACAATTAAGTGTGCTAAAATACCTATTCTTTGCAATGTTATCCGTAGTGTGTTATGATCCACAGTTGGATGTTTTTGCCACGGTCAATAAAGTACAAGTAAACATCTCTCTGGTATTCTCTGCTTTCAGCCAAGATCCATTTAATGTCAGCAATGACATCCCTCATTCCGGGTCCTCTTAGGAATTCAGCTCGATTTTCCATGCAACTTCCTGTCAAGGTATTTCTGCAATCAGTTTTAAATTATCTTTAGAAAAATCTGAATTGATTTGGTACAATGATATTGTTCAATGATTTCCAGGTTCTGTTGGATCACTTTTCTTTGCAATGGATACAAATATGGATCTCTTCCAATTGATTGACCAGGTAGCTATCTTACAAATTTCTTGGCACAGGTGAGTAAGTATCCCTAGGGCTGCATCAATTTTTGAAACATTTCAATTTGTCTTCCATCAATTCCTGGAGTTTTGTTTTTCACCAATGCCTTCAGTGCAGTTTGGAATTCTTACATTTCTATCATTGGTTCTTGATCATATGGTACCTCCTCAAATGACTGAATATCGGTCAGTTATTTTTGGTATATCAACTCTGTGTATTTCTCCCATCTTTTTTGGATACTGCCTGGACTGTTCAATATTTTGTCCATAGAATCTTTGAATATTGCAACCCAAGGCTTGAATTTTTCCTTCAGTTCATTCAGCTTAAGAAATTTTGTGTGTGTTCTTCTTTTTCTGTTTTCTAATTCCAGGTCTTTACACATTTCATTATAATAATTTACTTTATCTTTTCAAGCTGCTCTTCGAAATTTTCTGTCCAGCTCTCTTACTGCCTCATTTCTTCCAGTTGTTTTAGCTTCTTTACAGTCAAGAGCAAATTTGAGTCTCTTCTGAATCCACTTAGTTTTTTCTGTTTATCCTGTCTTTTTAATCTTTTGCTTTTTTCCTGAATAATGTTCTTGATGTCATCCCATAATTCTTCTGGTATTTGGTAATTAATGTCTAATGCATCAAGTCTGTTCTTGAAATGGGTCCTAAATTCAACTGGTATATACTCACGGCCATATTTTGACATGTTTTATTTTTCATCAGCTTTAGCCTGAACCTACATATGAGCAATTGATGGTATGTATGTTCCACAGTCAGCTCCTGGCCTTGTTGTGGCTGATGATATTGTGCTGTCTCATCCCACAGATGTAGTCAATTTGACTTCTGTGCATTTCATCTGGTGAGGTCCACAGGAATTGTTGTCACTCATATTATTGAAAAATACATTTACATTGCATAAATCATTGGTCTTGAAAAATTCTCTCATGTGATCTCACCACTGTTTCTATCACCAAGGCCAGATTTTCCAATTACTGATCCTTTCTGTTTGTTTCCAACTTTCACATTCCTATCACCAGTAATCAATGTATCTTGATTTCATATTTGATCAATTTCAGACTGAAGAAGTTGGTAGAATTCATCAGTTTCATCATCATTGGTTTTAGTGGGGTTTTTAAAATTTAAGTAAAAATGGTAATTAACTGGTCTTTCTTATAGATATATGAATATTTTCCTATCACAGACAGCATTGTACCTTCAAAATATATCTTGAAATTCTGGTTTTTACATTGAATATGACTCTGTTTGTTATTAAGTATTGTCATGTCAGCTCTGATCCAAAGCAACCTTGTATAGTATAGTGTTTCTGAAGAGCAGCTTGTGGTTTTGAACCATCAACCTTGTGGTTCATACCAACTTTCCATTCTAGTGCTTACCCTACAGCGCCACATCAGGACTCCATATATGACACCATTCCTCTTCAATTTGTCCATCCCAGCACAGTAAACATTGTTTCTATTGTTGTTAAGTGCCGTCAAGTCAGTTCAACTCATAGCGACCCTGAATAGGGTTTCTGAGGAGCAGCTGGTAGGCTCAAACTTCTGACCTTGTGGTTCACAGTCCAGTGCTGATCCTGTCTTATTTAAAATGGCCAATGCTTGTCCACTTCAGCTAACTTATTTATGCCTAGCATACTGACTTTTATGAGTTTTTTGTAACTTCCAATTTTCCTTAACCTTTCATACATTTCATAATATTAATGGATATTAGCAGCTGTTTCTCCTCATTTTGAGTTGTTCCCCATCAGTAAATTAAGGTCCCAAAAGCTTTACTTCATCCACATCATTATGGTCAAGTCTACTTTGAGGAGGTAATTCTTCCCTAGTCATATTTTGTGTGACTTCCAATCTGAAGGGCTCATCTTCCAGTATTGTATCTGACAATGTTTTGCTACTATTTATAAGCTGTTCAATGACTAACTGTTGAGAAGTGGTCCATCTTTCCTTCTTTCTAGTCTGTCTGAGTCTGGAAATTGTACACCCTAGATGACCCTGTTAATATTTAAAACACGAACAACAAAGCTTCCAGAATCACAGCAACGTACAAGCCAAGCGGTGGTCATGGAATATTAAATTTAAAGATGATACATTCATCCTCTTCTTAATACAACTAAACAGCTGTGGATTGAATACTTTGAATATTGTTTTTGTTAGCTGCCATCAAGTCGGGCCCTGATTCATGGTGACCCCATGCACAATGGAACAAAACACTGCCCTGTTTTATACCATCCCCATCATCAGTAGTGGACTGGCTCATTGTGCTCCATACAGTTTCATTGGTTGATTTTTGGAAGTAGATGAACAGACCTCTCTTTGTAGTCTGTACGCTTCACTGAAACCTTATCAACATCACAGCAACATTTAAGTCTCCACTATCAGATGGTTGGTAGTTGCACACAAGGTACACTGGCCAGGAATCAGTTCCAGATCTCTTATCCAGGAGGCAAGAATTCTACCACTGAGCCATCAAGGCTCTGTATCTGACTTGAATATTCTGTATGGATAAAATGCATGATGTTGGCAATTTCTAGATTAATTGCTATCATGTTGGTGAAAGAATTAGTGTATATGTGTGTGACAGATGGGTTGCAAAAACTTCCCAGTTATTCATTCATCTGTGGTTCCATGTCCTTTGAAATCTCATATATGATGGAGATCTCTTTTGATTTGCGCTAACCTTGTGACTTGATTTGGTTAATAGAATGTGGTGAAAGCCATTTCCAAGATTAAGCCCTCATTTCCAAGAGATCTTGCTTACTTCCAACTCCCTGCCACCACTCTGTGAATGAGTTCCACCTAGCTGTTGGGTGACAAGAGACAAGACCTATCCAACAGCCAGCCAGCCTTCAGATATGTAAGGCCTTACTACTCTAACCAGCCCCCAGTTGACCAACTAAATGATCACAGACTCATGAATAAGTACAGTTCAGATCAGCTGACCTGACCCTGGCCAGCATAATCCCCCTCTGACATTTGAACTCATGAGCCATAATAAACACTTACTGTTTAAAGCAGCTGAGTTTTATGGTGGTTTGTTACACAGTTATAGTTAACTGATTCAATGAAGTTGCCAAAGTATGGATTACGAATCTTCCCTCCAGACATTCATATGGCAGGTATGAGCTTGTTCTGAGCAAGTACTCATTCTCCTAGTCCAGGTGTTTATTCAGTAAAACATACTGTTTCAAGAGCTACCATTTATGGACTTTTGCATATATATCAGGCACTGGATATATAAAAACTGTCAGCTTATTTTCTCATTCAACCTTCATACCAATGTTCCCTCAACAGCCATACACATTGTCATTTAACATTCTCAAATTACAGATGAGAAAACAGACTCAGAGAGGCTGACTGAGCAAAGGTAAGTGGCAGATGCAACCAGCATTTGAATGCATGACCATCTTATCTCTAGCTCAATGCTTACAGAGTGTGTTTAAACAGCTCTGTCTCTGTAAATTGATTATGCTGTACTGTTTCTTCCATGGCTATATGTAAAGTTCACATATATCCACAGGTAGAAAATTTCATGAGAAATATCCTCACCAAATTCACCCAGTCCAGAAGAGAACAAGCATTGTGAATCTAAGTTTGCCTCCATGCCAACAAGGAGAGCCTTTCTCCTTGCATAAAAGTTGGTAAGGAATCTAGGGTGGGGGTCAGTGAACTGTATTTTCGAAGGGTCCAACAGTAAAAATTTAATCTGTGCAGGCTATATGGTCTTTGTTGCAATGACTCAACTCTGCTTTGAATATAGCAAAAGCAGTCACAAACAACACAGAAACTCAAGGGTACGGCTGTGCTCCTGTGCAATTTTATTGACAAAAACAGGTGCAGTTCACCAAGTCTTGGCCTAAAGGATAGGGCCAGAGGATGGAAAAGAAACTGTAATATTAAAATATCTTAAAATGAATGATATTTGGCTCATGTACTCTTTTTTATTATGTACGCAATAAATGACAATCTTGATTTACTAGCAGTATCTGCTAGGAGTGTTGTGTTACTCAAGACCCAGAGGTTCTATTCTGGTCCAAAAGAAAGAGGACTGTGATCGAATACCACTGTCTGCCTTAGTCAAGGGAAGAGTGAAAGAAGGTATGTGACATGTCACGTGTCCTACACATTTGTCATTTCTATTCTACATCATCACTGTTCAATTTCAATGAATATTGATAATTCAGAAGCAGGTATGAATAATCTGAATACCCTTAGCCCAGTAATCTCACTGACACCATCACCCAAATCACACGCCCACCCCCAACAAAGAGCTTGTCAGTATAATGAAGGTGGTTGTTGTTAGTTGTCACCAACTTGATCCAACTCATGGTGTAGAGTAGAAATGCTCCATAGCACCAGGTCTACCTTCAAGGTGCCTCTGGGTAGGTTCAGATCACCAAGCTTTCAGCTACTAGTTGAGGACTGAACTATTTGTTCCCAGTGAATACTTACAATTAAGACAGTGGTGGTGTGCCACTGAGTCAGTTTCGACTCATTAGTGACCCTGTATAGGGTTTTCAAGGCTGAAAGTCTTTACAGGTGAAGACAATCTTATCTTTTTCCTATGAAGTAATGGTAGTTTCAAACTACTGACCGTTCAGTTAGCAGCCCAGCTCCTAATCCACTATGCTACCAGAGCTCCTTTACAATTAAGGCAATAGGAGCGAAATACAATTGCTTAACCCTACTGTTTTTCAATTCCAGTAACCTCCTTGTAACCATTTTTAGCTGAACACCCATCAGTTGGGCCAAATCAATACAGCCCTAAAGGCATGAGGTACTTGTCACCAGAAGCTCTAATATGATATTACCCTTCTCTGCAATGTTCATCAAGGCACAGAATGTTCCTACAAAAGTCATTGATAAGCTTGTTGAGTTGCATTAATTTGTGATTTTCTTCAGCTAAGAAAAGCCTAAAATCTATTCAGCTAAAGGGCAAAAAACAAAAGGTTTAAGAGTACATAAAAAGCATCCTTAGATACCACTCATTTTATTCTCATCATCCCCAACTTGTATGAGACTTTCAGGGACGAGCTGTCCAATATTCTACTTAGAACTATACCATTCTATATTGCAGCAACTAGACACAAGAGCTCAATGGCTCTGTACAATGGGTACTAGACTGCTAACTGCAATGTTGGTAGTTTGGGCCCACCAGCAGCTCCGTAAGGGAACGATGAGACTTTCTGCTTCCATAAACATTTACGGCCTCTGAAACCCTATACAGGGTTGCTATGAGTTGGAACTGACTTGATGGCCCTTAACAAGACACAAATAGTTCACTCAATTACAATTAATTAAAATTAAATGCAACTAAAATTTTAGTTCCTCAGTTACACTAGTCACTTCAAGAGGCTCATGGCTTACCAGACAGTCCAAATCTGGAGCATTTCTGCCATCACAGAAAGCTCAACTGGACAGTGTTGATTTAAAACATCTCCACCATGGCAGAAAGGGGTCTTGGACAGGGCAGACCTAGAGAATTTCCAGCACCACAGAAACTTCTGCTGGACAGCACTAATTTAAAGTCACAGATGCTATGAATGTTCAGCACACCCCCTGCACTCTGCTGCCACCCTGGCAAATGCTGCAGTGCCTAATGCTCTCTGCCTGTGTGCCTTACTCCTGGCTGGAGGAGCAGGCTCACCCACAGTTGGCAGTGCCAGCAAACACCCCAGGAAACAGTGCTCACTCAGCCAGTGACCGATGGGAACTGGTGGACAAAGACAACTTCCCACTCCCTGGCTGGATAACTCAGAACCAGCAGGCTCTGCCCTGGTTTCCAGGGCTTCCCAGGACAAAGACCCCACTGCTCACAGTGATAATCAGCTTAACACACATTCCCTCTGCCTTCCTCTGAGGGACTCAATGAGACAACTAAGTGCATCAGTAATTCACAAGTCATAAGAACCACCCTCATTTTGGTATTGCTAGTAGTTTCGAACTGCTGACCTTGCGGTTCATAGCCCGATTCGTAACCACTACGCATTAGTTGATATTCTTCAGTTTAATCATTTGCTCAATTATCAAAATTACTTTTGAATAATTGTATTGCCATTAGGTCGTATCGAGTTGAGTTTTGACTCAGAGTGACCCCAGTAGAACTGCCCCATAGGGTTTTCTAGGCTTAAATAGGTATGTGTCAGAATCGACTCCACAGCAAGTAACAAAAACAACAATCTTTAGAGAAGCAGGTTGCCAGATCTTTCTTCCACAGAGCTGCTGGGCAGGTTGAAATCATCAACCTTTTCCTTAGTTGTTGTTGTTGTTGTTAAGTGCCGTAGAGTCGGTTCCGACCCATAGCGACCCTGTACAGGGTTTCCGAGGGTGTAAATCTTTACAGGAGTAGAAAGCCTCATCTTTCTCCCGCGGAGCAGCTGGTAGTTTCGAACCGCTGACCTTAAGGTTCGCAGCCCGATTCGTAACCACTACGCTACCAGAGCTCCTTAGTAGTCATATTTAACTGCTATGCATGCCATCAGAGTGCCTTTGAATTATTTTAGCTGTATCCAAAAATCAAACCACACTTTAAGGACAACATTTGACAAGGTTGAGCATACTGAAAAGAATATGTTACTGACTTTGAAAGCTACTCCCTGCAGCTCAGTCCCAAGGATATTTTATAGCTAATAATGAATCACAAGAACAAGGAACCATCTTCCCCAAAGATGGTGACCACCCACTTATAGTTTCTGTTTCCTGTGTGATGTGTTAAAATTGGATTTCTTCAGTCTGACTTGTCTGTCTTTTGCTCTTTTGATTCCTCCTAACTTCTTTATAAAGAGCTCTGGTAGCGTAGTGGATACGAATCGGGCTGCGAGCCGCAAGGTCAGCAGTTCGAAACTACCAGCTGCTCCGCGGGAGAAAGATGAGGCTTTCTGCCCCCGTAAAGATTTACAGTCTCAGAAACCCTGTACAGGGTCGCTATGAGTCGGAACTGACTCCACGGCACATAACAACAACAACAACTTCTTTATGGAGATAGAATTTATATACCAAATAATTCATCCATCTAACATGTACAATTTGGGTTTTTCAGTACAGTCACAGAATTATAGCCATCTCTTTTGCTGTCTTCTTAAATTAGAAGTGATAGCAAGCAGTGTAATCTTACACCTCATTACTGCTCAACAACTTTGTGATGACATGCAAAAATCAAAGTCTCATTCAAAAGAAGATATCTGCCTACCACTTAGGCTATGGAGTCCTGGTGTGGCACTGTAGGACAAGCACTGGACTGCTAACTGTAAGATTGGTTGTTCAAACCCACCAACTGCTCCTTGGAAACCCTATACAGGGTCACTATGAGTCAGAACCAACTCAACAGCACTCAGCAATATTGAAGCTCTACACAAAGATTAGCAATTGATGTGACAATGTAGCTTTCCCCCTTCCATTTCTTAATAAATTTCAACATTCAAATATTGATTTCACCTATTTGTCCCATACACAAAAAACGATCAAGACGGGACTCTTGAGTAACATGTTGTTTACCCCAAAAATGCAAATTCACACACAAAAATGAATGTATTCTTTTAAAAAATGTCATTCCTCTCTGGTTCCCTGATGCCGCAAACCACTTTGGAGAAACATTCCTCTTCTCTTTCCAGATTGCCCTTTACAATGCACCAAATCCTCCACTTTCCTCATGAAATCTTCACATCATTTTGTGCCATTTAAGCTACCACCAGAAAGTGCTTCACAATGTGCAGGAGGCTAGAAGTCTTCATTTTGGCACCTGACTATAGTGTAGGTATGCTTTACAGCAGCTAGACAAACACCTGGAGGAAAGAAAGAAGGGCATCACTCTTCATAGCCAACACTTCCTGTGGATCCCTGAGGTCCACATACACTCACTCACACTCACACACACCCACACATACACACTTGTGCTCACACTCACACTCCTGTTCATACATACACATGCATTCATACACACATGCTCACATACAAGCTTAAGTTTAAAGGGTTTTACAAGAACTGTTCATTCTTCAAAGACTCAATCACAGGTCTGAAGGACAGTTCTCTTGTACTCACATGTCTTTCCCCTGTTTCTTGCCTCAAAACAAAACTAACAAATAAACAAACAACACCTAAATTAGCCACAAGAGCCCTGTCAACAAGTCCCTTCAGCCTGATAAAGAAAGGATTCTGTTCAGCCTTCACTGCGAGCAGAAACAAAGAAGGCTAACTAAGCAGCATGTCCTCTTCAAATTGTCCTGGCTTTCTGGGCCTCAGAATTCTAAATTCTAGAAAAGGTGGCAGACGATAGAAGCAGAGGTGGAGCTCCACCAACAAACAAGGAAACCTACAGCCTTTATTTCTGTTAAAGTATTCCATGCAACACCAGAGTGTTCATGGAACAAAAGCACCCCCCTCCACCACCCTTTCACGTTTAGGGGGCTCCAGGGACGTCCTAAAGACCTCTCTGGAAGCTCATACTGATTTTCTCCTTGTGGAACTGGAGTGTGTTCAATCATGTTTTAGGTTTATGTTTATACTTTGCCAAAGCTCACCCTAAAAGTAGTTCACCACCAAAAATAAAATAATATTAAAGCCAGTTGAAGAGAGATACATTTTTGTCATTCTTGGCATGTTTCAAAGTAATATTGGGAAAAAAGGAATCTGGTTAGTTTTCAGAGTTGCTGAAATACACAGGGTGACCGCACTACAGATATGTTTGGGTATTAGAGAAGGAAAAAAAAAGATGGATGGAGTGCTTGTACAACCATCCTGCTCTGCCACAGGAGTGAGCCACAAAGGCTGAGACTCAGAGAAGAAAGGTAAGAGGTACCCTCAGAGAGGTCCGAGCGGCAGTCATTGACTTCTTTTCCTACGCAGTGTCCCCAAACAATTCATATGATAAATGAAGAGAATATGGAAGTTGCCAAAGGTTTCATTTTACTTGGATCCACAATCAACTCTTACGAAAGCCTCAGTTAAGAAATCAAACAATGCATTGCATTAGGCAGATGTGCTGCCAAAGCCCTCTTTAAAATGTTTAAAAGAAAAGACATCACTTTGAGGACAAAGTGCACCTGATCTAAGGCATGGCATTTTCAATTGCCTCATTCACATACTAAATCTGGACAATGAAAAAGAAGACCTAAGAAAAACTGATGCCTTTGTATTGTGATGTTGGCAAAGGATATTGAATACAATGTATATTGTCAGAGAATGAATACATCTTCTGGAAGAAGTACAGCTAGAATTCTCCTTGGAAACGAGAATAGTAAGACTTCAGCTTGCCTACTGGGTATATTGTTAAGGAAGGACCAGGCCCTGAAGGACATCAGGTTTGGTAGTCAGTAAAAAAGAAGACTCCCAATCAGCTGGATTGACAAAGTGCCTGCAACAATGTGATCAAACAAAGGGGTGATGGTGAGGATGGCACAGGACATGGCATTGGTTTCTCTGTTATACATAGGGTCACTTAGTAGGTCAACTCAAGGGCACCTAACTACAATGATGTCGTGATAAAAAACAAATGTAAATTAAATAGTGATTATAGCAGAGAAATATATCCTGAAGTAATCTTTACTTGGGAGAAAGGTGTAGAGGGTTCTTCTACTAAAGTCGAGGGGAAGGATTTAAGTAATGCACAGAGTCTTCCATTGATCTCCACGGCCGATCTGTGCATTGGCACACCTGATCGTTTTACTTGCTCTGGTAAAACACACTGCAGGTAATAAACCACATAGTTGCACATTCGTGTCATCTCTGTGAGATAGGATCTGCCCATTGGACTTTTTACCTGAGGAAAGTCTTCAACAGGAAATGAAGGAAGGTCTCCCTCCTGGTAGATTGGTATTTGGGAACTAAGTGATTGTAGGTGCTCAGCTTATTCTCCCTGCCCAATTACAGAGCAGGATCAGGCAGAGGTCTGGCAATGACTTTCTCAAAAGCTGGGGAAGCTCAAGATCTTCTTGTTAAACTGATGCAACATAAGAAGGAAGGGTTTTAGAAGTCCTCTTCATACTGTGTGACTTTTAAAAGAACAAAATTCCAATACACATAAATTAAATACCAATAAGGTGCTTTTAAAATAAAATAAAATAAATATGTTTTTCAAAATAAACTTAGGGCACAGTAAACCTTCACAAAAACAGTTATGCTACACCACTTTCCTGGCACTAAATCTGACTCTAAGGAATCTCTAAACAGTACCCAAACATTGGCAGGATTTACTTTTCCAAGAGTCAATTTCTGTAAAACAAAGACAGCAACTTTGTACGATATAAAAGAAGGAAAGCTAACGTGCTGGCTCTTCTCTTCGTACACCTCCAGCTCGACTTTCCACACTGTCCCTGCTCTGGACACAGGAGGCCATCTATAGGGACTTGATCCCATTTGGCCAATTGGAGGCAATGGCAAAAATAGGAAATTATAGGGGAGAGGGTTGGTTTCCTCCCAACTCAGAGCTCCCCTCAAGTCTCCACCCTCAACTTCCAGTGTTCTGAGGGCCCATCCCTCCTATGATACCCCAGGCACAGGGGCAGTAATAGAAACTTGGTTGAGGTATTCTCTGGGAACTTCACCATCTCCCTAATCCTGTTCACATTTTGGTAAACTGACCCCTTATTAAACGTCCTCCATCACCTTTCTTGATTGTGCCATCTGCTGCATACCAGATCCTGGCAAGAGGGAGAAGTCATGTTCCAGAGGAACCCCCACTCTCAAAGGGAAAGACATCCCCAAAGAAGATTCAGGAGATGTGTCTTCTCTCTCTCCCAGGAGTTAGTGTTGTTGTTGTTGTTGTTGTTGTTGTTAGGTGCCACCAGTAGGTACAAACCCATAGCGACCTTATGCACAGCAGGACGAAACACTGCCCGATCCTGGGCCAACCTCAATACTAATGCCACACTTGAGTCCATCGATGCTGCCACTTAGCCAATCCATCTCGTTGGGGTCTTCCTCTTTTTTTTCTGAACCTCCACCTTACCAAACATGATATCCTTCTCCAGCAACTGGTCCTTCCTGACAATATGTCCAAAGTATGAGAGATGACGTTTGGCCATCTTGGCCTCCAAGGAGCACTCTGGCTGCATTTCTTCCAAAACGGATCAATTGGTTCTTCTGGCAGCCCATGGCACTTTCAATATTCTTCTCCAACACCATCACTCAAATGCATCAATTCTTCTACGGTCTTCCTTATTCCCTGTCCAGTTTTCGCATGCATATGAGGTTATTGAAAATACCATGGTTTGGGTCAGGTGCACCTGAGTCCGCAAGCTGACATCTTTGCTCTTCAACACTTTAAAAAGGTCCTGTGCAGCAGATTTGCCTAATGCAGTACATCATTTGATCTCCTGACTGCTGCTTCTGTGAGTGTTGATAGTTGATCCAAGAAGAATGAAATCCTTAACAACTTCAATCTTTTCTCTGTTGATAAGAATGTTGTTTATTGGTCCAGTGGTGAAGATTTTTGTTTTCTTTACATTGAGATGCAATCCATACTGAAGGCTGTGCTCTGTGATCTAGCAATCAAGTACATCTTGGGCTGCTCACCCACATCAGTGTGAAAGGCTGCAGGCCCGGCCCTTCTCTCTTTACTGCATGACCACACTTGACCTCACCCCTGTCATAGGTTTTTTTAGGAACACAAGAGAATGACATGCATGAGTAAAATGACAAAGTATCATCTTAAAAGAAGAAGAAGAAAAAACTCTACCTCCATTCACTTGCATAAGCTGTCATAACAGTAAAACTATTCCAGTGCTGCTAACTGCCAGGGTGAAGATTGAACCTGAAGGATTGAGTCACTGAATAAAAGTCTGAGGCAGTTCTCAAGACAGCATATGTCACAATATTAATCCATATATCAGATTGTTTAAAACTCTGGAAAAATAGGGTAATTCACTCATCCTCACTTCCATAATTGGTTTTCAAAAGACACAACCTAAGACTTAGGACCAGGCAGTGTTCATTCCATTTTGAGGAGGGTTACTATGAGTTAAAATCAACCTGGAAGCACTTAAAAACATAGGACATTTTACTAATGAAATCAACCATGTGATGTTATACAGATGGGTAAAGATATCAAAGCATCATAATGTGGAATCAAGAAAGGGTGGCTGACAGTGAATGCAGTAATGGCCAGGGGGCACCATGAACATCAGGGCAAGCACAGGCCCTGAAAGGTGGTGCTCTCAGCTCCTCTCAGTGGAAATCTGAGAGAAATATTTTCTGATTAGTAGAACTTTATGTTTTGCAAACACAGTAGTGCATCATAAATGCATCTAGTCCTCTTCACTTTCAGAAAGCAAGGCTGTGTTGCCTGCATAGTACAGGTTTTTGCTGGGACTTCCTCCAATCCTGATGCCATGCTCTTCATATAGTCCAATTTCTCAGCTTGTTTGTTCAGTGGGTAGATTGAATATGATACAACCGTGATACATACCTTCCCTGATTTTAAACCACAGTATTCCCTTGTTCTTTCCAAATTACTGCCTCTTGCATCTATATGTTGGTTCTACATAAGCACAATGAAGTGTTACATAATTTCCATTCTTCAATATGCTATCTAAAACTTGTTATGATTTTTAGTTAAATGCCTTACTTAGCATTATGACTAATTCCCCTGCTCTCATAGGAAGGAAAAAACAAAATATCCATTTGTCCTTAAATTGACTCAGATTCAAAGCAGCCCATTGTATGTCAAAGTGGAACTGTGCTCCATATGGTTTTCAATGGCTGACCAGACCTTTTTCAAAGGCACCTCTGGATGAACTTGAACCTCCAATCCTTCTGTTAGGAGCCAAGCACATTAAACATCTACACCAGCCAGGGATTGCCATGGTGAAAAGGGCAGCCAAAATTTGCCCTCCAATATCAATTTGTAACTGATATCCACAAAAGACATCCAGGAGACTTCAACTTACTGAAACAAGAGAATTTATTTAACAACTTGGGAGTCCTGGTTTGGCACTGTAGGATAAGAACTACACTGCAAAGTCGATGTGAACTGCGAGGTAGCAGTTCAAAATCACAACCACTCCTCAGAAACCCTGTACAGGACCACTATGAGTCAGATCAACTCAAAGGCACTTAACAACAACATTTATAATGTTGCCAAATATTGATACTGATTTTCGAATATATATGATAGCTGCAATTATCTATCCTTTGAACATTTCAATATAAAAAAATATCCTAAGTTGTTAAATTGTTGTTGTTAAGTGCCATCTAGTCAGTTCTGACTCATAACAACCCTGTATAGGGCTTATGAGGAGTAGCTGGTGCATCTGAACTGCTAACTTTCAGGTTCAAATAGGCCTTGTAGTCGAATGCTAATAACATCAGAATATTGCCAGATACAGTGCCAAAAGATGAGCCCCACAGGTTGGAAGGCCTCAAAGTCGAATTGACTGTGAAAACGCAAATGGAGTAAAGCTTACAGGACTTCATTTGATGATGGGTCACAATTCAAAATGAGGAAGAGCTGTAAACATAAATTATGTTTACATGGGATGTATGAAGTATGAATCTAGAAAAACTGGAGGTTGTTAAAAATGAAATGCAACACATAAAGATAGATATTCTAGGCACTGTTATTATGGTTGTTAAGTGCTGTCAAGTTAGTTGTGACTCATAGCAACCCTGTGCAGGGTTTCTGAGGAGTGACTAGTAAGTTTGAACAACTGACCCTATGGTTCAAACTGAAGTTGAGGTCCAGGGCTTATCCTACAGTGCCACACCAAGACTCCTGGTATTGGCCATTTTGAATCAGATTTATGATTGAATCAGAATATGATTTACTAGGCCAGGAATGACAAATTTAAGAGGAATGTTGTCACATTCATTGTTAAAAAGAACGCTTCAAAATCTACCTTGAAGCATAATGCTGTTAATATTAAGATAATATCCATAAACCTACAATAAAGATCAGTTAATACCACTATTATTCAAATGTATGCAACAACAACTAAAGCCAGTGATGATGAAATTGAAGAATTCTATCAACTTCTTCAGTCTGAAATTGATTAAACAAGCAATCAAAATGTATCAATAATTACTGGTGACTAGAATGTGAAGGTTGGAATAAAAAGGAAAGATCAATAGTCGGAAAATAAGACCTTGGTGATAGAAATGATGCTGGAGATCACATGATACTGTTTTGCAAGACCAATGATATATTCATTGCAAATATTCAACATAAATGGACATTACCTGGCAGAATACGTTGGAATCGTACTGACTATATCTGTGAAGAGACAGGGTAGAAAAGCTCAATATCATCAGCCAAAAGTCATCAGCCAAATCAAGGTCAGGGATCACCAATTCCTCATACTCAAGTTCAGGCTGAAGAAAATTAAAACAACCCAGGAGAGCCAAAATATGAACTTGAGTATGCCCCAGCTGAATTTAGAGACCATTTCAATAAAACAGATTTGATGCATTTGACACTCATAGTTGAAGACCAGAAGAGCTGTGGAATGACATCAACAACAACAAATACGAAGAAAACAAAAGGTCATTAAAAAGACAGGAAAGAAACAAAACACCAAAATGGATGTCAGAAGATACTCTGAAACTTGCTCTCTAATGTAGAGATTCTAAAGTGAATGAAAGAAATAAGGAAGTCAAAGAACTGAACAGAAAATTTCCAAGGGCAGTTCAAGAAGACAAAGTCAATTGTAAAGATCTGGAGTTTGAAAACCGAAAAGGAAGGAACAAACCCAGCATTTCGCAAGCTGAAAGAACTAAAGAAAAAAAATCAAGCCTCAACTTGTAATATTGAATGATTTTATGGGCAAAATATTGAATGATGCAGAAAGCATCAAAAGAAGATGAAAGGTATACACAGAGTCACTGTGCCAAAAAGAAATGGTTAATATTCAACTATCTCAAGAGGTAGGTTGATATTCAACTATCTCACGTGGTAGCATATGATCAAGAATTGATGGTACTGAAGAAAGAAGTCAAAGCCACACTGAAGATGCTGGCAAAAAACAAAGCTCCAGGAATTGACGGAATAGAAATGGAAGACTTTCAACAAACTGATACAGCTACCTAGCCAACTGATTGGGAGAGATCCATAGAGAGGTAACACAAAAGAATGCAGAAATCACAAACAATATCATTAATATCACATGCAAGCAAATTTTTCTGATGATAATTCAAAAATGGTTGCAAAAGAACAGTGATGGGGAACTGTCAGAAATTCAAGCTGGATTCAGAAGAGGTATCATTGCTGATGTCAAATGGATAGTGGCTGAAAGTAGAGAATGGCAGAAAGATGTTTACTGTGCTTTATTGACTATGCAAAGGTTTTAGACTGTGTGGATCATGACAAGCTATGGATAATAGTACTAAGAATGAACACTTAACTGTGCTCATGAAGAATCTGTATATAGACCAAGAGGGGGTTGTTTGAACAGAACAAGAGGATATGGAAAGATAAGGAAAAGCATGCACCAGCATTGTATTCTTTTACCCTATGTATTCAATCTGAATGGTGAGCAAATAACCCAAGAAACTGGATTATATGAAAAAAAAAATGCAGCATCAGGATTGGAGAATGATTCATTAATAAACTGATATCTGCTGTAGGATAAGCACTAGACCACAAGGTCAGTTTGAACCATAAGGTTAGTGGTCCAAGCTCAACCAGCCACTACTCAGAAACCCTATACAGGGTTGCTATGAGTCAGAACCAACTCGACAGCATGTAACAACAACAAGAATTACTACTACCTTGTTTGCTGGTAATAAGGAGGACCTAAAATATAAATAAAACAAAAATCCTCACCACTGAACCAATAAATAACAACATGATAAATAAAGAAAAGACTGAAACTTTCAAAGACTTCATTTTGCTTGGATCCACAATCAATATTCATGGAAGCAGCTGTAAAGAAACCAAGTAAAATAATTGCACTAGGCAAATCTGTAGCACAAGACCTCTTTAAAGTGTTCAAGAGTAAAGATTAGGTTTGGGACTAAGGTGCTCCTGATCCAAACCATGGAATTTCCATTAGACTCATATGCATGTGAAAATTGGACAATGAATAAAGACCATAGAAGAATCAATGCATTTGAGTTATTGTGTTGGAGAAAAATATTGAAAGTACCATGGACTGCCAAAAGAACAAACATATCTGTGTTGGGAGAAGTGGAGCCAGAACACTTCTTAGAAGCCAGGATGGTGAGATTTCTCAGACTTTGGACACATTATCAACAGAAGGATATCATGATTGGGAAAATGGAAGGTCAGAAAAAAAGAAGAAGACTCCAATGAAAAGGATTGTCACAGTGACAGTAGCAGTGAGCTCAAGCATAGCAACCATTGTGACGATGGTGCTGTACTGGGCAGTGTTTCGTTCTATTGTGCATAGGGTTGCTATGAGTCAGAACCAACTCGATGGCACCTAATAACAACTGTTTGCCGAGCTTTTACATGCACAAGGCGCTGTACTAAAAACTTCCAGGCATCACTTTCTTCACCTTTGTTGCTGTTACTATTAAGTGTCTGACCCATAGCGACCTTGTATAGGGCTTCTGAGGAGCAGCTGGTGAGCTTGAACTGCCGACCTTGCAGTTCAAACCAACTTTGCAGTCCAGTGCATTAACTCACAAACACCACATCAGTACTCCTCTGAGGCAATTTATATTCCTTCTATGGCACACTGTAGCAAATATTCTTAATTTGGTAGATTTTCTTTAAATGCTAATTATGATGACAATATCAAATACTTTTGCAGGGCTACAGAAAAAAAGTCTGTAAAACAAGGCCTTGAAAACCAGCACAAATTTTCCAGTTAAGGCGAATTCATCTGCCACCTTGATAAGTGAGACCCTAGTATTCAGTTTCCTTTGTGGGTAGAAGAGATTTTAAGTGACTGGAGGCGCCTTCAAATGGGTAAATGGCAACAAAGTTCCAGTTAGGTCTCAACCTTCTATATGCGTCACATGGTGAGCCCATTGGATGTTGGGTTCACAGGAAAATAGTTGGCCATGACCGCATTGCAAAAAGCAGTTGGAAACACTGCTGGTTTCAGAATGTGAGGCTGTCAGAAGGTGCATGAATAAGTCCACCGATTACTGATGTATGCTGGCAGAATAAAACCTTGAATATAAAGTAAATTAATAACTTTACCAGAAACAACAACCCTTGGTGAAATCTTTACATCATAAAAGAAGTCTAGACATTCTGAGGCTATACTATCCAAAAGTACTCTTATATACCATAGATCTATTGACACTCCAGTAATCGTTAGTACATTTATAATCAAACTTTGTTCCTGATCATTCTACTTACAGAGCTCTCTCCAATACTTTAAAAGCTTAAAGAATAAAGAAAATTGTATTTCTCCTCAAAGGATATGCCCTTCACCTAAAATAAGTTCCCTTATGCCCCAGTGTACTTGGGTCTGTCTTTTTGTCAATTCCAGCCAAGAAAAAGTAAGCCCCACAAGTTCAGAGGGCAGTCTAATCACAATTCCTTCTGTTTGCTGAGTTCCAAAAACTCATGAATGCTAGGCCTGAGATCTGGCATTGAAATTGCTCGTGCTGTGTATGCTGAGTGGACACATGAGGGAGCACTGGGCTCCAAGGACCAACAATCAGTAATCACAAGAGAAAATCATTATACTCTGATTTAATTTCAAAGTGCAGGGAGAGAGAAGCCTAGACCTTTGAAAGCCTAAGATACCCCTACAGGAAAGAACAAGGTGAGTCTGGGAAGTACGAGGGTGATTAAAAAAGTATCCACACTCTGGCTGTAGAATTTATTTTAACCAAATTTTAGAAAAGAGAAAGATATCATTTTTTTTACACTATTTCCTTGATATTCAATACAATATGTCCATCTGTCAACAAGCTTTTGTATTCCCTTAATAAAAAATGTTTAAGGCTGAGCTGTGAGCCATGAATGCACCGTTGTCTTCACTTCTTCATCAGAAGTGAATCTTCACCCTTAAAGGGCTACTTTCATGGGACCAAACAGGTGAAAGTTGGATGAAGCAAGATCACAACTATAGGGAAGAAGCTTTAACATTTCAAAACTAAGTTTTTACAGAGTGTCAACAGCATGTGGACATGCATTGTCATGCAAGATCACAATGCCCTTGGATTTGTCATGCAAGATCACAATGCCTCTGCATTTAATCTGAAGTTGAGGCTTCAGCTCTTCAGCGAGCATCTCACTATAAAGAGCACTGTTTATTGAACCTTTTTCCTGATAGTGTTCCAAGAATCCCAGAAAACTGTCAGCATCAATTTTCCAGCTGATGATTGGCTTTTGAACTTTTTCTTGGTCAGTGATTGAGGATGTTACCACTCCATAATCTGTCATTTACTCTCAGACTCATAGAGATGAATCCATGTCACCTCACTAGTAATGTTTTTTGCAAAGAACCTTTTACCTTCCTTAGAATATCAGTCCAAAAAAAAATTTTTTTTTCAGATGCCCAAACGCTTCTGTTTAGGCTCGTCCATGAGTTATTTTGGTACCTATCTCGCACAAATTTTTCGAAACCCAAGTCTGTCATGGATTATTTCATAGGCAGACCTATGACTGATTTGCAAATGATTCTGTCTATCTGATAGAATCATTTATGTGCACACTCAATGTTGTCATCAGCCGTGAATGTGGACAGGCATTTTAATATAACTGGTGTACAGTGGGGCTAAGGGTTAATGCACTGGACTGCAAAGTTAGTTTGAACTGCAAGGTCAGTGGTTCAAGCTCACCAGCCACTCCTTGGAAACCTTATGCAGGGTTGCTATGGGTCAGAACTGACTCAATGGCAATTAGCAACATATAACAAGGCTATTTCACCTGGAATAGATTCTTATGGCCAACATGGGGCAATCTGAACATTAAACTTGCTCATTAAAAAGACGTTTATGTGAACAGGAAAAGATACGCTACCAACTTGGAGAAGATCTTCTAAAATTATATATCTGATAAAAATCTAATAACCAAACACATACACAAATATACAGGATCGCTATGAGTAGGACCAACTCAATGGCATTCAACACAACAACAATAGCCAAAATATATATACAGTCATGTGTCACTTAACATTCACAAAATACACTCTGAAAATAGGGAGTTAGGTGATTTGAATGTTATGTGAATATTTGCTTTAAGCCCCTTGAAAAAGCTATGTGTCTTAGTAGTGATGCAGGAATTGTTTTTTGTATTTGGTCTTCAATCCCTGTCTCCGTATTTGATACAGGTACCCGCTGACATTTTCATTTGCCTAGTAGCTTTCAGTGGAGCTGATCCTTTAGATAAGTTTTCTGTTTTTGAGGATCGTTGTGATTGTTGAATGTGACATGCCTAAATCGCAAGTAATTGCATTTATTGATTTTCTACCTTCATGGGTTTAATAACCTTTTGTTTCACTTCCAAATGAGCCCTTCTACTTTGCTTTTTGTGACTGGTATCAATACCACTGGTTTTGCTGCCTATAGGGGCTATGATGCACTTCACAGTAATAATTTCAACAGCAAACGAAAAAGAGATAAAGCTATAACATTCAAGACACATGTGATATAAGAGACTGGATTCTGTTGTCTGTAGGTCAAATTGAAGTATACAGCTATCTGGTAAACATTTTAGATATAAAGTAAAGTACACTACATTCATAAACCAGTAACAGACATTTATCCTAACTATCAATAACCTCATATGGATGCAAAAGCTGGGCAGTGAATAAGGAAGATCGTAGAAGAATCGATGCCTTTGAGTTGTGGTGTTGGAGGAGAATACTGAAAGTGCCGTGGACTGCCAAAAGAACCAACAGATCTGTTTTGGAAGAAGTGCACCCAGAGTGCTCCTTGGC
>NW_006408557.1:8763029-8772859 GCF_000296735.1 Chrysochloris asiatica | reverse complement strand
GGCCCAGGATCGGACATTGTTTCGTTCTGCTGTGCATGGGGTTGCTATGAGTCGGTTCTGACTCGATGGCACCTGACAACAACAACAACAATCAAGGCATATTTATTATAGATTGTATATTTACTACACCAATAGATGCCTGGCACCTCAATCACTTGTATATAAGAGACATGAGATGACCAGGTTACATGCAGGAGAAGCTGTTGCAGTCACTGGATACATCTAATTCTGATTGGGATTTCAGAATTCTCTTATAATCTTATGAGATCATAAACACATATGTGGTTGGAAGCTGCTTGAATGGACCTTATGTGACACATGTTTTTATGTATCAAATATGCTAACAACTTAACACAAAATGACAATCCAATCACAAAATAGGCAAAAGACATTTCACCAACGTTGAACATTTAAATGCACACCAAACACATCAAAGATGCTTAATTATCATTAGCCATCACAGAAATGCATTTTAAAGACACAATGAATTACCACTTTCCCTCCTATTAGGATGACTGTTGTTGTTAAATGCCGTCGAGTCAGTTCCGACCCATAGTGACCCTGTACAGGGTTTCCGAGGCTGTAAATCTTTACAGGAGCAGAACACCTCATCTTTCTCCCGCGAAGCGCCTGGTAGTTTCAAACTGCTGGCCTTAAGGTTCGCAGCCTGATTTGTAACCACTACGCTATCAGAGCTTAGGATGACTAGGATATAAAAATAGCAAATTTTGGCAAGGATGTAGGAAAACTGGAACTCTTATCCATTGCTGATGAGAATGCAAAATGATAAAGCTGTTGTGGAAAGCAGTACGACAGTTCCACAAAAATATGACCCAGCAGTTCCACTAAGAAATTCTGATCAAAGGGGGGAGATATTTAGAACAGGATTTCATGTCCTTAAAGGACGTGAATTTAGAGATCTTCTGAAGAACAGTTTTGATACATTAAACACTAAAGACTGAAGAGTTGTGGGATGACATCAAGAACATTATACATGAAGAAAGCAAAAAGTTATTAAGAAAACAAGAACAAAGAAAAAGGTCAAAATGGATGTCAGAAGAGACACTGAAACTTGCTCTACAACATAGAGATGCTAAAGCAAATGAAAGAAATGAGGAGGAATAAGAGCTGAACAGATATTTCAAAGATCAGTTCGAGACGATAAAGCCAAATATTACAACAAAATGTGCTAAGATCTGGAAAACCAAAAAGGAAGAATACGCTCAGCATTTCTCAAGTTGGGGGAACTGAACAAAAAATTCAAGCCTTGACTTGCGTTATTGAAGGATTCTCTGGGCAAATTACTGAATGATGCAGAAAGCATCAAAAGAAGATGGAAGGAATACACAGAGTCACTGTACCAAAAGGAAATGGTTGATGTTAAACTGTTTCAAGAGGTAGCATATGATCAAGATCCAATGATACTGAAGGAAGAAGTCCAAGGTGCATTGAAGCAATTGGCAAAGAACCAGACACCAGGAATTGATGGAATAAAAATTGAAATCTTTCAAGAAAATGAGGCAGCACAGGAGGCACTCACTCATCTATGCCAAGAAATTTGCAAGACAACTATCTGGCCAACTGATTGGAAGAGATCCATATTTGTGCCCATCCCAAAGAGAGGTGACCCAATAGAATGTGGAAATCATCGGACAATATCTTTGATATCCCATGCAAGTAAAATTTTACGAACAGTAATTGACAGAGAACTTCCAGAGGTTCAAGCCGGATTCAGGAGAGGCCGTGGAACGAGGGATATTATTGCTGATCTCTGATGGATCTTGGCTGAAAGCAGAGAATATCAGGAAGATGTTTACCTGTGCTTTACTGACTATGCAAAGACTTTTGATTGTGTGGATCATGACAAGCTATGGACAACATTGCAATGCATGAGTATTCAGGAATACTTAATTGTGCTCATGAAGAGTCTGTACATGGACCAAGAGGCAGTTATTCAAACCGAATATGTGAACACCAAATGGTTTAAAATTAAGAAAGGTGTGCAACAGGGTTGCAGTCTTTCACCATACTTATTCACCCTGTATGCTTACCAAATAATCTGAAAAGCTGGTTTATATGAAGAAAAATGTGGCCTCAGGATTGGAGGAAGACTCATTAACAACCTGTGACATGCAGATGATACAAACTTGGTTGCTTAAAGTGAAGAAGACTTAAAATATTTACTGATGAAAATCAAAGAGCACAGCCTTAGGTATGGATTGCATCTCAATGTAAAGAAAACAAAAATCCTAACCACTGGACCAACAGACAACATTCTTATCAATGGAGAAAAGATTGATATTGTCAAGGATGTCAGTTTTCTTGGATCAACTATCAACACTCATGGAAGCAGTAGTCAAGAAATCAAACCACATATTGCATTAGGCAAATTTGCTGCACAAGACTTTTTTAAAGTGTTGAAGAACAAAGATGTCAGCTTGAAGACTAAGGTGCACCTGACCCAAGCCATGGCATTTCCAATAACCTCATATGCATGCAAAAGCTGGACAGTGAATAAGGAAGACCATAGAAGAATAGATACTTTAGAGTTCTGGTGTTTTGGGAGGAAAATATTGAAAGTGCCATGGCTGCCAAAAGAACCAATGGATCTGTGTTGGAAGAAGTATAGCCAGAATGCTCCTTGGAGGCCAGGATAGCCAAACTTCGTCTCTCATGCTTCGGACATCCATCAGGAGGGAGCAGTTAGTGGAGACGGATATCATGTTTGGCAGCGTCAGAGAAAAAGAGGAAGACCCCCAACAAGATGGATTGGTAAAGTGGCAGCACCAATGGGATCAAGCATGGCAACAATAGTGAGGTTGGCCCAGGATCAGGCAGTGTTTTGTTCTGCTGTGAATAAGGTCACTATGAGTCAGTACCGATTCGATGACACCTAACAACAACGACAACATAGACTCCATAAAGACTTGAAAGCAGAGGTTCAAACTTGTACACCCAGGCTCATTGCAGCACTATAATAGCCCCAAAGGGGAAACTATCTAAATGCCCATCAACAGATGAATGGGTAAACAAAATCTGGTGAATACATACAATGGAATACAACTCAATCATTATATAACAAAATCAAGTTTAATGATAAAAAACCCCAAAACACATCCATCAGTTTCTCATGTAATGGTACCTTGTGTTCTCATGTGATATTGGAAGCTATGTCACCAGTATTTTAAATACCAGCATGGTCACCCAAGGAAGACAAGTATCAGCAGAGCTTCCAGACTAAGACACACTAGGAAGAAGGAGAAGTGAACCACATTTGAATGGTTAATCACTGAAAACATTATAAACAGCAACAAAACGTTGTCAGCTATAGCATTAGAAGACAATTACCTCATCTCAGAAAGAGCTGTCTTCTCAAAGAAGAGCTGACCTTAATGACATGGATGGGGTTAAGCTTTTGGAACGTTCATTTGCTAATGGGGCACAACTCAAAACGGAAAGAAACCATTGCAAGCATCCATTATTAATCAGAACATGGAATGTATGAAGTATTAATCAAGAAAAATTAGAAGTTGTCAAAAATTAAATAAACATATAAATATCAATTGGAGTCCTGGTGTGGCACTGTGGGTTAATGTGTCAGACTGCAAAGTCGTTTGAACTGCAAGATCGGCGGTTCAAGCTTACGAGTTGCTCCTCAGAAACCCTATACAGCATCACTATGGGTCGGAATCAACTCAACAGCACTTAACAACAACATAAATATCAATTACCTAGGCATATGTGAGTTGAAAATTAGCCATTTTGAATCACCCAATCATATGGTTTATTATGCTGGAATGACAGATTGAAGAGAAATGTGTCACATTCATCCTCAAAAAGAGCATTTCAAGATCTACCTTGAAGTACAATGCTGCATTTCATATACCTCCAGGGAAGACATCCATGTACCTACAAGGAAGAGCACTTAATACCATTATTATTCAAATTACAAACCAACCACCCAAGCCAGTGATGATGAAATTTAAGAATTCTATCAACTTCTGAAATTAATCAAACATACAATCAAGATATATAGATAATTGCTGATGATTAGAATGCAATAGTTGGAGACAAAGAGACCAGCAGTTGGAAAATATTGCCTTGGTGATAAAAATGATGCTGGTGATCACACGCTAGAATTTTCCAAGACCAGTGATTTCTCTCTCTCTCTCTCTCTCTCTCTCTCTCTCTCTCTCTCTCTCTCTCTCTTTTTTTAAACAATATAAAAGGTGACTATGCATATGGACTTCACCAGATGGAATACACAGGAATCAAATTGACTACATCTGTTGAAAGATATTATGGAACAGCTCAATGTCATCAGCCAAAACAAGGCCAAGGGTTCCACACATTAATTTCTCACATGGAATTTCAGGCTGAAGCTGAAAGAAATTAAAACAAGTCCTAGATAGCTAAAATATGATCTTGAGTATATCCCATCTGAATGCAGAGACCATCTCAAGAATAGATTTGATAAATTAGACACTAATGACCAAATGCCAAAAGAGTTCTGGGATGACATCAAGAACATCATAAATGAAGAAAGCAAAAGGCTTTTAAAAAAGAAGAAGAAAAAAAAAAAAAAAAGACCAAAATGGATGTTAGAAGAGAGTCTGAAACTTGCTCTTAAGTGTACACAAACTAAAGTCACTTAAAGAAATGATGAACAGCCCTTTTACAGAACTGAACAGAAATTTTCAAAAGACAGCTTGAAAAGAAAAAGTAAAATATTAAAATGAAATGTGCAAAGATTAGAAAGCTGAGAGAGAAGAAATAGCATTTCTCAAGCTGAAAAAAACTGAAGAAACATTCAAGCCTTGGATTGCAATATTGAAGGAGTTTATGGGCAGAATAATGAATGATGCTGGGAACATCAAATGAAAATGGAAAGACTACAAAGAATTACTGTTCCAAAAAGAACTGGTCGATGTTCAATCACTTCAAGAGATAACAAGTTATCAAAAATCAATAGTACTAAGTAGGGCTTGATGGCGGATTGGGTAGAGGTGCAGTGAAGTTTGCCATCAGCAAAACCACAGAATCCAGGTGAAGCAGGTTCAGAGCACAGCTCCAAAAACTCTCAACCACATAGGTAGGAATATTTACAAACTTTGAAGGTTTATAGCTAGTGGAACTTGCAGTGGAAGTAAGAAATCACATACTTTTGAATCTGCCGGGGTTCGGCAGCCAGGAACCAACAACTTGGGCAAAACCAAATGGCAAGACCAAGTGGGGGTGCAGACCCACCATGGAATAATGCTTGTGGGAACTTCAGAGCAAAGTTGGTCAGTTTTGCTTTGTTCTGATTTTTTTTTTATGTTAATCGATCCCCCATTGTTTGTACAACTCCATTCTGGTGATTAGCAGTGGTGCCTGAGCAAGTAGACTACTCCCACCCCCACCACTGGTGGGTTCTTCTGCCATGCATGCGCACAGACACTCTTAGCATTTAAAGCTATAGGCATCCCAAGAGCCAGCCCTGAACTGTTTTTCAATAGGGAAAAGGCCAGAACAAGGGGTGTGGAGAGGGAAAGAGAGTTCAAAAACAAAACAGGTGGAAAATTAAATCCTGAGGGAAATTAAATCCTGAGGTACATCATAACAACCAGCAGTGGCATATTCAAGAAGCTCAACAAAGCCCAGAAAGGATAGACCCAAAAAGAAATTCACTGAGATATCATAATCAAGCTCTCCAAAATCAAAGATAAGAACAAAATCGTGAAAGCAGTTAAAGAAAAGAGAAGTGTTACATACAAAGACAAACAAGTCAGATTAAGCTCAGATCTCTCAGCAGAAACCATGTCAGCAAGAAGGCAATGGGGAGACATATATAAAACCCTGAAAGAAAAAACTGTTAACCAAGAATCATTTATTCAGAAAAGTTATCAATCAAAAATGAAAGTATAATCAAAACATTCCAGGATAAACAGAAGCTAAGGTATTTTTCCAAAGCCAACCCTGTGCTACAAAACATCCTAAAGGGAGTTCTGTGGACTGAGAACCAACAAGAATAGACAACAACCAGAGATTGACACACATGGCAGCACCTCCCAGTACTAAATCAATAGGAGGAAGAGTCAAGAACAGAACAAAACTATAATAACAAACTCAAAATCTGGAAGGTCAGTATATGATCAAAACAATTACAAACTGAAAGAAGGGAAATACATAGGAACAGAGATATAGATGGTGAGAAGGTCAGGTAGAGTACAAGATAAAACAGACTGCACTAAATGGAGGTAACCTCAAAGAAAATGAACACTTCACAACATACCAAGACAATGAAAATCCAAGAAGAACATGGAAACATTAAAACTATGAGAAAACTCACAAGAAAGAACACAAAAACCAGGAACTTAGCACAGGAAAACAAGCTGAACAAAGAAAGCAGCAACACCACAAAAAAACAAACATAATGGCAGCAATTAATCCATACCTATCAATAATTACACTGAATGTAAACAGATTAAATGCACCAGTTAAGAGACAGAGGGTGGCAGAATGGCTAAGAATACAAGATCCTTCAATATGCTGTCTTCAAGAGACACACCTTACACACAGAGACAAAAACAGATTAAAAGTCAAAGGATGGAAATAAATATACCAAGCTAATTGCAAGGAAAAATGAACAGGAGTGACAGTACTAATCTCTGATAAAGTAAACTTTAAGGCAAAAAACAGCATAATAGATAAAAATGGACATTATGTCATGATTAAAGGGATAATTGAACAAGATGACAAGACCATAATAAATATCTATGCTTTTAATGATACAGCTCCAAAATATATAACGCAAACTCTAATCTATTTGAAGAAAGAAATAGATGAATCTACAATAATCGCGGGTGATTTTAATACACCACTTTCAAAAATGGATCAAACAACCAGAAAAAAATTTGACAAAGACATGGAAGAACTAAACAACACAATCAGCCAACTGGACCTCATAGATGTGTACAGAGCATTCAAACCAACAACTTCACAATACACATTCTTTTCCAGTGCACATGGGACATTCTCCAGAATAGACCATGTCTTAGGCCACAAAACAAATCTCCATAAATTTATAAACATCAAAATACTACAAAGCATCTTCTCAGACCACAATGCTATCAAATTAGAAATCAACAATAGGAAGACCAAGGAAATAAACTGAAATACATGGAAACTGAATAACACTCTGCTGAAAAGCAATTGGGTTGTTGTTGTTGCTGTTATGTGCCGTGGAGTTGGTTCTGACTCATAGTGACCCTGTACAGGGTTTCTGAGGCTGTAAATCTTTATGGGAGCAAAAAGCCTCATCTTTCTCCCGTGGAACAGCTGGTAGTTTCGAACTGCTGACCTTGCAGTTCCCAGTCCGATTCATAACCACTACGCTACTAGAGCTCCTTTTTTTGGGTAGTAGAGGAAATTAAATGTGAACTCACAAAGTTCTTAAAAACAAACGAGAATGAAAACGCAACATACTAAAATCCTTGGGACACAGTGAAAGCGGTGCTGAGAGGACAATTTATTGCAATAAATGCATACATCCAAAAAGAAGAAAGAACCAAAATTAACACATTAACACAGTATCAACAACAATTAGAAACAGACCAACAAAGGGAAACTACAGCCACCAAAAGAAAAGAAATAATAAAGATTAGAGCAGAAATAAATGAGATAGAAAACAGAAAAAACTATGTAAAGAATCAACAGGCTAAGAAGCTGGTTCTTTGAAAGGGTTAACAAAATTGACAGACCATTGGCAAACCTAACAAAATAAAAGAGGGAGAAGACACAAATAACTCACATTAGAAACAACACAGGGGGTCACAACTGACTAATGGAAATCAAATAAATAATAACAGCTTACTACGAAGAGCTGTACTCCAACAAATCTGAAAACTTAGAAGAGATGGATACATTTTTAGAAAAACACGACCTACCTAAACTTACACACAATGAAGTAGAAAACCTGAACAAACACATAACAAAAGAAATTGATCAGGTCATCAAAAAACTCCCAACCAAAAGAAGTCCAGGCCCAGATGGCTTCACTGGTGAGTTCTACCAAACATTCAGAGAAGAGTTGTAACCAATTCTACTCACATTATTCCAGAAAATACAGGAGAATGGAAAACTTCCTAATACATTTTATGAAGCAAGCATAACCCTCATACCAAAACCAGGGAAGGACATCATTAAGGAAGAAAATTACAGACCAATATCCCTCATGAACATAGATGAAAAAATTCTCAAGCAATTCCTAGCCAACAGAATCCAGTAGCATATTAAAAAGATAATACATCATGATCAAGTAGGATTCATTTCAGGGATGCAAGGATGGTTCAACATTAGAAAAATAATCAACATAATCCACCTTATAAATATGAAAAAAAAAAAGAACCACATGATCATATTGATGCAGAAAAGGTATTTGACAAAATCCAACATCAATACCTGATAAAAACCCTCAACAAAGTAGGAATTGAAGGAAATTCCTCAACATAATTAAGAGCACATATACAAAACCAACAGCCTACATTACTCTCAATGGAGAGAAACTGAAAGCCTTCTCTCATCAAACAGGAACCAGACAAGGACACCCTTTGTCACCACTCATATTCAATATTGTGCTGGAATTCTTAGCAAGAGCTATATGGCAAGACAGGGAAATTAAAGGCATCCAAATTGGCGAAGAGGAAGTAAAACTCTATATGCAGATGATATGATCCTATACATAGAAAACCCCAAAGATTCAGCAAAAAAGCTACTAGACCACATTGGAAAATTCAGCAAAGTGGAAGGATATAAAATCAACATTAAAAAAAAAAAAATCAGTTGGATTCCTCTAGACCAAAAATGACAGTGCTGAAAAGGACATTTGGAAAGCAGTATCATCTACAGTAGCCACCCAAAGGATGAACTATCTAGAAATAAATGTACCAGAGAAACAAAGGACCTATAACAAAGAAAACTACAAAACACTACTACAAGAAACAAAAGAGACCTTCAAAAATGGAAGAATGCACCATGTTCCTGGATAGCAACACTTAATATTGTGAAAATGTCAATACTGCCCAAAGCAGTTTACACATCTAATGTAATCCCAATCCAGATTTCAAGGACATTCTTCAAAGAGATGGAAAACACAATTACAAACTATATGAAAAGGAAAGAGACCCAGGATAAGCAAAGCACTGCTTAAGAAGAAGAATAAGGTTAGAAACCTCTCACTCTCCAACTTCAAAAATTTATTACATGACTACAGTGATCAAAACAGCTTGGTACTGGTACAATGAAAGATACATTGATCAAAGAACAGAATCAAGAATCCAGAAATTAACCCATCCACATACAGCCAACTGATTTTTTATAATGTACCTAAATATATCGCATTGGGAGGGGATAATCTCTTCAACAGATGGTGCTGGCAGACCTGGAAAGCAGTATGTAAAAGATTGAAACAAGACCTTCACCTCATGCCTTATACAAAAACCAACTCGACATGGACTACAGACCTATTTGTGAATCCCCAAATTATGAAGGTTATCAATGAAAAAATAGGGACAAACATGAGGGCTCTAATTCAGGGAATACACAGATTATCAAACATTTTAAAAACTACACAAGCAAAAGCAGACAAAATAGATGATTGGGCCATACTGAAAATTAAAAACTGACATGCATCAAAAGACTTAAGAAGAGTAAAAAGAGAACCCACAGAATGGGAAAAAATCTTTTACAACGACACATCAGACAAGGGACTCATTTCTAAAATATATAGGAAACTACAACACCTCTACAAGAAAAAGACAAATAACCCAATTAAAAAATGGGCACAGGAC
>NW_006408557.1:8693468-8761884 GCF_000296735.1 Chrysochloris asiatica | reverse complement strand
GGTTTCCCTGGCATACCATTATAAAATAGACACTTGAGGGGGAGAGAAAGGAATAGCCAGAAATATCACCATAGAAAGTGTGTAAGTCTGTCTTCCACCTATAACTCATTGGAATACCTAAAATGGGTCTATAACGTGCCCAATAAAGGAGGCTTCCTTGGAGCCTCTGCATTACATAAAACCATAGATGGAATCCTGAACTCCATTCAGAATCTTCTGAGGTGGGAAATTTCCACTTGAAAGGACAAGCAGACCAGCCTGGAGTGGCTAGAAGAACAGAAGACACTTCTTGAAAGAAAGGCCAACAGGAAAAATACAAAACAATAACAGCAGTCCGACTGATTACTATAAGAACAAACAAGTTGCTCACCCAGGAGACATCAAGCTAAGTGGTCAGGTCTCCTCAGGGCAAATCCCCTGCCAAGACTGAGACTCAGTGGGAATACACAAGCAGACACATGCTCTGATTGGTGACCACATTGGTCATCAATAGGGGGAAGTGAGGGAAAAACAGCAAAGAAGCTGTGAGCTAAGTCCAACCATGTTCAATAGCCTCCTGTAAACCTGGGTGGATACCTGGTCATCCAGCAATGTGGCAAATCCTGGGGACTCCTGGGCCCAGAGTCAGTGACATAGCCACAGAGGACTGGAGAATGAAGTGTCTAGCTAATAAGAAAAGAAAGCATATGCATAAGAACACCCACACTTGCAGATAATACCCACTTGACCTGGCTTCAATGACTGGATGATCAGAGCTCAACTAGAAGAAGAAAGAAGAGGAAAAAATTGCAATCTGATACAATTTGATGAACTTGACGTACGGATGCAGTAGCTCAAAAGAGGGAACAAATCTTTACAGCGAGGATCATTCCCACCCCCTCAAGACACAGGGTAGACAGGGATGGGCAACTTGGACATTGGCTACCCAAAATGTGTGTGTGTGTGTGGGGGGGGAGGGCTACAAAGGCAAGAAGTGACTGGCTTACAAGCTTTCAAGAGGGAGCCTAGATCCAGAGGGCACGGAGGAAGGTAAAATTTCCACTGAGTAGTATCCAATCTGTCTGAGCAGGACTGATGAAAGGAGATGAGGATAGCACTCAAGTGGTACAATAGTGAATAATTTACTATCAGAGTTAGATAATAATTTACTGTGAGAGTTGGAAATGTAAAGGTAGACATTTTGTAGCAAAAGGAGGGGAGTGGTTGATTTTGCAGTCCAGGAGTGGAGTGCCCTGGGGTCATCAAGGGAGAAGAACAGAGTGTGGGACCCTACCCAGAGAAAAAGTGATGCCAGAGATGGAGGCAGAGATGATGATGTGGAGAGATGGAACATCTGAGAACTCTAGACCCAGAAAGGGAGAGGGACTGTTGCTGACAACCTGGGGGCAGTCTTGTGGGGTATACCATTTGGTTGGTTGATGATTCATGGAGGGGAGTGTAACCAAGGCAATGTAACATTATACAATAGGATCAATGTAAAGCTAATGTTCTCGCATGTAAACTATCACATAATTCACAATAAAACATTAAAAAAAAAAAGTATCGATAGTACTAAAGGAAGAAATCCAAGCAGCAGTGAAGGCAATTGCAAAAAACAAGGCTCCAGGAATTGATGGAATATAAATAGAAATATTTGAACAATTGGATGCAGCAATGAAGGCACTCACTTGTATACATTGAGAAACTTGAAAGACAGCTACCTAACCAACCAATTGAGAGAGATCCCTATTTGTGCTTACTGCAAAGAAAGGTGAGCCAATAGGATGTGGAAATCACCAAACAAAATCATTATTATAACATGTACGCAAAATTTTGCTAAAGATAATTTTTAAATGATGGCAACAGTACATCAATGGGGAACTTCAGAAACTCAAGCTGGACTCAGAAGAGAACATGGAATAAATCATACCACTGCTGACAACAGAGGGATATTGGCTCAAAGCAGAGAACACTAGGAAGGTGTTTATTTACGTTTTTAACTATGTTATTTATGCTTTTAACTATGCGAAGGCATTCAATTGTGTGAATCATAAAAAGCTGTGGGTAACATTGTGAAGAATGGACATTCCTGAATTGTGCTCAAGAGGAAGCTGTATGTGGACCAAAAGGCAGTCATTAGAACAGGAAGAATGGGATACTGAATGGATTAAACTAAGGAAAGGTGTATATTAGGATTGTATTTGTTCACTGTATTTATTAATCTGTATGCTGAGTAAATAATCCAAAAAGCTGTATTATATGAAAAGAACATGACATCATGATTGGAGAAAGACTCATTAACAATATGCAATGTGAAGATGACACAACCTTGCTTGTTGAAAGGAAAGAGGATTTGAAATACTTACTGACAAAGATCAAAGATCATATAGCCTTCAGTATGGACTGTACCTCAATGTAAGGAAACAAAAATCCTTACCACTGGACCTATAAATAACATCATGATACATGGAGAAAAAAATGAAGTTGTCAAATACTTCAGTTTACTTGGATTCACAATCAAATACTCATGGAAGCAGCAGTCAAGAAATCAAATGTCATTATTTATTGCATTAGGCAAATCTGCTGCACAAGACCTCTTTAAATGTTCAAGAGAAAACATCAGTTTGAAGACTAAGGTGGGCCTGACCCAAGCCAGTGTATTTTCACTCAAATGCATATGAAAATAGGACAATGAATAAGGAAGACAGAAGAAACTATACATTTAAATTACCAAAGAATATTGAAAGTACTATGAACTGCCAGAAAAACAAATACATTTGCCTCAGAAGAAGTACAGCCAGAATGTTCCTTAGAAGTGTGGGTGACTAGACTTCATCTCTAGGAATTTGGACATATTATCAAGAGGGATCAATCCCAACAGAAGGACATCATGCTTGGAAACGTGGAAGAGCAACAAAAGAGGAATAATCCCATCAAGATGAATTAGCACAGTGTCAGCAACAATGAGATCAAAGATGACCATTGTGAAGATGACAGTGTTTGGTTCTATTGTGCATAGGGTCACTATCATTTGGAACTGACTAAACACCAACAAACAACTACTACCACCACCAAAAACCAAATCAAACAAACAAACCAAAAACAAAAACCCATGCCATCAAATCAATTCCAATTCATACTATATGCTACAATATGATTGGGGCTTGAAGACATTATGCTGTCTGAAACATGTCAGTTACATCAGTAAAAATACTGTATGACCACATTTATATAAAAAGACAAGAAATAGCATATGTATCAAGACCAAAGTTTATTAGTGGCTACTGGATGGGAGGGAAAGAAGAAGCGGAGTTAAAAGTGATGGGGAAAAAAAAAATCATACTGATTAGGGTAGGGTTGCACAGGTTGCTGTAACTGCTCTTAATAAATTGTATAGCTGTAAAAAATCGAATCGTCAAAAGTTATGTGATAGATATACTTGCAATGACAAAAAAACCCCAAAAAAACAAGAGTAGTTGCGAAGGCTTCTTATGCACAACCATAAAGTTAATGGGATTTGGTTTCTTGGTTTGGAGGATTTAGGATCCTGGTTTCATGGTTGTTGTTGCTATTAAGTGTTACAGAGTTGGTTCCAATGTTGTATGGGATTTCCAAGGCAGTAAATCTTTGCAAGAGCATAAAGCTTCATCTTTTTCCTGTGGAATGGCTGGTGGGCTTGAACCGCCGACCCTGTGGTTATCTTACAGAGCCACAGCACTCCCTGGTCTCCCAGTTTATCACAGTTAATTGGCCTACTGATGTGTTTGGTGTTTCTGTTCTACCTCCTGGTCCATGTGTGGTGAATGGAGTTTTAAAAGTTAACAAGCAGACATCCAAGGTACAACAATTGTTGTCTAGTTACCTAAAGCAACAGAGGAAGGAGAGTCAGGAATAGAAGGAGGGTATAGAAAGTGTCCGGAGACCTGAAGAACTAAATGCTGCCTTACTACCATGACTGAGCATTTTTAATCAAAGATTATACAGAAGAATCTTGATTCAAAGGGGAAAAATGAAAAACAAATTCAAATTCGAATAGAATGTAGCCTTTGTCTAGCCATGGAGGCTGGACGAACTCCTGAAACTACTGTCTTAAAATAATCCTTATACCTTAAGGCAGGGGTGGGGAACGGCTGGCTCTCAGGCCATATAAGGCCTACAAAATCATTTGTTCTGGCTCTGCCAAGGCAACCACAGTTCCAGCCATCACGTTGTTGTTGGTGTTGGCGGTGTGCTGCGGAGTCCATTCCAACTCACAGTGATCCTGTATGGGGTTCCCGAGGCTGTAAATCTTAACTGGAGCAGAAAGCCTCATTTTTCTCTTGCGTGGCAGCTGGTAGATTTGAACTATTGACTGTGTGATTAGCAGTCCAGCTCATAACCCACTATACTACCACATTTTTTTGTTGTTGTTAGGTGCCATTGAGTCGGTACCGACTCATAGCGACCTTATGCACACCAGAACAAAACACTGCCTGATCCTGGGCCAACCTCACTATTGTTGCCACGCTTGAGTCCATTGATGCTGCCACTTTGCCAGTCCATACTACCACACTGTTGTTGGTAAGTGCCATTGAGTCAATTCCGAACCATAGCAGGGGTGAGTTAATTGTTTGACCAATTATAACAGACTAATTTTTAAATTGATAATTTTGTATGGCCCATGAATGATATTACAAATTTTGGCAGAAAAAAAGTTCCCCACCCCTACCCTAAACCAAAAATATCCCGAGATCATCTTAAAACCAAACAATACTTTAACTTAATTAGTAAAGATGTCTGCCTTGATTAAACATTAGGCTCTTCTGGAATTCTGTAGGGTAATGCACTAGGACTGCAAGATCAGTTTGAACCACAAGGTTGGTGGTTCAAATCCATCAGCCACTCCTATGAAACCTTACGCAAGGTTGCTATGGGTAGGAGCCTATTCAACGGCACTTAACAACAACAACAGCAACAGCATATGGACTGCTGGTGTGGTGATGTAGGAAAAGCAATGGACTGCTAACCAAAAGAGTGGCGGTTCAAACTCACCAGCCACTCCTTGGAAACCCTATACAGGGTTACTGTGAGTTGGAACCAACTCAATGGCACTTAACAACAACAACATATGGAATCAAACAGAAAGATTAGATAGGAAACTTAGGGGGCAAAAAATTTATGTAAATTAGGGAGGAACACTCAGAGAAGGCTTAAAGAATGCAATCAAAGAATACAATCAGTGTCTGGCCTGGAGAGATGGAGTGGCTGGTGACTCTGGACTCAGAGAGGGAGAGGGTCTGTGCTGACAGCCAGGGGTAGGGGGCAGGCTTGTGGGGTGTACCCTTTGGTTGTTTGATGATGCATGGAAGGGATTCTAATTATTGCAATGAAATGAAGTACGATAGGGTGAATATAAAGCTGGCGTTCTCCAATGTAAATTATCTCTTAATTCACATTAAAAACTTTAAAAAATGCAATCAGTGTCACAGTATTATATAGGCAGGAGCTACTGAATTGGTGTATGCTTTGCTGTATATATCCACAACAATAACAACAACAACAAATACCCATTTTAAAAGAAATAATGGCAATGAATTGTTGGAAAGAAAAAAAAAAAACAACATGAAAAAAAATCATGAATTCTCAGTAATACTAAAAGTGGGTAGTATATTAGAGAAGCCCCAGACAATATAAAGGAGCTCTGGTAGTGTAGTGGTTACAAGTTGGGCTGCTAACTTCAAGGTCAGCAGTTCGAAACTACCAGCTGTTCCATGGCAGAAAGATGAGGCTTTTTCCTCCTATAAAGATCTGCAGCCTCAGAAATCCTATGCAGAGTTGCTATGAGTTGGAACCAACTCCATGGCACATAACCACCATCACCACCAGAAAACATACTGTTGTTAGGTGCCATTGAGTCAGTGCTGACTCAACAGAATGAAACACTAACCAGTCCTGTGCCATCCTCACAATTGTTATATTTTAGCACATTGTTGCTGACACTGTGTCAATCCATCTCCTTACGTATTTTCCTTTTTGCTCACCCTCCATTTTACCAAGCATGATATGCCTCTCCAGAGACTGGTTCCTTCTGACAACATGTTCAAAGTACGAGACATGAAAACTCACCATCCTTGCTTCTAAGGAACATTCTGGGTATATTTATTCCAACACAGATTTGTTTGATCTTCTGTGGAAGTCCATGGTACTGTCAACATCATTTTCCAACACTATCACTTTCAATAAGGAGCTCTGGTAGTGTAGTGGTTACGAATCGGGCTGCGAACCTTAGGGTCAGCGGTTCGAAACTACCAGCGGCTCCGCGGGAGAAAGATGAGGCTTTCTACTCCCGTAAAGATTTACACCCTCGGAAACCCTGTACAGGGTCGCTATGGATCGGACCCGACTCGATGGCACTTAACAACAACAACAACAACATCACTTTCATTTGCCAACGTCCTGGTGTGGTGTTGTGGACTAATGCACTGGATGGCAAAGTTGGTTTGAACCTCAAAGTTGGCAGTTCAAGTTCACAAGCCACTTTTTGGAAACCCCTTGGAAATGGATTCAACAACAATATGGTGGTGGTTATGTGTGGTGGCACCTATTCTGACTCACAGCAACCCTGTATAGAGTTTTTGAGGCTATAAATCTTTGGTGGTGGTGGTGGTGGTATGCTGTGGAGTAGGTTCTGACTCATACCAACTCTATGTAGGGTTTCCGAGGCTGTAAATCTTTACGGGAACAGAAAGCCTATCTTTCACCCATGGAACTGCTGGTAGTTTCAAACTGCTGACTGAGATTAGCAGCCTGACTTGTAACCACTATGTTTCCAGAGCTCCTTAATACTAATATAAAAATGGTAAAATAGGAATATCACCATTTTCATCCTCTGTTACAATAATTGTAGTCTTGGGTAAGTGGTGCCGTTAGCACACTCAGCGCTTAACTTAAAAGTTTGTGGTCTTTGGCCACCCAAAGGTACACTTTAAGAAATGCTTGGTGATCCCACTTCAGAAAAACAATCAGCCATTAAAATCACTGCGAAGCACACACAGTTCTACTGTGATTATGAGTCAGTCAACCTTAGGACAACTGTTTTGTTTTTTGTTTGTTTGTTTAATATAGCTACTGATCCAGAGGAAGCTAATACTACAGCCACAAAGTGAAAAGCTGTTGGTAAATAGGATGCAAAGTATCAATACTGGGACATACTGTAACTGAGGGACCACAGTTCACAAGTGATAGACCACATGGATATGATATGCTTCCTGATGTGACACACTGGGAAAGACACCAAACTACCCACCCAGAACCCTGCCCCAAAATGCTCAGCCTGCATGTAATTGAGAAGAGAAAATTAGGTAAATCCAGAACATGGGGCTTGTCAAAATGTCAGTGGCAGAAAAGAAAAAGGCCGGGGGAGCAGCACAAATTTAAGTAGATTAATGATGCAACCAAGTACAATGTAGTAAATCTTAATTTGATCCTATATTTTAAAAATAAAATGAAATAAAGTGTTTGGGGGCAACAGAATGTGGAACCCTACTGAAAGAAGCAGCGATACCAGAGATGGAGGCAGAGATGGGGACATGGAGAAAGGGAGCAGCTGAGGACTCGAGACTCATGGAAAGAGAGGGACTGAAAGCTGGTGACCAGGAGGCAGGCTTGCAGAATGTGCCCTTTAGTGGTTTAAATTATTAAATATATCTATTTTGTTTGTTTGTTTGTTTGTTTTTTAAGGTGCTAACGTGAATAGAGAGAAATACTATTAACTGGTGGTACATGGAGGGGATTATAATCACTGTAATGAAACAAGGTGTATGATTTGTTGAATGTAAAACTGATGATCTGCCCTGTAAAATTTGACTCAGATCACAATAAAAACTTAAAATAAAAAAGTATTTGGGGGCAACAGGAAGCAATATGAATGTGGGCACATATTAGATATTATTGGCATGATTGTTTTAGCCAAAAAATCTGAAACTTTTTATTTAACATACTGAAAGGGAGCTATACACAACTAGAGCATTTTTTATCTGCTTCATTAAACATATACTTTTAAGTATTTCAAACATATTTAATGTAAAAAAGCAGCTTAGAAATCTAAGAAATAAGATAATGATTTCCAGATGATCTGATAGAAAATTAAAAGTTATTCCTATTTATGAGATAAGATTAAAGTCACTTAGCATGAGTTGCCTCCAGTTTCTGTTTTGTCATTTCACATAGTCTCACTGTCTTCAGCAATTCATTCTTCCTCTGTTTCTTATTTCTTTAGTGCCAAGAGAAGAGGCTTGGTGCATGCAGGTATTTTGATAAATGTCTATTTAATAAATTACTAATATTGCATACTTGCAGTTCTTGTAATTTGATCAAGAACTCTTGTGATTGTTTTAAAATGTTCCCAGGTGATGGTTAAATTTCTTGAGGTGTATTTTGATTATGGAGAAGAATGTAATGCCCTTGTTCTTAGGAGACTGAGCTAAGACAGTTAGAGGAAAAGGGTCATAGAGTCTGACAGTAACTATCTTTCAAATGGTTTCACGAGAAAACAAAACAAGACAAATTATATGTATGTGTATACATATGTAGATACATATATATAGTAATAATGTAAGTACCGTATAATGGTGTAATACAATAAACACAAATATGTATGTGTGTGAACACAGAAATCAAGCAAATGTAACAAATTCCATCATAAGATGTTGACACAAAACGAGAAATGCAGAGAGGATAAAACCTGGGACTCACAGTAGAACAAACAGCATGAACTAAGTGAATGACAATATCCTCCCCACAAAAACGAGCAGATATACAAGAGTTCCAGACTGGCAATTCAGCAACAATCTCCTAAATGAGGTGGGAATCATCTTTTTAAGTTTCACTTAGATATTCCTTCATGTTAATTTCATAACCCAACCTTTATGATGTTAGTTGAATAGCATATTTTGATTGAAACCAAAACCCACAAGCGCATCCCCCCCCTCCAAATGAAAACACCTCCTCGGAAACCCTCTACAGGGTCGTTATGAGTTAGACCCAACTTTACAGCACACTGTCCCCACCACCACTACTGAAAACTGCCAGCTTGTAAAAATCATAGCACCCGCCACAGAGCTCTTTACCAAACTTGGTTCGATAATTCATTGCAGTGACCACATAGAAATCAGACATCATACTCACGGTTAAGGGAAGTTAACAGGTTAAAATGCAGGATCAGAATATGCTCAGGGCACAGTTGGTCCAGTCAGGACAGCCTTGCCTCACCCAGGCCTCTCTCAGCCCAGCCAATGTTACAAAGTTCTTTCAGGGCTGCTGATAAATGCTCACAGGCTACACCACTCAACCAAAAGTCTCAGCCTGCAGGCACTCAGCTCTAGCTCCTTGATGCAGCAAACCTGGCCCACCCAATTAAGTGTCTGGAAGCACCCACTCTGCAAGCAAGCCTTCTGCCCAAGGTCACTCTGCTTTACTTACTCTGACTCATGCTCTGGTTCTTGGTTCTGTTACAGCTGCTCCTCTGCCACTCCTCTCTGGGTCCACAACTTTCTGTCCCTAGGTTGAGGAGGTTCGATATACAAGGCTCTCTGGGTCCAAAGGCCATGCTCCACTCCTGGTTCTTTCTCTTTGTTGGTAGTGAGATCCCCCCCTCCTGATTCTGAGTTGGCTCATTTTAAACTCAGGCTAGAATTTCAAGCTTTTACAATTAACAATTACCTATTAGCGTAGTGGTTACGAATTGGGCTGCTAATCTCATGGTCAGCAGTTCGAAATTACAAGCTGTTCCACGGGAGAAAGATAAGTCTGTCTTCTCCTATAAAGATTTACAGCCTCAGAAACCCTGTACAGGGTCTCTATGAGTCAGAACTGACTCCACAGCACATAACCACACAAAGACTTAAGTTAGAAGAGACATATTGAGAATTCACTACATCACACTGCTTTATATAAATTTGACAAATAATACTAAATTTACACAAACACACATGCATTTATGGAGGGATAACTTAGCCTTTTATATCCAACTAGTGTCTCCCATATATGCTTGCAGACAGTGGAATCTATGTTTCTTTAGAGTCCTTTTGGTTTTCTATTTATGCTTCCCATCATCTGTCAATTTTTCTTACTTTGGTTGCCTGCAAGTTGCAAGAAGCTACGCTGCCAATATTTCAAATGCTACTAGTGTCATCAATTTTGAACAGGTTTCAGCAAAGCTTCAGACAAGACAAAGGAGGAAGAGAAGCTGGTGATCTACTTTTAAAAATTTAGGCACTGCAAACCTATGAACCCTCCACGCTAGCCCAGCCTGGGCTCCAGATCAGACTGTGTGTCCTGATACTTCCCCTGGGCAGCCCTCCAACCTCACCTCATCCCAAACCCAGCTGCTGATGCCATGACTATCAGCTCTTCCTCCCAGGGAGGGACTCAGGCTAGAGACACAGAGGACCTTGTCTGGCACAGCAAATCCACTTGGAGTCTACCTGTCACATCCCATCCATCAGCAAATCCACTTAGAGTCTACCTGTCTCAACCCCACCCTACCCTGCCCAGCTTCCACCATCTCAAAGAGGGAGCATCTGCCCAGTCTCGTCCCTGCCTCCCCTCTTTGCACACCTGGCAACTGGAAGGGCCTTTAAGAAACCAGGTTGGTCTCTCTACTCCTCTAAACTCAGTTGCGGTTGCCCAGTGCCCTCAGATAATGCCAGCTCTTTGTGTTTCCATTTCTAACACAATCCTCCAGCTCTTAGGACAATGCAGGGCCCCAGCAAGTGCTCTAGCAATCCAGTGATGGTTATTATTGCTATTCTTCTTCCTTGTACCTGTCTCAGTCTGACCTCCAGGATTTTGCATTGGTGGTTCCTTCCACTGGGTCTCTCTTCTAGGGGATACTTTTAATTAAAAAAGAAAAGAAAACCTATGGCTCGCAACAGAACATTACCTGATATTATGCTGGAAGATTAACTTCCTAGGTTGGAAAGAATTAGAAATACACAATGGCAATACTTGTACATGGAGCCAAGACAAAACAATTTTGTACTCGACAACGTTGTATTTGAAGCTAAGACTGGACAGCAACTAACAACCACAGAAGAATCTGAGCCTAATCCTTAAAAACTAAATAGCAAGCCTAGGACTTGAAGAGGGCAAGAACAGTTGTGTAGTGAGCACATCAACAAACAAAAAGAAGCTGTGTTCTGGAGCGTGACAGGGAGAAGTTCTTATACTTCCAAGATCTGAGTCCTATCCTACCTGCCCTCTGAGATACGGAAATTGCTGGAAACAAGAAGAAGAATGTGGAAGTATGTAAATGTCTCAAAATGACCAAAGAGACCGTCACTTGGACTGAGATAGCCATCAAGCCTAGAACTGCTAAAGGCAGTGGTGGTTTGCCACCAAGTCGGTTCTGACTCACAGCAGCCCTGTATAGGATTTCTGAGACTGTAAATCTTTATGGGAGCAGAAAGCCTCATTTTTCTCCCACTGAGTGACTGGTAGATTCAAACTAGTAACCTTTCAATTAGGAGCCCTGCTCATAATCCACTATGCTACCAGGGTTCTTTGTTTGTCCCCGGTTCAGGCCAACTACCAGTTTGGAGTCCTGGCAGTACCTGTAGGATGAGCAGTGGACTGCTAACTTCAAGGTCAGCAGTTTAAACCCACCTTGGAAACCCTAAATAGAGTTGCAATGAATCAGAACTGAAATGACAGCATTTAACAACAGCAACTAGACAAGAAATACTTCCCTCTCCTCTCAATGGGTTTTAACCCTGTCAGTGGGCAGAAGAGGAGCCTCAGGGCATGACTGCCCAACTCTGCCAGCCTGTCCTAGACCTGACAGGCTCCCCCTGTGTCCATATTAATATCTTTCCCATGAAAGTCAAGTGTCTCAGTCCAAGGCTACGATACTTTCTCCATGCGTACCCTTTCTTCAGAGAGATGATGGAATATCGGGGCTGGAAAGAGCCAGGACCTCTAAAATGGCAGAAAGACATACATGGTGTACTCTACTTTGATTCCATACCTGGTGGTAACAAGCAGGTTTGTTGTTGTTGTTAGGTGCCATCGAGTCGATGCTGACTCATAGTGACTTTATGCACAGCAAAACGAAACACTGCCCGATCCTGGGCAACCTCACTACTGTTTCCACGCTTGAGTCCATCCATGCTGCCACTTCACCAATCCATCTCCCTGGGGGTCTTCCTCTTATTCTCTGACCCTCCACCTTACCAAACATGATGTCCTTCTCCAGTGACTGGTCCCTCCTGATAATATGTCCAAAGTATGAGAGATGAAGTTTGGCCATCTTGGCCTTCAAGCAGCACTCTAGCTGCACTTCTTCCAACACCATAACTCAAAAGCATCAGTTCTTCTAAGGCTTTCCTTATTCACCACCCAGTTTTCACATGCATATGAGGTTCTTGAAAATACCATGGCTTGGGTCTGGCGCACCTTAGTCCTTCCTATGCTGACATCTTTGCTCTTCAACACTTTAAAAAGGTCTTGTGCAGCAGATTGGCCTAATGCAATATGTCGTTTGATTTCTTGACTGCTGCTTTCATGAGTGTTGATAGTTGATCCAAGAAGAATGAAGTCCTCGACAACTTCAATCTTTTCTGCGTTGTTAAGAATGTTGTTTATTGGTCCGGTGGTGAGGATTTTTCGTTTTCTTTATATTGAGATGCAATCCATACCAAAGGCTGTGTTCTTTGATCTTCATCAGTAAATGTTTTAAGTCCTCTTCACTTCAGCAAGTAAGGTTGTATCATCTGCATAACACAAGTTGTTAAAGAGTCTTCTTCCAATCCTAATGCCATGTTTTTCTTCATATAAGCCAGCTTCTTGGATTATTTGCTTAGCATACACAGGTTTAATAAGTATGAAAGAATACAACCCTGCTGTACACCTTTCTTAATTTTAAACCATTCAGTGTTCCCATGTTCTGTTCAAACAACTGCCTCTTGGTCCAGATACAGATTCCTCATGAGCACAATTAAGTGTTCCTGAATACTCATACGTCACAAAGTTGTCCATAGCTTGTCATGATCCACACAATCGAAAGCCTTTGCATAGTAAATAAAGCACAGGTAAACATCTTTCTGATATTCTCTGCTCTCAGCCAAGATCCATTGGCCATCAGCAATGATACCTCTTGTTCCACGGCTTCTTCTGAATCCGGCTTGAACCTCTGGAAGTTCTCTGTCACTGTATGCTTGCAGCTGTTTCTGTATTACCTGTAGTAATACAGAAAAAAATAAAATAAAAAACTTTACCCACATGGGTAATCAGAGATTGTCTGATGATTTCTGCATTCCATTGGATCGCCTCTCTTTGGAATGGGTATAAATATGATCTCGTCCAATCAGTTAGCCAGATAGTTGTCCTTCAAATTTCTTGGCAGAGATGAGTGAGTGCCTCCTGTGCCGCCTCACTTTCTTGAAAGATTTCAATTTTTATTCCATCAATTCCTAGTGCCTTGTTCTTTGCCAATTCCTTCAATGCACCTTGGAATTCTTCCTTCAGTATCATTGGCTCTTGATCATATGCTACCTCTTGAAATGGTTGAACATCAGTCATTTCCTTTTGATACAGTGACTCTGTGCATTCCTTCCATCTTCTTTTTATGCTTTCTGCATCTTTCAATAATTTTCCCAGAGAATATTTCAATAATGACAGTCAAGTCTTGAATTGTTTCTTCAGTTCCCCCAGCTTGAGAAATGCTGAGTGTCTTCTTCCTTTTTGGTTTTCTGACTCCAGGTCTTTGCACACTTTGTTGTAATATTTGGCTTTATCTTCTCGAGCTGATCTTTGAAATTTTCTGTTCAGCTCTTGTACCTCCCCATTTCTTCCATTTGCTTTAGCATCTCTAAGCTGAAGAGCAAGTTTCAGTGTCTCTTCTGACATCCATTTTGATATTTTCTTTCTTTCTTTTCTTAATGACTTTTTGCTTTCTTCATGTATGATGTTTTTGATGTCATCCCACAACTCTTATGGTATTCGATCGTTAGTGTTTAATGTATCAAATCTATTCTTCAGATGATCTCTAAATTCAGGTGGGATATATTCAATGTCATATTTTGGCTCTGGTGGACTTGTTTTCATTTTCTTCAGCTTCAGTTTGAATTTGCATATGAGTAACTGATGGTCTGTTCCACAATCTGCCCTTGGCCTTGTTTTGACTGATGATATGGAGCTTTTCCATCATCTTTTGCACAGATGTAGTCAATTTGATTTCTATGTATTCCATCTGGTGAGGTCCATGTGTATAGTCTCTTTTATGCTGTCTAAAGAAGGTATTTGAAATGAACAAATCACTGATTTTTCTGAATTCTATCATGCGATCTCCAGCATCATTTCTATCACCAAGGCCATATTTTCCAACTAATGATCCTTCCTCTTTGCTCCCAACCTTTGCATTCCAATCACCAGTAATAATCAATACATCTTGATTGCATGTTTGATCAATTTCAGATTGGAGAACTTGATAGAATTCTTCTATTTCATCCTCACTGGCTTTAGTGGTTGGTGCATAAATTTGAATAATAGTGGTATTAACTGGGCTTCCCTGTAGGCGCATGGATATTACTCTGTCACAGACAGCGTTGTACCTCATGACTAATCTGGATATGTTCTTTTTGACAATGAATGCTACTCCATTCCTCTTCAATTTGTCATTCCTGGCATAGACCAAGTAGTTGTCAGATTCAAAATGGCCAATACCAGTCCATTTCAGCTCACTAATGCCTAAGATATCGATGTTTATGTGTTCCATTTCATTTTTGACAACTTCCAATTTTCTCAGATTCATACTTCGTACATTCTATTTTCTGATTTTCAGTGGATATTTACAGCTGTTTCTCTTCATTTTGAGTTGTGCAGGTAAATCACAGGAAATAGACATGAGGAAAGCAAATCTGGCTTTTCTAGAAACAGCAGGTACATCATAGCAGGATAAGAAGATAGCAAGGTCTCTGAGATAGCAGTGTTTTCTCCCAGCCCTGGCCTTCCTCTGCTTGTCTCTCTTTCTCCTCATCATGGCTATTTACTTAGAAAGGTCTGGTAAGCTACATCCAAAAAGCCATCAATGAAACCCCTATGGATCACCACAGTCAGGTCCAGCCACCATTTCATTCTGTTGGGAATGGGGTCTTGACTGGGCTATTGTAATTCGGTAAGGTCAAGGACTCATGGGCAGGACACATGAGGATCCAGAACACAGCTGTAACTGCTCCAGTTAGTATGCCTGAGGTGACTTCAAGGGCTTTACACTCCTTGGAACAAAGAAAGCCTGTGAATTCAAGTCAGCGTCCTTCACCCAGAAAAACAAATCTAATTTTTGAGATCTGATAGAGGACAAGAGACTCTCAAAGAAATGTACATCTGTCTATGGCAACTTAAAGGAGGAAGAGCTGTTTCAACAGCTTTGTAAGGAGGGTGCCTGGAGCAAGTCTGAGGGGTGGCTGGACTTCCAAGTCTGTTTATGCTCTAGGCATGGGAAGACAAGCCTGGGAAAAATGGCTCCACAGGTCTTGACTGGCTGCTTTGCCCTAAAACACCCTCATCTCCTTTGCCTCTTTTCTGTGAAGTCTACAAGTCACAGGGGAGACATCAAGGAAACCTGAGTGGAAATGAAAAAGACAAGCCGAAAAAGATGATTTGGGAACCCCTGAGTGAGGGTATTTCCACAGCCATGCCAGCTGCTCACATGGAAACCACAGAGACACCATATCTAAATTTTGCAGCAAGAATTGGGAACACTTACAGATGGCCTCTACTAAGTATATACCTGGGGGCTGTTCTCATTCCTCCCCTGTGAGTTCTGCAGTAGTCAGGCAAGCCGCCCCCTCCCTCACACCTGACTTGGTAGAAAACCTGGCCCTGACCCTTGGCTCTCCATGAGATGGAATCAGAATGCTTTAGCTTCAGGCTGATAGACAACTCCCATTAGTGTAACTTAATCTCAGAAGTTTTGAACTACTAGATATTTTCAAGATTTGGTTTTGTTTTGACTGATTTCTGAGCCATAATGATTAAGATAACGTTTTCTGTTCCAGCAAAGATTTGTTGGTGTTGGTGTTGTTAGTACTACTGAGTCAGTTCTGACACTCCTATCGACCCTGAATAGAGTTTCTAAGGAGCAGCTGGTGGATTTGAACCCCTGACCTTATAGTTAGCCACACCAGGACTTCAGTCTCAGAAACCCTGCACAGGGTCACTATGAATGCAAACCGATTCAATGGCACTTAACAACAACAATAAAGGTTAAGTATTCGACTGCTAACTGAAAGTTTGGCAGCGGGGTGCGTTAGGATCAGCACTGGACTGTTAAGCACAAGTTTGTGGTTCAAACCCACCAGCAACTTCTTGGAAATCTTATACGGGGTCACTATGAGTCAGAACTGACCTGACAGCACTTAACAACAACAACAACCACTATATGGAGCAAACACCTGGCCATCTGCTTCTGTGAATATTATAGCCAAGAAAACCCTATAGAGCAGTTATTCTGTCTCATAGGTTGCTAGAATTTAAATCAATCTAAGGGCACCTAGCAACAACAATACCATCTTAGATTAAACAGGGGAACCCTGTCTTGTCCACCAGAAGATTACATTCGCTGGGATGAGGTACAATCAGAGTCACAGATGTTTTGCAGCTGGCCAGAGAGCCTATATCTGACACTGGCTAACTCTGCTTTTTATGTAGTCTCTGCTTACTCCTCTCTCTTCCACTACACAACAAGCTTGTAGAGGTAGTAACTATCACCTCATCTCTGCTGAAGCCATCCTTAAGGTGGTGCTTTAAAATATCCCTGGGTGGTACAAATGGTTAATGTGCTTAGCTGCTAACTGAAACATGGGAGGTTCAAGTAAACCCAGGAGCACTTCCACAGAACGGCCTGGTAAGCTACTTCAAACACCTCAGTCATGAAAACTCTATGGAGCACAGTTCTGCTCTGATACACATGGGTCTCCATGAGTCAGAGTCAATTCAATGGCAACTGGTACATGAGTGAAAAGGAACTGTGAACTCTGGCTACAAAATTAAAATTCTAGAACATAGCAGTGGCTCCTGCTGCCAGAGCCCCTAGGTCCAAACACATCATAAAAATCATTATCGTGTGCATTCTTGTTAGTGTTATGAGCAAGGTACACCACCTCATGCATTCATCATGACTACAATCTGCCTGGAGGGAGACGCATCAGTGCTTTGTAGAAAAAGAATCTATAGGTCCAGAGGCTGAGGATTTGTCCCCAGTCACTCAAACCACATTGGATGGGTCAATACACCGAAGTTTTGTCTGAAATCTGGTCTCTTTCCAGAACACTCCATTTCATTTCCATTTAGTGCTGAAAGGAAAACCCATTGAATGCACACCTTCTATTCTGCACCTGAGTGTGGGGTCACTGACACCCATGTCTTGATGGCCTGGTCCTACAGGCCATACTCTCAAAATCCCCCTGAGGATACTGCCTCCTTCCCATTTCTCACAATCCTAATCTGTTGGGAGAGCTGGGAAGGTAGACCTGCTCAACAGAAAGGAAGCCAGTGTGTCACGTGTGAAAACGGACACGCAGGGGTGTGGCTGTGAGTATAAGTGGGTCTGAGTGCAGCACACATAAAGAATCCTTTCTTTGAGAACACAGAGCTGTCTCCTGGAGCTGGGGTAGACTGTGGATTAGCCAGGAGATGCTGATCTGATCACTAGTACCACTGCCCTGTGACTCATACAATGAAAACTCTTCTTCAGCAGTTTTTCGATGTGGCCTTGGATCCAATGTACAAGCATGCAGTTAATGTTTCTAGAAGGTAGGGTGGTACTATAATTCTGACCCTGCAGACACCAGGTGCTAATCACACATCGGAAAGATCAGGCCTCCCACCTGCAGTCTATAGCCTAAGCCCAGACACAGACAGGCAAGGCCTGGCGAACACCAAGGGGTGTTATTACAAGCCTTTGCTGACGCCTTCTGGGAGGCTGTGGGGAAGGGTGTTATGCTGGCATGGCTGGGACACCAGGTAGGCACAATGAGGAACGACCCATAGCAGCTTCCTTCAGACTGCAGATGAGAAACCATCGTGAGGAAAGTGGGCACTCTTTCATGAGGCCCGGCATTAGTAAATATGGTTCACAATAACACCAGGCAAAACTTCCCTTGACTCCAATCTTCCTCAGAAAACACTGGCCCATGTGGGAAATGCCCACTGCCAACCTGAACCCCTGCAGACTTGCAACAAGACAACATGTAAACCTGGAAGCTGAGACTGTCCAAGTCAAAGGCTTGTGTTGTCCATCTATAAACATGAAATGGTTAAGTTAGCCCAGAAACTGCCCCATTAATTGCATCAGGCTGTGAACTCAATACCTAAAATTCTACAGGTCAGTCCACCTATTGTGCCGGCTTTGCTCTCTCCATTTCCCACCCTTTATAATGTATCATTTCTTGGGATGGACAGCTCAGTGTAAGTTTCTAAAGAGCCAGAGGATTAAACCTGTCAGTGTAGTATCACCCTGCTACAAGCTTGCAAAGGGCAGAAGAAAAGACTTAGGTACACAAGAGAAACTCTCCTCATGTCACAATAATTCCTCGAAGCTGCTCTGACCTGGCCCCCTATCAGGACTGCCTTTGATGTGGAATAAAGGGCTAATAAAGGAGTTTTGGTTTGGCGCTGTAGGATACGCACTGGTCTACAAGGCTGGTTTGAACAGCAAAGGTCAGCAGTTCAAACACACCAGCCACTCCTTGGAAACCCTGCACAGGGTCACTATGAGTTGAAACTGATTCAACAGCACTTAACAACAACAAAAAAAGGGGTCTCTCAAATTACATGGAGAAGAATCCAATAAACTTGCAACTTTCTTTTTGTAGCCATTTCTCATGATGGTTAGAATCCTGCACTCTTCTAGAATACTGAAGGCTTTGACCACCTATTGTTGTTGTTGTTGTTAAGTGCTGTCAAGCTGGCTCTGATTCACAGTGACCCTGTATACGGTTTCCAAGGAGCGGTTAGTGAGCTTGAACCGTCAACCTTACATTCAAACCAACCTTGCAATCCAGCGCATTAATCCACAGCGCCACACAAGGGCTCTGAGCATTGCTTTGAGAGCACGTACAGTTCCATGTTGACCTTAAATCAGCAGCCCAGATACCAGAGCCTCAGCAGATTTAATGCCTCAGGTTCTTAGGCAATTACTAAAGTCTGACCTGCGGAGTCAACTATGAAACCAAAGGTCTGGGAGCAGGCAGGTTCAAGCCTCTTATTTGAAACAAGTCACTTGCCCAGAGCAGGGCATGATTCCAGACTCAGTCAGGCCCTATGGCCCAGTCAGTGCTACCCAGATACAGAATGTCCAGGTAAATGGGAATGGAGGAAGACCAGTCACCCCTCCATTCATACTCTGAAGGTTGTGGAAAAGCTGGGAAAACATTCCTGCTTGCCCTCATTTCTGCTGGTCTGGACACAAGGCAGAAGGAATCTTGCAAACCAATGGCCACATCTGCAAAATCAGAGACTCATGGCCAGGCAGTGCCTGCTCAGTGGGGCCTTTGGTGTGGAGTAGGTTCTGACTCATAGCAACCCTGTATAGGGTTTCCGAGGAGCGAACTGTGAGCTTGAACGACCGACCTTGTGGTTCACACCGACCTTGCAGTTCAGTGCAATAACCCGTAGCGTCAGCTGACACTAGGCAGTCATTACTGACTTCTAATACCCACATTTCCTCTGCAGACAGCACAGCAGCCAGTTGAGCTCTGAAGCTTTGAGTAACCACATAAGTGCAAGGTGACTACTAGTTTAGCAGAAACACCAAAGTAACACCTCTTACAACTTATTCTTTCTCCATCACGTTTGTCAATATAAAGTACAGACAAAGAAGTGGGCAGAAAAGAAAACACAGTGGTCTAACAAGCCGCAAAATAAATTATATGCTGTATCCCGTTTGCAAATTTTAAATCTATATATGAGGACTTGTGAATGAGTAAAGAGGCCAGGAAAAATCCCCCTCTCCCAGCTCACAAAGATTATCTGTGTGAGGCGCAGGTAGAGAGCTGCTGTTGTTAGGTCCATTGAGTCGGTACCAACTCATAGCGACCTTATGCACAGCAGAATGAAATACTGCCTGATCTTGGGCCAACCTCACTATTGTTGCCACGCTTGAGCCCATTAATACTGCCACTTTGTCAATCCATCTCGCTGGGGGTCTTCCTCTTTTTTTCTGACCCTCCACCCTACCAAACATGATATCCTTTTCCAGCGACTGGTCCCTCCTGACAATATGTCTGAAGTATGAGAGATGAAGTTTGACCATCTTGGCCTCCAAAGAGCACGCTGGCTGCACTTCTTCCAACACAGATCTGTTGGTTCTTTTGGCAGCCCATGGCACTTTCAATATTCTCCTCCAACACCATAACTAGAGGGGGAGGTATAAATTAGGAAGGATTTTAACATTTTAGTCTTTAAAATTCAGTATTAAAATTTCTAGACTAAGTGTGTATTCTTAAATGACATAATTTTAAAAGCCAAAGATATAAACATAAAAGCTATATATACTTGTTATTGTTGTTGTTAAATGACATCGGGTTGGTTCTGTCCCATAGCGATACTGTATAGGGTTTCCGAGGAGCAGCTGGTGTGCTTGAACCACGGACCTTGTGGTTCAAATGGACCTTGCAGTCCACAGAATTAACCCACAGTGCCACACCCAGACTCCTATATATATTTAGGTTGATCTAAACTCCCATATCACTGGGGTCTTTGGACAGCTTTCCAGAACATTTTCTTCTACCCATGTGTCTTTTGTGCATCTGACATCTAAAACACCACAGACCTTTCTAGAAGCAAGCGCGATGTACTTGATTTGATGGCAATAAGAAGTCGTGTGTCTTATGTTCTTAAGTAACTCCTCCAACACTAAGACCTAACTGAGGGACACCCATCGACACTTAAAATTAAAGGTGTCACCCAATTAGTTAAGTGCCATTTGGAGTTCACATGGCAATTTTCCATCCAGACGATAAGTAGTGACCCCTAATTATTCCTCCTCTCATACTTTGGACACATTGTCAGGAGAGAACAGTCGCTGGAGAAGGATGTCATGCTGGGTAAGATGGAGGGTCAGAGAAAAAGAGGAAGACCACCAACGAGATGGATCAGCCAGGTGGCATCATTGATAGCATCAAGTGTGGCAGCGGTAGTGAGGTTGGCCCAGGATCAGACATTGTTTCATTCTGCTTTGCATGGTGTTGCTATGAGTCGATTCCGACTCAATGGCACCTGACAACAACATCAACAACTACAACAATTATTCCTCCTATATAGGCTTACTTCCACTGGAAAGTTCTGGTTTTGAAAACGTGAATTACAACAAGAGCAGGAAATGGGTTCAAGATTACTCTTTACTCATGATGGATGAAAGAGAGCAAATGTGTAAAGGAAACTAAATCTTTGTGCTACAAACAGGACACAGACAGCCATGTGCTTACAAGGTCTAAGGTTTGCACAAGACAATCTTCTTTCGTGTAATCCTTTTGGAAGATGTATCCTAATGAGTGCGTAGTGGTTACGAATCGGGCTGAGAACCTTAAGGTCAGCAGTTCGAAACTATCAGCTGCTTCGTAGGAGAAAGATAAGGCTTTCTACTCCCATAAAGATTTACAACCTCGGAAACCCTGTACAGGGTCGCTATGGGTCGGAACCGACTCTACGGCACTTAACAACAACAACATCCTAATGAGTGGAGGAAGCAATTGCTGTAAAAGGAATTCTTTACTGCTAAGAAAGTAGAAGAAGGGGTCAGTGTATTTTTGTACAAACCACACAGTGGTAGTGGTGGTGGTTGTGTATAGTAGAATTGGTACCGATTCATCGTGACCCTGTATAGGGTTTCTGAGGCCACATATCTTTATAGGAGCAGAAAACCTCATCGTTCTCCCTTGAAGCAGCTAATGGATTCGAACTGCTAACCTTTCGGTTAGTGGCTCAACAGCTACACAAGGATTTAATGGCCTCCATGTCCTCAAATGTGAACCCTCATTGTTTCAGAGTGGCATAATTTAATCATTCCTTTTCCTTAGGAGAATCCTGTGAGCCCGAACATAATCTCTCCCAGGACTCTTGCTTCATCACCAAGCTCACTATTTACCCTGATTGTGACTGCTAACTCCACATGTCAAATGAGCTAGTTATGTAGCCATTGTATGGCCAAACACTAGTCTATTTGCTGTGTGAGGTAGGTAACCAACCTAGTTCGTCAAGTTGATTCTCACTCATTGTGGCTCCGCGCGCTTCAGAGTAGACCTGTGCTCCACAGGGTTTTCAATGGCAGTGACTTTTTGGACGCTAACTGCCAGACTTTACTGACAAGGCACCTCTGGAAGAGTATAATCCACAATCATTCAGTCAGCAGTAGAGCATTTAGCTATTTCTGTCACCTAGGAACTCCAGTGAAGTAGTTACACCTGATTAAATCAGTTGGCCTTAAGCAAAGCCCATTATCCTCTACAATGGGGCGGGCCCATTTAATCAGATAATCCAATTAAGAGCAAAAAAATTTCCTGAGGGAGTGTTCTGCCTCGAGATTATAAACAGACAAGTTGCCAGAACATTCTCTCCCTTCTTGTCACCTAGCCTATGGATATTGGGACACAAGGCTGACAGAATTTCTAGTCTGTCCCCTGACCTACAGATTTTAGAGTCTCCAGCCTGTCCTCTGACCTACAGATTTTAGACTTGCCAGCCCCCGCAACTGCATGCATAAACCAATCTCTTAAAATAACATCTGTATGTACATTTTAAGGAGCTCTGGTAGCATAGTGGTTACAAATCGAGCTGTGAACCTCAAAGTTAGCAGTTCGAAACTACCAGCTGTTCTGCAGGGGAAAGATGAGGCTTTCTGCTCCTGTAAAGATTTACAGCCTCGGAAACCCTGTACAAGGTCTCTATGAGTCAGAACCGACTCCATGGCACATAGGCACATAACCCCTACCATGTATATCTTAGAGAAGCCTGACTAAGGCACTCACCCTCCTCAGGGCCTTGCTGTCCTTGCTGTCCACATTTGTGGTAGTGTTGATCACTCCATATAGGAGCAGGATTTCTCGTCCTATACCTTCAGAGCGTGGGGTACTTGAGGGCTGAAACTCTGCCTATTTATCTCTACATCCTCCCACCATGAGGAGCGTTCTGGGCCAATGCCAGCACTCAGCTTAGCTACCTTGGGTCTGTTAAGGGAATCCAAGTACAGAGTCACTACCTCATCCTGTACTTCCTGCGTGTGGTCGAGGAGTGATTCTACCATGTGGTGAGAAACGCCAGTAGGTCCCATTAGCCAAGGTTGCCAGTGGAATGTCTGTGGGTTCTCCTCCAGCCCTGGGACTGAAACATGCACTTTAGGTTCATGCTTAAATGTCCCACAGATCTGAGCTCAAGTCTACATATATATGTTTGTTATGAGAACCTATGCACCATTGTACACTCCTTTTACCCTCTATACCTAAAATCCATGCTTCTCTGCTAAAAAGAAGGAAGAGAAAACTTATATAGAGACAAAGAACAAGAAAATACTTCAGATAGACTCTAGGAAAGCAAACCAGTATAATTTACAATGAGTTCTAACAAAGATTTCCCCAGTATATTAAAAGCCATCCTAGCTGGCCTCCAAAGCAGTTTTTGACCTTTCCCCAGAAAACATGAACATGGCTAAAGAAGTAGGCAAGAAGAAGGGAGCATGTCCATACACAACATCTGGAAAATATGACTCCAAAGCAAGGTTATGTAACAAGTTGAATGCAGCGTTGAGCTATGTTTATACTCTGCTGCCCGGCTGATTGCAACACAGACAAATGTCTCCAGCACAGGCTCCGCAGGTTGCAGACACAGCCATGAGAGGGACGAACTACAGCAGTAGTAGTAAAGTCCTCCCCAGGACACCACAGGGCAGTTCTGGAGCCACCCTGACCTTCTAGAGAGTTAGAAGGAGAGAGAGGAGCGAAGACTTTCACTGATCCCTGCCCTAGAATTGTGCTCCTCATTTCTCAGACTCTCGTGTGGAGCTGTATTGGTTTATATCTTATACACAATGTTTAGCAGAGGAAGAGGGCATTAATATTTACTGAGCCAGCTATCACTCAGGCTTCTCCTGCTTCAATGTGCATATGTACATCTGGGAACTTGCTGAAATGCACATCCAGATTCACTAGGTCTAGGTGGGACCTGGGATTCTGCAGGGTCAAGAAGCTCCCAGTGATGGCATGCCTTTGGTCACCAGGAAGGGCTATATTTTGAGTAGCAAGTGTTTAGAATCTGATGGACATCAGAAGGTGCAGTGTGAAAGCACTCAAGGCAAACTGAAAAGTTGGTGTTTCAGTGCTGAGGCCCCTAGGTAAGGAGGCTGGAAGGTGGGACCTCCCGTGTGCCAGCTCCTTGTGCACCCATCTCCAGGTTACATCCCCACCCTCCTGCCCAGGCAGACTCCTGTATGCAGCTCCCCATGGATAGACTGACCTGGCCGACTGTCTGGACTGCCTTTGATGTGGAGCCTGGTCACACTAAGGATCTCAGGCCTGCTGGAGTCTCCTTACGCAGTGTTCAATGATGTTAGAGTCAACGCTGGTGATAAAACAGGTGTGCTCTCCCCTGCTCTCGCTGGAGGACCCAGAATCACTCCCCGGAGTCTATGGTGCATGGAGGTATGGACAGGAAGCTCACTTCTCTAGGGACCAAGAAGGGCCCTTGTCTTTATACCCCCAAGTGTTGTTGATGCTAAATCTGCTGTGCATGGCTGAGAAGTGAACAATAAAGGGATAATAAAGGAATCTTTCAAGTTACAGTGATGAAACCAATAAACTTTCTCATGATGGTTAGAAGCCTGCTCTCTTCTAGAATGCTGAAGGCTTGGACTACCTAGAGCTAGCACAGTGTTTCCTCCCTGAACGGGGAGAGAGGATGCTCCAGGCCAGTGCTCTTACTAGTTTCAGATTCTTATTTAGCAGGTCTATGTGTGTGATTCTGTATTTCTTACGAACACCCAAGAGATGTTGAAGTTGCTTGGTCCAAGGCCACATTTTAAGTAGCAAGGGGCTAAAGAATGGTCCAATCACATGACTTCAAACTCTATTGCTGTTGAGTCAATTCTGACTCATAGAGACCCTGTTGGAAACAGCATAACTGCTCCATACAGTTTCTAAAACTGAAAGTCTTCAGCTTTCTCCCATGGAGCCAACTGGTGGGTTTGAACTGCCAACCTATTCATTAGCAGTTCAATGCTTAACCGTGATCCCACAGCTCCCTGCCACATGGCTAGTCCCATAATATTCATTAATTAATTCATACTAGTTATGCCATCAGGTCAAACACAGCATCTCCACCAGACAGATGAGGAAACCACCTAGAAAGTGGAAGGATCTGGATTTCAAGTCTAATCGACCAGCACCAAAGTTATGTTCTTTCCATGGTATCTGCTGCCAAAAGGGAAAAGTAGAAGATCAGAGGGTATAAAATGTTGAAAAGCAGTCTTGGGAGGTAGTAGAATTGACTGAGCTCAGTGGCAAAAATAATGGACTCCACTGGTAGTCCCTAAAGAAGGTAGTAACATATATCTTTGGCAAAAGGATGCTCTTGGATTTTCATAGAATAAAAACAAACAAACAAACAAAACCCCACAGTCAGTATATTATGTCTCAGAAGATTAGAATGTATGAAATTTACTTTTTAAAGATATCAATCAAAATACTTATCATTTTGGTCTCCATTTGAAGGGATGTTTCATTTGGTTCATTTAATCACATTCAGTGAACATTTGTTGCATTCCTAAATGTGTAAGGCACTGCACTCTCAGCGAAAGCCACTTATGCAGAAACAATTTTTCATTGATGCCCAATAAAGGAGGTACTTAAGTCATAATACAGCCTCCTTAACAATGAAATAAAGCCCCTACTGCACCCCACTTTCCTATTTCTCTGTGCCACTTTACAGGTGACACAGCTGATTTCAGATGCTTTAGTAAAAAATAGCTCCATCAAGAGTTGCAGAGTGCACCAAGTATAACATCCATTCTGATAAACCTTCAACCAAATACACAGGAAACAGACAGAGGACTGGACTGGGAGTTTGCTCTTAAACACCTGTTTTGGGTAGATTCCAAGGTGTCAACTCTCTCTAGCAGTCCCCAGTCTGGGGACAGCAAAAACAGAATCATTAAGCTTAATTTCTGAGCTGTCAAGACAAAATGCATACAAAATAAAAAAACCTTCAGTGTTTTGCAATTTCAAAATGAAGCCATTCTCTTAAGTAGAACATTCTTTCTGCAAGGGCTAGTTGAGTTGTATTGAGGAAACTAAAAGTTGAGGAGTTGGTTGTTGTTGTTGTTGTTGTAGGAGTTGGTAACATACCTTAAAAGAGACTTTTTCCTTTAATAACATTTCTGTATCAGTCCATTTCAAAGCCTACTAGTATTGAAGTAAGAAATACTTCAAATGATTATAGCCATGAAAATGACATGGGTGAAAGATAGACTATTCATATCTTACTCTGCTACCCCCAACCCCATCAGATTCCTCCAGCCCTCTCTCCACTCCTGTGTAGGGGGCAGCTCTGTCCAATCAAGATTTATCAACCATGGTGAATAAAGAAGGCATTTCACTTTCAAAACATCTTCTATCATATCAGAAACAAAAATCAAACAAATATTCCTGAGCAGAACATGGTATATATAGCAGCACCCTACCTCAGACATAAGGCTGCTTCAGATGTTCCTCCAGGTACTAAAGATGTCCCACAAAAATGTTAACAGGTTGTCCAGAATACAATACTTCAGAAGACTACACCGTGGGTTTGAACATAGCTGTAAAGTGTGTCGTAAATGAAAAAGCATGATTTGTAACATAATTCACATTCACCTGATCACCCTTTCCCAAAATTTAATTGGCAGAATTCTAAATTCCTCGGGCATCCAAGAAAAGATTTCTTGAAACCCAATGAGATTGGGAAATATGGGGTTAAGTCAATTCAAACAAGTTTCTTCCTGCATTCTTAGAGGCTTTGCTGTAAAACTGTTAGGTGTCCCCAAGAACATGATGCTTGTGTTTCTGAAACCTACTGGATCTTGGGAGCCCCTCCCCCAGGTTTTTGTGTTTCTTGTTTTCTAAATTGAACCAGGATGCTGCTACACAGAATACACTGAAGCCATGATGTACCTGCTTTTCAGACAATGATTTTTTACTTCTGTTATTTCTTAAAACAGGAGAACTCTACCAGTGGCAGCTGATTCTTCATACATAGATCCACATGCCCCAATCCCCAACGATTCTTATTCCATGTCTGTAGACCAGGCTGAGGCTGGGTATCATAGATTGAATTGTGCGCCCCTCTACCCTCCTATATATTAACTTGGTTGGGTTATGATCCTTAGTGGTTTGACAATTACGTAATGTTGTAATATGACACTTATGTAATGATTTCCCATGATGTGGTCTGATAAGATAAACCAATAAAAGGATTAAGGGGTGTGGCCTGCAATACCTTTTACCTTACAAGAGATAAAAGGAGAGAGAAGTGAGCAGAGAAAGACAACGTGCTACCCCCAAGAAAGAAGAGCCTGGAACGGATTGTGTCCTTCAGACGTGCGGTCCCTGCACTGTGAAGCTCCTATTTGAAGGTAAAGATCGATGCGAAGACACATGGAAGGAAACAAGGGCCTTTCTCCAGAGAGAGAAATCTGGTATGATGAATGTGGACTTTTAATCTACTAAACTGGGGGAGAAGAAATTTCTGGTTGTTAAAGCCATCCACTTGTGATGTTCCTGTTATAGCAGCTCTAGAGACCCAGGGCACCAGAGTCTCATCGTACAACACACAGAGTTACTCTGCTGTCCATCTATTAATTCACCAACCATCCCACCAGAAGTTCCTCAGCACAGCACTGGGGAAGGGCAACGATCACTCTAGATGAAGACCAGGACCCCTGGTTTTCATGTAGTGAACAGTCCTGGGTAAAGAGCTCTACAAATATGAGTGCTTTTGATTTTTTTCCAGTTCTACCTTTTTTTTTAACCTATGGGAATTCTTCATCTAAATGAAAAAGGATTTGTTGTTGTTTCCTCCAAACAATAAAATTCTCCCATTTTATCACTGGAAGAAAGCCAAAGTCTATTCTTCATATTTCATATCCAAAGAAAATGGGGTGGAGAGAAGAGTGATCACAGACTGAGCATTCATTTGGCACCTGATCCTCTAAATGTTTTTACAAACCTCACCTCACTTACTCCCTGGCACAGTCTAGTGATATTATTCATTATGCCCATTTTCAGATAAGGGAACTAATGTCCCCAGCAACTGAGTTAATAGAAAAGCCATACCCTAAATCTGATCAACAGAACCCAAGTTCAGTGCTATTTCTATACCAACTGACTTTTAAATCCTTCCCCACAATTTGGTCCAGACCCCCAACCACCACCACCACCCAACCACAATACCTTACCAGAACAAAGACTAGCCAGAGTCCTCAAAACGCTCAGAAACCTTGAGTCCTTGAAAAACCCAGATGCCCCTCAAAAAAGAGGTCATTTGAGGGTCTGTCGAAAGCATCTCCAATGGCACAAGTGCTGTTAGTGTGGCAGATCACAAGTCACCTCACAAGCCATTTTGCATCCCAGGTACAAAGTCACTAAGGCTGAGAACAGGAGTCCAGCCAAGAGCAGCACCTCCCAATTCATAAACTGGCATCCACTCTTACCAAGTTGTGTGGTTTTAGAAAAATCCCTGTGATCTCGGGTGCCGTAATTGCAAATACCCTGGGTACCTAGCACATGGTTGGTGCTGGGAAGGTATTCAAGGAGGTAAGAAATTGGGAAAGAGTTTACAAATGGCTTTCAGAATTACACAGATAGAACTATCTTCTTACATTTCTTCATGAAAGATGAGGTGCTAGGGTAGAACATCAGGGAAACTATAGTGAAAAATACATCTCTAGACAAAAAAAGCGGCATGCTGGCTCACCCCCCAAGGCCCTGCTCACAGGTGTAAGGATGATGGGGGTCACCTCGTCAGGCTTTACTCCCCAGAGATGTGACACCTAATGGTAGTGTTGATCCTCCATGGGTTGCTGCAGACATCCCACACAGCTCTCATGTGAAGAAATATTCCAAGCAGCCAAAACAGGAATTGTTAATTTTAGAAGCACAACTGTCACTTTGCATTTAAGAAGGAAAGAGAAAAAATAACCCATCAGGTCTTAAAATGCAGACAGGGCCAAATGCCTGGGTCCAAGTTTTCAAGACATGGATTATCTTAAAAGCCAAGGCATTGAGCATGACCAAGAAGAAACTTCTATCCTCACGGCCCTCTCCTTCATAACCTCATCCTTTCCAAAAACACTTTCTCTTTTCCAGCGGATGATTGAGCATTTTCCCATACTCTTTTTTCCCTTGTAAAATATTATCATTGTGGCACTGTAGGATAAGCCCTTGACTGCAAGGTCAGCGGTACAAATACATCAGCTGCTCCTCAGAAACTCTATACAGGGTCGCTTTAAGTCAGAACCACCTTACGGCACTAAACAACAACAATGAATTATTGTCATTGACTTTTGGATAAGGAATGATCATATCATAATCTTTTAAGAAGGAAAAAAAAGAAAGCATAGGAATAAGTAAACAGACAGACGTCTTTGTGGTCTGCTTGCTTCACCATGAGGACCAATAGGACCTTTCCTGGTAACAGATGATGGAGAAAAGAGGGAAAGACAGATGAAAGACTTCTTTAAAAATTAAAGGTATTTTTTGCTCTTACATCACAAAGAACCTATATGGTGGCAGGCAGGCAAGGGTCAGTACCTCTGGTCCCCCCCACACTGGTCTTGAAGGTGAATATACTACGAAGCCTGAACCCTGCACAACAGGTAAGCAAACTAATCCTAACAGCTACTGACCCAGCTCCTATTCCATTCCAAGAAGGGTACCATAGAGTTCACGTTCATGACAGCATTAATTCAACAATTATCCTACGATCACTAACAATTACTAGTCCTGATGTGGTGCTGTGGGTTAATGTGCTGGACTGCAAAGTCAGTTTGAGCCACAAGGTCAGCAGTTCAAGTGCACCAGCTGCTCATCAGAAACCATATCCAGGGCTGCTATGGGTTAGAACTGACTCGATGGTACTTACCAATAACAAATTAAGTAAATGGAGCCCTGGTATGGTGCTATAGGATAAGCGCTAGACTGCTAACCAGAGTTTGCCAGTTCAAACCCACCAGCCACTCCTCAGAAACTTTATATAGGGTCCATAAGAGTTGGAACCAACTCGACCGCACTTAACAACAACAATAATCAAGCAATAGGCTCATCTCTGAGTACATCATACCTTACTCATATGTGCAAGAGGAGGGTTCAAGATTTATGGGGCCAAATCATATACAATTGGGCACCCTATTTATAAAGATTCCACCAAATTATGAATATGAAATTAATTTCAGGTCTTAACAGGGCCCTGTTACTCAGCAAACTGGCTCTGCTGGGAGGCAGGTTCATAATCATCAGCTTTGAGAGATGAAGAAACAGAGTTGGGGAAGTTACACAATTCACCATGACCACTTAGTAGAAAAATACCAAAGTCAAACTGATTGAAAATCTATTATGCCATGTCTTGAGAAAAGGAGAGAGAGAGAGACCTTCCTTATCTCAGAAATGGAATCATCTTCTGATAAAGTTGCAAAACTTAATTAATGTTACTAAAGGCCTAATTTTTAAAGAGAAGTTGAGAAAAAGAAATGATTAGTCTCCTTTTATGTTACTTGTTTGAAAATCTACTCTACAACGACACTATGTTGTTGTTGTTGTTGTTGTTAAGTGCCATCGAGTCGGTTCCAACCCATAGTGACCCTGTATAGGGTTTCAAAGGAGCAGCAGATGAGCTTGAACCACTGACCTTGTGGTTCAAACGAACTTTGCAGTCCAGTGCATTAACCCACTGTGCCACACCAGGCCTTTAGTTCATTGAAATGTAAAAGAATGTTAACCCCCAAGATAGACACAATCCCACCCCAGCCTTTCCCCACTTTCCAATTCTCATTTCCAGAGTGGGAAACTTTGGCCCATATGATCTGGGAGATGAAGTCATCTTAGATTCTCCTGCTGCATGTGGATGGTTCTTATCCTGTCTTGCCCATCCAGGAAACCACCAGGGAAGGGCAGGCATTGTTGATATCCAACAATGCCAGCAATGGGAAATATGAAGACAAGACTCAGGGTCAAGCAGGTTGGGGCTTGTTCTTGGGACACCTGGAGGGGAACTCCCTGTGCATAGAATATCTACTCTATACTTAAAAATAGTCCAACTCCCTTCCTGGAACATTTAGAACTTAATGCTGTCCAACATTTCCTCCAGCTTTACCTCTCCTTTCCTGGAGGGAGACAATAGTGGTACAGTGGGGAAGAGCACAAACTAGGAAGGAAGATGTGGGTTTATTCTCTGGTTCTACAGTATTCAAACTGTGCCACCTTCTGTGGGTCATTTAACTTCTAGATCTAAGTTTCCTTGCCTTGACACTTGGAATGACTATAATTACTCTGAATAGGAAACAGAAAGCAGCCTAAATACTTACTACTGGGGAATAGATAAAATAAATGTCAATGAAGCCATACAATGAAATACCAGCTAATGGTTAACACAAATGAAGAGATATATATTCATACACATGGACCTTGTTGTTATTATGTGCCATCGAGTTGGCTCCAACTCATAAAGACCCTATATAGGGTTTCTGAAGAGTGGTTGGTGAGGTTTGAACTGCCAACCTTGAGATTCAAACTGATCTTGCAGTCCAGTGGATTATCCTGTAGCACCACATGCCAAAAATCTACTAGTTAAAAAACCACATTGTAGTATATTGTTGCTGTTGTTGTTAAGTGCATTTGAGTTGGTTCCAACTCATAGCGACTCTGTATAGGGTTTCCAAGAAGCGGCTGGTGGGTTTGAACCACCAACCTTGTAGTTTAAACTGACCTTGCTGCCCAGTGCTTTATCCTACAGTGCCACACCAGGACTCCATATAGTAAAATAGCATTTATATAAATTTGAAAACACACACAAAAATACTTTGTATTGTTTAAGCATAAATATGCAAGTCTTGGTGTGGGGCTATAGGATAAGTACTGGACTGCTCAAGGTAGTGGTTCAAAACCACCAGCTGCTTCTCAGAAACCCTATATAGTGTAACTATACATCAGGACCTCCTCAACAACATGCATACACAAGAGGTAAAAATATCAAAACACAAACAAAGTCACACCCACTGGCATTCACTCGATTCCTACTCACAGTGACCTATGAGGGTTTCTGAGGCTCTAAATCATCATGGGAACAGATAGCGTCCTCTTTCTCCAGAGGAACTGCTGGTGGATTCAAACTGCTGATCTTATGGTTAGCAGCTCAACACATAATCCACTACACCCCCAGGCCTCCTTACCAGACACCCTAATATAAGGATGATAATAACTTCTGAAGGCAAAAGACCTAAGGAGGCAAATGAAAAGAACATCTACTTGATCTGAAAATGCATTATTTCTTAGTAAAGGATAAAGATTGGAAACGAATAACAAATGTTAAAAATTATTTAATCTGAAAGTAAATAAACTGGAGCTTGTTATAGTTTCCATTATATTTTTCTGTATCATTTGTTTGTTGTCTCAAACTAAAATATAAAAACGAAACAAAACCCACAACCACGTCATGGAGAAATTACAAGAATTCATTCACTCTGTCGGTTCTTTCAACAAACATCTGCCTCAACAACAGATGTTTGAGTTGCATCTACTGTGTTTCAGGTACTTTCTAGACCCTGGGAATATAATTGTGATCAAAATTGTCTGGGTCCCTACCCACACTGGGCTTATTCCATTCAGAGCAAAGACTAATATGTGGAAATAATGTTTACCGCTTGAGATTCTTGCCTGAGGTTCAGCACAGGGTAAGTGAGGTGCTGGGAATGAACACCAGCTTTGGTCTGGACAGGTTTTAACTTCAGCTCTGCCCCACCCAACTGGGTGCTGCTAGTAGGCACTAAGCTTCTCATGGAATGTCTGACTCATGAGGCTGTTAAGAGAATTAAAAGAGATACTTCCAGTGGAGCACTTAGCCCAACCTCTGGCTCCCTCCACTTTACCTCTCCTTAGAGAGAATCAGTGCATTTAAGTCCTAAGGAGCATTGAGCTTGTGTCTGAAATAAGAATTATAGCCAACCTCTATGCCTGAATTGAGTCAGGTCCAGTTTCCTCAGATGTTGTTCAAGCTTGAGTTTTAAAGGTTGATGAGCAGAACAACATTTGACCCTTCCAGAAGGGTACGCAGGATGGGGAAAGTGAGGGAACCTCTAAACCAGGTCAGATGAGAAAAAGCAGAAAAGCTGAGGAGACAGAAGCTTGAACAAGGAAGAACAGTGTCAACAGTTGACCTCAAATATCCAAAGCACTGCCATGAGGAAATGAGCTATTTTATAGAACTCAAAAATACTAAGGGGTCTTGGTGTGGCACTCTAGGATAAGCACTGGACCACAAGATTGGTTGAAGCTGCATGGTCAGTGGTTCAAATCCAACAGCTGCTCTTTGGAAACTCTATACAGGTCGCTATGATTTGGAACCAGCTCGATGGCACTGCAACAACAGCAACAAATATACTGAATGAAAACTTAACTTTGCGTCATCAAAAGGAAGACAATTGTAATCATTTCAGTGGCCTCTAAAAGGAAGTGGGGAATGAGTGTGGCACTGTGAGTTAATGTGCTGGACTGCAAAGTGGCTTTGAACTGCAAAGTTGGCAGTTCAAGCTCACCAGCCACTTCTTGGAAACCTTATACAGGGTTGCTATGGGTCAGACCAATTCGATGTTGGCACTTAACAACAACAACAACAATGTAACCCAAGGATACATGGATACATCACTTCACAGTGATGCTGTAGAGAGAATCCAAGAGTTTTATGGTTGCTGGGCCAAATGACTTTTTAGAGTCTCTGAGTATTGAGAGTTTATGACTAATTTATGATCATATGAGGAGATAAGACAGTTGCATGGGTGTGTTGCTTCTGCCCAATCACTAATTGTTTCCTAAGTCCTTAATAGCTCCTTCCATTTTTGTAACACCTTTGTAGATTTTCAAAATTCTCTCACGAACATTTCACCTTTTTCCCCAAGAACCGATGATGAAATGGCAAAGCCATTCCTGGGGTAAACAGGGGAAGCTACAAGGGAAGAAGTGACAGAAAAGATTCCTATAGAGAACCCATTCTCCACTGCATCAGCGCGTTGGAGCTATCCTGCTCAGAATCCTCCAGTCTGCTAATTCCTGAAACCTGAGAGCCTGTTCTGGAGGTCAAAACCAAAGTGCACACCAGGTGTGCAAGGCATGTCACGGTAGCCCAGAGCTGTGGGGACAGCATGGGCAGCTATTTCTCAAAGCTGCTGCCACCGTCACCATGGTGATCGGTCTGGAGGAAGACAGGGAGCAGCTCCTGCTGCCCTAGATCACAGACAGACACTGAACAGACCCTTATCCCTGATGTGACCAGGCTACAACAGCTGGAAACCTCATGACTGCCTCCAGGTTGCTGAATGAACATGGTGTCACTTTCATAAATCACATATTGTCTGTCACACTCTACATGTTACAGGTGAATCATGAAAGCGAGCTATATTCAAAGCAAGGAGAAGTAGAACCCACTTAATGTTGAGAGAAATATCAAAGCATGTGTGGGAATGTTCAAAACACAAGGTGAACTCCTTCCTTTGGGGCTGGAAATGGAACGCTAAAGCCTTTGAAGGCTCCAGGCACTTCCCAGGTCAAGAAGGGTATCACCTCTCATTGTGCCAGTCCCCAGGACTCGAACTAAATTGAGTGTGTCCTTTTGACACTTTGAGTTCCACACTTGGAGTGCTCTTGAAATCTGGAAGTGTGTGAGATGGAATACCAGGGCTCCTGTGTTCCCCACTTCAAACATATCAAGTCACATTGAAAGATGAGCCTGTATTAAATACAAATCTCATTTCACACAAGGTGGAGTCCAATGAGGGGTTAAACAGTTACCTGAGAATACTGATACATTTGTGTTTGACTCCAGGATCAGAAAAGCTTGTGTACGTCCCTAAAATAGCACAGATGCCATGCATATGGGGACAGGAGGCTGTTCAATCTTCTAGCTAGGCTCACACTGAGTTTCCCTGAGTTAGACTGAGACCCAGGCCCTAGACTCCAAGTAACACTTTCAGAAATAACTCTTAGATGGTTGAAAGATAAAAAAAGCTCTTTCCTGTTGAGGTTATTCTCTGAGGGAAGCCTCTCTTTCCTACCTTTTCTAAAGGAGTTCAGGCAAGTTTCCCTTACTGCTCCTTTTTTTCTACTCTGGCATGTCTGAGCTTCCTTGAGGTCCCAGAGATCCAACTCATGGATGGAGGCAGATAAAAATGAGGAAGGAAAGGATAATCTTGGTTTTATGAAAGTACCTTGTTTTCCCCATCATGGACCCAGGTCCTGCTGCACATGAAGAGCATCCTTAGCAATCCCAGCCTGGGTCTTACTGCTTAGGGCACAGCTGTGTTATGAACTGTCTGCCAGCAACTTCATAAACATGGTGCAGTGAAAACAAATGGGGTGAGTCCGTGTGTCTTCACTTAGTGATACAAATATTCTCACACACCAAGGAAATAGGAAGTACAGTTACATGGCTTTCTAAGGTTAAGATGGGTACGCCAACCTATTAAAAAACTTCCAAACAACTTAACAGGGAAGAGGTGGTCAGCAATCACTGTTGGTGCCTGTGTTACCTTGAATTTATCTGATATGACTTTTCTATCCAAAGTCTTCTTAATTTCCAAGAAATGATTGGGTGGGACCATGCAAACAGAGTGCCCAGGATTCTAATGCTGGGCATAGTTACTTTTATCATCCCACTAGGTCCAAAGGGAACTATTTCAGAACTAGGAGCAGACAATCCCATGGCCATCAAGAAAGAAGAACATGAATGGAGTAAGAAAATCAGCAACAGCAGAAGGGGTAGCAGAGGCAGCGGCTTGGAGAGACAGAGTAGCTTTGGGAATTCCTGCTCAAGGATCAAATAAAGCTGAATTCCTATGGGGGCCAGAAGTTGGATTGCAGAATGTGCCCTCTGGGTATTCACAACTGGATAAAAGAGCTTTATAACACTTGCCCCAGCAGGGAAGAGATCAAGGGGGCCATGTGACTGAGAGGCCAAAGCCAAGAGTGAGGTGTGCTTGTAGTACGGCAGAGAAAAGGTGATCCTGATTGGAAAATGGATCCATCCTGTACGATACACTGTTTACTTCCTTAGTAAACCCCTAATTGTGAGCATTGTTCTGAGTTATGTGTGGCCACTGCAATGGATTAGCAAAACCAGATATGAAGCAGAGAGTGTTGTTGGAGGGATGGTTGATATCAGAATAGAATAAAGAAGGCTGTAGGGTAGAAGCATGTCTGACCTCTGCTTCACAGGAATCTGCCTTTGACTGGTTTTGAGCTTGATTTGTCTTCCTCCTTATGAAACTAGAGGAAGTCAGACATGGTCCTCCCACTGGTTTTTGTAGTTCCCCACTCACCTACCTCATCCCTACTTCTTTGGAACACACTAGTCCAGCTTCCAACCACCAGCACAACGTTTGCACTCATAACTTTACCTGAAGGTGTTCTCTGGTCCCAGGAGCTGTGTGAGGGGCAGAATGGTGCATGTCAGGGCATTTGTACCTCCCAGAGAAGTCCTCAATCAATGGCTGATAGAAATTAAAGTCTCCTTCATCTCTCAGGCAGGAGTGAACTAAGGTGTGTGCTCTATACCTTTTCCTAAAACTCTTCAGCAAGATAAAGTCCAGTATCCCAGGATGTATCTTGCTGATGACACACTGTATAATGGCTTCCTTGTCGTCTCCATCTCACTATCCACCTTCCATCCTGATGTTTCCAACTATCACCTCTTCAAAAAACTGTTGTTGTTGTTGTTAAGTGCCTTCGAGTCGATTCCAAACCATAGCAACCCTGCATAGGGTTTCCGAGGCTGCAAATCTTTACAGGAGCAGAAAGCCTCATCTTTCTCCCACGGAACCTTTGGTAGTTTCAAACTGCTAACCTTGAGATTAGAAGTCCAATTCGTAGTCACTATGCTACCAGAGCTCCTTCTTCAATAAACTATATGCACCCAAATCCTTGTACATTTTAAAGTGCCTACTCAAGATCAATGTGTCAGGAATTGACAAATATAAAAGGAACATAAAGAAATAAATGAGATCTCATACTGGCAAAGAGTTCTACTAGAACAGAGTTTGCTTGAGAAAATAAGATTTCACCTTGTCCAAAAACCTCAACATATACAGTTCCTGGTGTAGTACAGGGCTCTTGTTTCCATCCCCAAACAGGCATCTATTTTCCACTGAAGGTGCATAAAGAGAGAAGGGCTTTCTTGAATTCTATATTTATCATCACGAGTCTGCACAGTTTCAGCAGGGAATAATAGCATATTAGAGTCCTGACCCTGGAAGTAGCTTCCAGGACAGAATTCACATGGTGGTGAACTTTAACAAATCAGACCACTTTCTCCGTCTACTCAGCCACTCTTCTCCTACTTCTTGTGCTAGCTGACTGCAACAGTGCATCTGCAGATGCAGGTGTGACCCATGGTAGAGTCTTAGGAATAAGACACAGCTCCCTTTTGCTCCCCTCTACCCTTCTTTCTTCTACCGCTTCCCTCTACCACAAGGTTTCTGAGTACAGTTCATTATTCAACTTTGAAGTGAAACTAGAGAGAGCATTATAGATGACTAGTTTTTGTCTATAAATTACCTTTCCTGCTCAACCAATTTTCCAGGCTTCACAAACATCTCTTTGAAATTGGCCTAAAGTAACATATAAAAGTGATAAAAATCCACACATTTCCTGGAGAGAAATATACCCAATAGGTTAACATTTACCAGGAAAGATTATTATAGCATTTGTATTTGGAATATATATATATATATATATAGTCCTGGTGTGGTGTTGCACAATAATGCACTGAACCACAAAGTCAGGTTGAACCTCAAGGTCATCAATTCAACCCACCAGTCACTCCTCTGAAACCCTATACAAGGTTGCTTTGAGTCAGAACCAACTCAATTGCACTTAACAGCAACAACAATATACATATATAGATATACATATGTAGACAGTCAAAAATATATCTACATACAGAATAAAGAATGGATCTCAAAAACAGTGTGATGACTGAAGATGCTAACACCAAAGAGCACACACTGTATCCTTTACATATATAATATTATAAAACAGGCACAAACTAAACCATGGTGATAGAAATAAAATGATGGAATCCCCTCTAATAATGGAATGTTCTGGACGGTGGTAGATGTAGGGTGCACGGACACATGCATCTGTTAAAACTCAATGTGTCTAAGTGTGATCTAAAAAAAAAAAAAAAAATTCCAAACCAATATTTAAGTGTAGTTGATTTGTATGTTGAAGTATATCAGACAGAGTATATTGATTTCAGCAGCTTTCTTTGAATTCCATGAAAACAGAATAGACATAAGATTGGAGAGATGGATAAATGTGATAAAGCCAGGATAGCAGAATATAAATTATAGAACCTAGATGATTTGTCTATGAATGTTCACTAAGAAATTCTCTCAATTTTTCTGCATGTTTGAAAGTGTTCATAATAAAATGTTGGGGTGCAAAAAAGTAAATCAATTCTAAATTCAAGATTCTTGAGACTACATGGAGAGAGAGAGAGAGAATCTAAAACTTTAAGCATCACATAAAATGGTGGTAGAGATGTAACGATCACTCTAGATTCCTAATGACGATTACTGAGAGATGCTGCACCGAGTTTGGGGCAAGACACAACTGAAATATCATTAACATCACATGCAAGTAAAATATCATCTGTAAGTAAAATATTATTTTGCTAGAGATGATTAAAGAATGGTTGCAAATGTACATTGACAGGGAACTGCTAGAGGTTGAAGGCAGATTCAGACAATGACATGGAATCAGGGATATCATTGCTGACATCACATAGATCTTGGCTGAAAGCAGATAATACCAGAAAGATGTTTACCTATGCTTTATTGACTATGCAAAGGCTTTTGACTATGGATTATGACAAGCTTTGTACAATACTGCAGAGAATGGGTATTCCAGAACACTTAATTGTGCTCATGAGGAACCTGTAGATAGACCAAGAGACAGTTGTTCAAACAGAACAGGGGACACTGAATGGTTTACAATCAGGAAAGGTGTGCACCAGGATTATATTCTTGATCATACTTATTTAATCTATATGCTGAACCAATAACCTGAGAAACTGGATTATATGAAGAAGAAAGTGTCATCAGGATTGGAGGAAGACTCATTAGCAACCTGTTATATGCAGACCATACAACCTTGCTTGCTGAAAGTGAAGAGGACTTAAAATACTTACTGATGATGATCAAAGCCCACAGCCTTTGGAATGGGTTACACCTCAATGCAAAGAAAATAAAAATTCTCACAACTGGACCACTAAATAACATCATAATAAATGGAGAAAAGATTGAAGTTGTCAAAGACTTCATTTTGCTTGGATCCACAATCAACCCTCATGGAAGCAGCAGCCAAGAAAGCAAACAATGCATTGCATTAGGCAAATCTGCTGCACAAGACTTTTTTTTAAGTGTTGAAGAACAAAGATACCAGTTTGAGAATTAAAGTGCACCTGATTCAAGCCATGGTATTTTCAATAGCCAAGGTCAGTTTGAACCACAAGATCGGCAGTTCAAGTTCATCAGCTGTCACTATGAGTCAGAGCCAACTCAATGGCACTTAACAACAACAACATATGCATGTGAAAGTTGGGTAATGAATAAAGAAGACTATAAAATTGATGCATTTGAGTTATGGTGTTAGAGAAGAATATTAAAGGGATCAAGGACTGCCAGAAAAACAAACAAATCTATGTTGGATGAAGCACAACCATACTGCTCCTTAGAAAACAAGTTGGCCAGACTTTGTACATAGGGTCTCTATGAGTCAGAACTGACTTGACAACACTTAACAACAACATAACCACTAAAATGAAACACCCTCCTGTGAGCCACGAACACAAAATGATTCCACATGAAACCTGCGTTAATGGATAAAAATACCTAGCAGAGATGTAGGCTCAGCTGCATTCTGACTTTCTTTATTTTAATTTCAATATCAAATGATAATTCAATTTAATAAATTGGACCAGTATTTATGGTTGAAATCAATCTGGCAGTAGACATCTATGTTTCTGGAATATGGGAAAATAGTTGCTTCTACGCCCATAAAACACATGTCACCTCTTTTGGCGATGACGTGATTTAAGGCATGTTCAAAGGGCAGACTCACACCTCATCAGGCCTGATGCTGAAATGGGGACAGTGTCAGAGTACAAAACAAGCCTCACTTTTTTTGTATTTGCTCAAAGACCTTTGATTTATCTTCCTTCACAAGCCAAGCTTCATTTGGCACTCCCAAACTTGTATATCTGTCCAAAGATCAAAATTCCTATCATCAGTGATTTTTATATCAGTTTGCCTAGGGCAATTCAACAGCTTTCAGTATAAGTAGAATTCACTTTAGCCAAGAAGACTTTGGTTGGGAGGCTTAGGTTAATGCTGGCAGGGAGTTCCTGGGGCTAGCACTTATGCTTTGAGAATTAAGAATATTTTTACTTTCTGCCTGGGTTTTTTAAATATTAGTGCATGTCAGATTAATTTTACTGTCTTCCTATACTAGAATGCTTCATATCCTAAGGAACAGAGAAAGGATTTAATGGCAGAATAACAACCACAATCTATTAAAGAGACCTTATTGAGGTCCTGTTTGATATCCCTTAGAAGTGGCACACACAGAAGCATGATGTAATGGGTACTCAACAAATGGACTTCTTGCACTAGGTTAAGTACTCTGTGTACTTGATTTCACTGACTTGGTGGGAACCCTTTATGTGTGTACCATTTACTACCCCACTTCTCAGAGGAGGAAACCTGGACTTCGAGAGGTTGACGTACTTGTTTGGTGCCCCACAGTCCATGTATACTAAAGTCAGGATTCCTCCCCAGGCCCGTAGGACCCAGGTCCCTGCCCCTAATTCTTCTGCCAGGAGTATTCTGCAATCACAGGACACTGGGCATACCTAGATTCTCTAATGACAAGAGACAGGATGGATACGTACCATTCATGGTACCCATGGAGCCACAGAGATAGCAGGCATGTAATGAGTCCAGCCTCCCACTCTGTCCAGAGTGACCTGTCCCAATAGTCTTATTTTCTTTCTTTTCTGAAGCCTGGAAAAGCTGTGGTAAGCCTTTGGGAGACAGGCCCAGCCTTCCCTGAAGCTCCCTAGTGTACACCCGTGGCCTGGGAGTGTCTCTTAAGCCTCAACCAAAGTGACCTTGGAGAAGCACTGAGTTCAGAAGGCCCTGCCCTCACTCCAATGGCACATCACCCAGGATGTCAGCTGCCAGACTTCTGAGGAAGAAGGAAGGGAGGGAGTAGGGTAGGAGAGGTGAGCTCTGAGGCAACCATGAGCCAGAGGCAAGATTAGATCCTCAGATAGGACAAGGCAGGAACATTCCCATCAGATTTTAAAACACATAGATTTGAAAATACTGCTAGGATGAAACGGTTCTTGGCGTTTCTCAGGAAAGAGGTCTTGGAAACAAAACTCACGCACCCTCAAGACTGAGTGTACAAATGAATGACTGTCCACAAAGCCCCTGAAGATGCTATGTGAATGAGGAGCTTGGTGTCTTTTCTGATTTGGTCAATGGCATCCCTTTGTCTCTGTGTGAGTTTGTGTTGAGGTGCAGGAGGAAAGGGCTCTCATTCGGCTCCCAGGCCTCAGCGAGGCCCTCTCTCAATTTCCAGTATCTGCTTAACCAAGATGGCCATGAACACGGGAGTTTCTTAGACCGTGGTTTGCAAGCAACCACAGCTGCACACTGGCACCATCTGGGAGCTTTAAAAACACTAGATGGAGACCCCGAAGTCCTGGTGTACTGTTGTAGGATAAGCACTCGACCATAAGGTCAATTTGAACTGCAAGGTCAGCAGTTCAAACTCACCAGACACTCCTATACAGGGCCACTATGGGTCAGAACCAACTTGAGGGCACTAAACAACCACAGCAACAGCTGGAGGCATCAGAGCTTCTGGCTTGTTAGCCTGGGGTATGGAATTGTTGTTGTTTGTTGTCAAGTACCGCTCAGTAGGTTCTGACCCATAGCAACTCTGTAAAGGTTATCAAGGAGCAGCTGGTGAGCCTGACTTGCTGGCCCTGTGGTTCAAACTGACTTGGCAATCCAGCGCATTTACCCAGAGAACCACACCAGGACTCCAGAGTATGGACTGGGTATCTAAAACCTCCCTGAATGGCTGTGATATACAGTTGGAATCATGACCCAGCAGAGCTAAACATGAGAATTCCCAGGAGGACATGTTAAAACTCAGATTTCTGGCCTTGTCCTCAGAGATTCTTATTTGGGAGATTGGAACAAGGACCATAATGCACATTTCTAACAAAGTCTAAGCAGCAGCTGCTGCTTGTCTAGGACCCACTTTGAGAATCAGTGTTAAAAGAGCTCATAAGTGGGGGCAGAGCAGGACCCTCCTGACAACCCCAATCTGCAATTAAACTGACGTAGGCAAACCCATGACCAAACAAGGCAAGACAGACAGCCCAGCCTCATCGTTAGAGACTAGAAGAGAAACAAGGAATCTGAATCTGCATCCTCCTCTTAACTCTACTGCCAAATGGTAGTAGATCCTGGGGAAGCCACTTCCTGCTCTAGAACTTGCATGGCTTCATCTACAAAACAAGCAAGTGGAACAAGATACCTGAGTGCAGGATTCAAGAAGAGCTCCCAATTACCCAGAGTACGTGGGGTTCCTGAAATGACTGAGGTGTGGAGATCAAGTGACTGGACCCTCAAAGGGCTGGCGACTCACTGGGTTTCATTTGCTCCTCATCCATGAACCATCACTATGAAAGTCACAGTGATGTGGTCAGGAAACGGCTTTATCCTTATACTGACTTCATGGTGACTGCTCCTGGTCACTTCATTCCAATGTACATGGACAGTTTAGCACAATCCTCCCAGCTCAGGGAGGGACTGTATGGCAATTCCAGGGGACACTGACTGTGTATGGGCAGAACATTCTCAACTTCAGCCAACCTGTATGGGCACTTGGTTCTCTGACCCAATGTGGGAAGCAGTATCCAGGTATAATGGATATTGAACAGGTGGTCTGGATACCCAAATGTTCCAGAACAAGGGGATTCACACTCATTCACACAAGTGGTTTACTTTTCAAATTAAATTTTAAACAAGCCCCTATCATGTGAATGGACAAATATTGGAGGTTTAGCTCAGGTGTCTATATATATACCCTCATAACTGAACAAATCAGCAAAATCATGATAAACAGAGAAAACACTGAAGTTGTTAAGGATTTCATTTTACTTAGATCCTCAATCAAAGCCCATGAAGCAGCAGTCAAGAAATCAAATGACACACTACATTTCCTAACTCTGCTGCAAAAGACGTCTTTAAAATGTTAAAAAGCCAAGATGTCACTTTGAGGAGTAAGGTATGTCTGACACAAACCATGGTGCTTAGAATCACCTCACATGCATACGAAAGCTGGATAATGACTAAGAAAGAACAAAGAAGAATTGATGCTTCAAATTATGGTATTGGCAAGAAATACTGAATATACCATGGACTTCCAGAAAAATGATCTGTCTTGAATGAAGATAACCGGAATGTTCTTTAGAAGCAAGGATGGTAAGACTTTTCTTTCACAAACTTTGGGTATGTTATCAGGAGGGATCAGCCCATGGAGAAGAATGTCAAGCTGGAGGGTCAGTGAAAAAGAGGAAGGCCTTCAATGAGATGGATTTACACAGTGGCTGCAACAATTGGTTCAAGCACAGCCACAATTGTGAGGATGGCTCAGGACCAGGCAGTGTTTCATTCTGTTGTGCATAGGATCACTGAGTTGCAACCAACTTGGCATCACATCACAACAACAGAAATAATTATCCAAAAATTGTTTTCCACACGTATGGCTCTTAATTGTCAACTCTTTAGCTCAACTTTCCTTGGCCTCTGCCTACCACTTATCGAATGAACTTAATAATACTAGATGTTCCTATCCTCACAGTATTTGTTCTACAGACCCAATGGGTTCTAGTGAACTGATGAACAAGAAAATGCTTTGAGAAGCATCTGTACCGCCTAAGAGTTGTGTCCGTTACCTTTGCTTGAGATATATCCTAAGCACCATTTAATGGACTGGGCTGTCTGGGATCCTTTTAAAGAAACGGGATTTTTAAATGCCTCAATAAAAAATTGTAGAAGCATGTCAAGAATCCTGGTATGGCCTGGTACTGGTACAAGGAAAGATACATTGATCAAAGGAAAATAACCGAGAATCCAGAAATTAACCCATCCACAAACAACCAACTGATTTTCAACAAAGTGCCTAGTATATTGCATGGGAAGGAGATAGTCTCTTTAACAGATGGTGCTGGCAGAACTGGAAAGTGATATGCAAAAGATGGAAACAAGACCTTTACCTCAAGCCCTATACAAAAATCAACTCTGCATGGATTAAAGACCTAATATGAATCCCCAAATTATGAAGGTCATCAATGAAAAAATAGGGACAAATGCGAAGGATCTAACTCAAGGCATACACAGACTACCAAACATTTTGAAAACTATATAAACAAAAGTAGACAAAATAGATGATTGGGACATACTAAAAATTAAAAACTTACATGCATCAAACTACTTCACCAAAAGAGTAAAACAGGAACCCACAGAATGGGAAAAAAATCTTTTGCAAGGACACATCAGACAAGGGACTCATTTCTAAAATATATAGGAAACTACAACACCTCTACAAGAAAAAGACAAATAACCCAATTAAAAAATGGGCACAGGACATGAACAGACACTTCACCAAGGAGGAGATTCAGGCAGCCAACAAACATATGAAGAAATGGTCACGATCACTAGCCATCAGAGAGATGCAAATCAAAACAACAATGAGATATCATCTCACACCAGCAATAATAGCAAAGATCAAAACAGTAGAGGACAATAAATGCTGTTGGGGATGTGGATGCTCCTGTATTGCTAGTGGGATTGCAAAATGGTCCAACCTCTATGGCGCTTCCTCAGAAGGTTAGAAATAGAAATACCTTGTTGTTGTTGTTGTTGTTGTTAGGTGCCATTGAGTCGGTACCAACCCATAGTGACCTTATGCACAGCAGAACGAAACACTGCCCAATCCTGGGCCAACCTCACTACTGTTGCCACACTTGAGTCCATTGATGCTGCCACTTGGCCAATCCATCTCATTGGAGGTCTTCCTCTTTTTCTCTGACCCTCCACCTTACCAAATATGATATCATTCTCCAGTGACTGGTCCCTTCTGATAATACGTCCAAAGTATGATGAAGTTTGGCCATCTTGGCCTCCAAGAAGCACTCTGGCTGCACTTCTTCCACTTTGGCAGCCCATGACACTTTCAATATGCTCCTCCAGTACCATAACTCAAAAGCAGCAATTCTTATTCACTGTCTAACCTTCATAAGCATATGAGGTTATTGAAAATACAATGGCTTGGGCCAGGCGCACTTGAGTCCTCAAGCTTATATCTTTGCTCTTCAACATTTTAAAAAGATTTTGTGCAGCAGATTTGCCTAATGCAATACATCGTTTGATTTCTTGACTGCTGCTTCCATGAATGGTGATAGTTGATCCAAGAAGAATGAAATACTCGATAACTTCAATGTTTTCTCCATTGATAAGAATGTTGTTTATTGGTCCAGTGGTGAGGATTTTTTTCTTTACATTGAGATTTAATCCATACTGAAGCCTGTGCTCTTTGATCTTCATCAGTAAATACTTTAAGTCCTCTTCATTTTCAGCAAGTAAGGTTGTATCATCTGCATATTGCAGGTTGTTAATGAGTCTTCCTCTAATCCTGATAACACGTTTTTCTTCATATAACCCAGCTTTTCGGATTATTTGCTCAGCATACAGGTTGAATAAGTATGGTGAAAGAATACAACCTTGTTGCACATCTTTTTGAATTCTAAACCATTCAGTGTTCCCATGAAATACCTTATGATCCAGCCATTCCTCTACTTGGTATTTACCCGCAAGAAACACAAGCCATAACATGACTAGATATATGCACACCAATGTTCACAGCAGCACTATTTACAATAGCAAAAAGATGGAGACAGCCTAAGTGCCCATCAACTGAAGAATGGATAAACAAACTGTGGTGCACACGCACAATGGAATGTTATGCTACCTTAAAGAACAACAAGGAAGCTGCAAGTCACCGCATAACATGGATGAACCTTGAGGACATTATGTTGAGTGAAATTAGTCACAAAAGGAGAAATACTGCATAGGACCACTATTGTAAAAAAAAAAAAAAAAAAAAAAAAAACTAAAGAAAAAGAACTCATACTAAAAGGGGGGTGGGGATTCTTCGCTGGTTACCAGGATGTGGGAGGTAGGGTGAGGGGAGGGAGGGGAAGGTGGAGCACAGGGTAGAGAACAGACACAGGATAGTTTGGGTGCTGGGGAAGGGGAAAACACAAGGGGGACAGGAATGGAAAAACAAGGCGAATGGGAGAACAGATAAGCAATTTGTGTGGACTAAGTGGAACAGAGGTAAATAATGATGCATGCACAACCTTGGAACAAGAGGGCTCTGGGATACAGGGATTGACACATGGTTGGAAAGGGCAAAAGGGGGAAACAATGTTAAGCGGCTTGGCTGTCTTTTGAATCTTGGTTTCCCTTGCATACCATTATAAATTAGACACTTGAGGAGGAGAGAAAGGAATAGCCAGAATTATCACCATAGAAAGCTTGTAAGTCCATCTTCTGCCCATAACTGATTGGAATACCTAAAACGGGGCTACAGTGTGCCCAGTGAAAGAGTCTTCGTGTGGAACCTCTGCATTACAAAAGACCATAGGGGGATTCCTGAACCCCATCCAGAATCTTCTGAGGTCAGAAATTTCCACTTGAAAGGACAAGCAGACCAGCCTGGAGTGGCTAGAAGAACAGAAAAACCAACAGGAAAAATACAAAACAATATAGGCAGTCTGACTGATTACTATAAGAATAAGCAAGTTGCTCATCCAGGAGACATCAAGGCAAGTGGTAGGGACCCATCAGGGCAAACCTCCTTCCAAGATTAAGTCTCAATGGGAATACACGAGCAGACATGTGCTCTGATTGGTGGCCATGTTCGTCACCAATAAGGGGAAGTGAGGGAAAAACAGCAATGAAGATGCAAGCTAAGCCCTTCCACGTTCAATAGACTCCTGTGAACCCAGGTGGAGACCTGGTTGGCCAGAAGTGTGGCAAGACTTGGGGACTCCTAGGCCCAGAGTCAGTGACGTAGCCACAGAGGACTAGAGTGGAGAGTGAAGCGTCCAGCTGATAAGAAGAAAGGGCATATGCACAAGAACACCCATACTTGCAGATAATACTCACTTGACCTGGCTTCAATGACTGGATGATCAGAGCTCAACTAGAAGAAGAAAGAAGAGGAAAAGAAAAAAGAGTAATCTGATACAATTTGATGAACTTGACCTATACCTATGAATGCAGTAGCTCAAAAGAGGGAACAAATCTTTACAGTGAGGATGATTCCCAACCCCTCCTTACACAGAGTAGACAGGGATGGGCAACTTGGACATTGGCTATCCAAAATTGGGGGCTACAAAGGCAAGAAGTGACTGGCTTGCAAGCTTTCAAGAGGGAGCCTAGATCCAGAGGGCACGGAGGAAGGTAGAATCTCCACAGAGTAGTATCCAATCTGTCTGGTGGGGGCTGATGAAAGGAGATGGGGAATGATATGGCAAAATAGTGAGCAATTGCTATCAGAACTGACTGTGAGGGTTGGAAATGTAAAGGTAGATACTCTGTAGCAAGGAGGAGAGTGATTAACTTTATAGTCCAGGAACAGAGGTCCCTGGGACCCTCAAGGGAGAAGACTGGAGAGTGGGACCCTACCCAGAGAAGCAGTGACACCAGAGATGGAGGCAGAGATGATGCCGTGGAGAGACGGAGCGGCTGGAGACTCTAGACCCAGATAGGGAAAGGGGCTGTGTACTGATGACCTGGGGGCAGCCTTGCAGGGTATACCCTTTGGTTGGTTGATGATGCATGGAAGGGACTGTAACCATAGCAATGAAAAGACATATGATAGGATGAATGTAAAGCTAATGTTCTCTCATGTAAACTATCACATGATTCACAATAAAACATTGAAAAAAAGAATCCTGCTGTGGCACTGTAGGATAAGCCTGAACAGTCACTGCAAGGTCATTGTTCCATATCCACCAACTGCTCCTCGGAAAGTAAGACAGTGTTCTGTTGTGACCCATAAGGTTTTCAGAAGTGTATCACCAAGCCATTATTACGAGTCTGCCTTAGGAAGTTCTGCTGAAACCTGTCCACCATGGACGAGCCTTCTAGTATTTGAAATGCTGGTGACATAGCATCCAGCATCTTAGCAACATGCAAGCCACCATAATATAGCAGACAGACAGAAGGATGATAAAGTCCCTATAAATGATCACTACTCATGTGCCTGGAAATCCTGGTGTGACACTATAGGATAAACACTGGACTGTAAGGTTGGTTTAAACCACAAGGTCGGCAGTTCATTTACCAGCCACTCCTCAGAAACAGAGTCGCTATGAGTCAGAACCAACTCAACAACTCTTAACAACAACAACCCATCTGCCCAGCATTACATTTTTGGTAACATTTTAGCTGTGTTTTATTATGGAACTAACATAACTGGGCTAGAACTGTAGGTTAAGCACTGGACTGCTACGCACAAGGTCAGCAGTTCAAACCCACCAGCTGTTCCACGGAAACCCTATAGAGGTTCTCTGTGAGTTAGAATTGACTCAATGGTACTTAACAACAATATAACTGAGATCCCAGTTGTTTTATAAAATTTACATCACTTATTTATCATAACTCTATGATGCAGGCATCTTAATCTGTATTTTACAGGTGGTATGATTGGGGTTCGGAGAATTTAGGAAAATCAGCTGTGACCACATAGGTAGAGAGTGATGGAACTGAGTGTTCAGATTTACTCCAGAACTCAAGTTCTTCCACATTGTTTACAATGACTGCATCTATATTCATACATTCCTTATTTTTCCTGGGTTCTTATATTACAAAGAAAACAATCAATTTGCAAATGGGCACAACTGGAAAAATATCTACCTCACTTATGACTTCTAATGTGAAAAGAGACTCACATTGTGTGCCTGGAGAAGCAGGAAGAGTAAGTCAAGAGCTAAAGCCAGGCTTGAAAGATGTAAATTTGGGTTGTGATTTGTAATAAGATAAGCATTAAGTAAAGTTGGGACATTTACTTTTGAAAAAAGAAACAAATGTGGGGGAAAATAAATGTGGCAGAGACTACCTAGCTGTTCACCAAACCTCTTTTCTTCCACAGCATTCTGCCAATGTACATTTTCCAGTTTCCCTTGCAGTTAAAAGCTGTCATGTGACTTAGCTCTGCCAATGGACTGTGATCAAAGTGAGTGTCTAACTCACAAAACTCTTCCCTGCTCAATCTTCCATGGTACTTCACCTTAATGCAGAGAAGCATGGTGACCTTGGAAGCCACATTTGAGGATGGCAAAGCATCAAGATGGAAGGATGCTTAGTACCTGGACCACTTCCGGCAGCAGGGTCACTACAGGCCAGAACTTCACATGAGATAAAAATAAAGCCACTAATATATTGAAAAGGAACTCTGGTAGCGTAGTGATTACAAATCAGGCTGCTAACCTCAAGGTCAGCAGTTTGAAACTACTAGCCATTCCGCGGGAGAAAGATGAGGCTTTCTGCTCCCATAAAGATTTACAGTCTCAGAAACCCTGTGCAGGGTCACTGTGAGTCAGAACCCACTCCACGGTACTTAACAACAACAATATATTGTTGATATATTGGCAGAGTCCTGGTGTGGCACTACAGGATAAACACTAGACTGCTAACTGCAAAGCTGGCAGTTCAAACCCACCAGCTGTTTCTTGGAAACCCTATACAGACAGGGTTGCTATGAGTTGAAACCGACTCGACGGCATTTACACCAACTATTATAACAGTCCTGGTGTGGTGCTGTGGTTTAATGCGCTGGACTGCAAAGTTGTTTTGAACCACAAGGTCAGCAGTTCAAATTCATCAGCTGCTCCAAGGAAACTCTATACAGGATCGCTATAGGTCAGAATTGTCTCAAAGGCACGAACTACAACACTGTAACAGCAGCTACTGTTACCTTACCTAACTCAGTAAAGAGTTTCAACATAGTTTTTAAAATATCACATTCATTTCTAATATGCTCTGCTAAAGACTGTCCACAGTTATTATATGAGTCATTACTAAAATCATAACTCCAAAGAAAAGTGAGTAACTTATATGAGCTAGTAAAATAATATATTGAATTTAAGATTTTTATAAAAACTTATTTCCTGCATTCAAATCTAATGATAATCATACTGAAATCTGTCATTTGTAATATTCAGCATATATTCAGCTAAACAAAATACAATAATAAAATTAATTTCACCATTTATTTTGTAATATGGCTACTAGAAAACTTAAAACTGTACTTATACCTCACATTATATGTCTACTGGACAGTATACTGTAAATCATATGATTGTCAGATGTCTTAATTATTTAATTACCAGTATGTATGAATAAGTCCAGGTATGAATAAGCTATAAGGTAAGCACTGGACTACTAACAAGATCAGCAGTTCAAACCTACCAGTTGCTTCCTGGAAATCCTATACAGGGTTGCTCTGAGTCAGAAGTGACTCGATGACACATTAATGACAGCAACAATTCCATAGTATGTTGGGGTAGGGTGACCCTGCTCTGCTTCTGACAAGCCCCATTACCTTAGTGGGTCACTTACACAGTCTGGATCAGGTTTTGTTTCTGTTTTGATGTTTCATGTAAAGGTGAAAGAGATAGGCTTTTCATACTCTCTGAATGCCTGGTCCTGTGACTTCAAATCCGCTAACTCCTATTCTATGGCTTAAACCCCAAACCAGTAGGATCACCACACTTATCTTGCTCATGACCTTCGTCCTGATCTTATTCACCCAGCTTGCCTGGCTTCAGTTCTCATTTATGGGCAGACATACTCAGCCTTTGCAACTACCTTATACTGCTTCCTCCCTGTTCTGAAATTCACATTTCACTCTTAGATTATGCTATTTCCAACCCTTCCAGTAAGCTCCTGGCACATCCACTTCGGTTCTCCAACATGTGACCAGGATGTCCTCCCTGTTCTCAAAGACACAGACTCCAACTAGCCAAGTAGAGTGAGATGAGTCTTTATCAAAAGAAAATCCAATGATCTCAAAGTGAAACACATGCCGAAAGCCATCATTTAAATATTTTCATTCCTCCAAAATTTATTTGAAAGAGGCACTCTGAGCAAAAGCTCATTTCCCAGAACTAAAACCTAAAAGATGATAGATGAGTGACTGCAAAGTATCTAAATAAGAGTCTGTACAGTGTATAAATAAATATTGCAAATAATTCATTTCTGCTAGAGTTGTCCACCACCCTTAACATTAAATTTAGCTAACTTAATTTTCTGTGGATCAAATTTATTCAAAGTCAAATTTCTCTTAATAGGTCATCTGAGTAAATAGTTTCAAATGTTATTTGTCAAAAAGCAATGATTTAAGACCTCAGATGAAATCGGCAGTGTCAGGCTAAGAAAATAAACGTAAAAATTCACAGAGAACTGGAACAATTGGAGAAAAAAATAGGGCCCCAAAGTCAGACTATTTCACACAGTTCTGGAGTTAAAAAGCACAAATTTCCATCAAAAACATGTCTTTGAGAGGCAGTGTAACAATGCCGTCTGTATAACTTTTCCCAAAATACGTAAAACATACATTTTTAAAGTGGCATCTATCATGCAAAGGACTCCTGGTGTGGTGTTGTGGGTTAATGCACTGGGTTGCAAGGCTGGTTTGAACCACAAGGTTGGCAGTTCATGCTCACCAGCCACTCCTCAGAAGCCCTATATAGATAGGGTTGCTATGGGTCTGAACAGACTTGACAGTAATTAACAACAAATCATACAAAGAGTGTATCATCTCAACTATTGTCACACCAACAATAAACAGGACTGTCACTTTATATAGGACACCCAGCACCCTAAGAAATAAACAGAGAAGAGTTGAGGTAAGCATGGAATTCTGCAACTGAAAAGAATTATTAAGGAAAGTAGAAGAGTAGATTCTTAGCACAGAAGTTTTTGTACATCTCTATTCTTGAAATTTCTTGGCATTATGGAGTTTTTGCCATGGAAAGGATAAACTAGTTGAAGGTTTCATTTCATAGGTGAGGAAATGGACAGAACATACAAGCCCAGTATCTCAAATAGGGTTTGAGGCATCTCCTTACCCACTCCTTGAATCAGCAGCCTTACTTCACTGGTATCTCAAGACAGAAATTCTGAGATCACAGTCTAAGAAGTCCTGTGATCTCACAAGTGGTACTGAGTGCATTTTCTGACAAGAGTTCAATTCACTCGTGCCTGTGACCTTGACACCATTCATCACACACTACATCACCTTCTGGCTCCTCAAAGTTCAAGTTCCTGTGTAAATAATCATCCATTTATACACAGAAGAAACTCTGATCCTGTTATCTGTACAAGTATACTTCTGCTGCTGACATTCATCAAAAGTAGGAAGGGAGTTAGTCCAGAAACCACATGGCTCACTTCCTAACCCCCTTATTTCAGATGTTTTGACTACGGACTTCACTACATCCAAGCAGTTAAAAAATGCTCATTGTGTCCAGAGCAGCTTTTATTTTTTAAGGGAAACTGGGTAATGTTTTGTGAATCGACCACTTGGTTCATTCCTACAGGTTAGGAGTAGAAAAGATATAAACTATTAATGACATGGTTGATGTCAGATAAATCAAATAGAGAATAAGAGAAAGATATTTCATCTGTGTTATATTGACTACGCAAAATCATGAATCGTAACAAATTATGGATAACACTGCAAAGAATGGTAATTCAAGAACACTTCCTTGTACTGATGAGGAACCTGTACATAGACCAAGAGGCAGTCATTTGAAGGGAACAAGGTGATACTTCATGGTTTAAAATCAGGAAAGGCGTACATGAGGTTTGTATCCTTTCACCATACTTATTCAACTTGTATGCTGAGCAAAAACAATCTGAGGAGCTGGATTACATGAAGAACATGGCATCGTGATTGAAGATTCATTAACAACCTGTGATATGCAGATAGTTCAACCTTGCTTGCTAAAAGTGAAGAAATGCTGGAGCACTTACTGATGAAGGTGAAAGACTGCACTCTTTAGTGTGGATTACACCTCAACATAAGGAAAATTCAGATCCAACTAGACAATTGGATCAATAAGCAATATCATGATAAACAAAGAAAACACTGAAGTTGTCAAGGATTCATTTTACTTGGATCCATAATCTGCACCCATGAAAGCACAGTGAAGAAATAAAACGATCCACTGCAAAGTTGTTTGAACTGCAAGGTCGGTGGTGCAAGCTCACCAGTTACACCTTGGAAACCCTATATAGGGTCGCTATGGGTCGTAATTGACTCAACGGCACGTAACAACAACACATTGGGCAATATGCTGCAAAAAAGACCTCTAGAAAGTGTTAAAAAGCAAGGATGTTATTTTGTAAACTAAGGTGCACCTGATCCAAACCAAAGTATTTCCAACCATTTCATATGTATGAATAAGGAAGGCTGAAGAAGTGATGCATTTGAATTGTGAAAAATATAAATATACCATTAACTGCCAGAAGAATGACCAAATGTGTCTTAAAAGAAGTACAAGAACGGTCCTTAGAAGCCAGGGTGCTGAGCCTTTATCTCATGTGTTTTGGAAATATCCCTAGAAAGGACACCATTCTTGATAAAGCAGAATGTCGGTGAAAAGGAAGATGACCCTCAACAAGATGGACTGGCCTAGTGTCGCTTAAACATATTAACAATTGTAAGGATGGTACAGGACAAGGCAGTGTTTCATTTTGAGTCATTATGAGTCAGAACAGACTCCATAGCACCTAACAACATCAAATGTTAATTCTAATCAGTGACTTAAGAATGCACTGGCTCTCAACTTTTTCTCTTTAGTCTGTCTAGTTGCACTGAGGAGATTTCCAACTGCACTGAGCATGGAGGCAACTAGGGTCACATTGCGTCTGCACCAATTTCTCCATCATGGTCTTGTTTGAAATGAACTATGTATCAGAGGAGTCTGTGCTTGTTGCCATGTGTGAGGTCTTCAAAGTGTGATTCTGTTCAAATATCAGGTTTGAAGCTTACTTACTCTCCAGCTGGCCAATGGTTCTGATTTGGACCACTTGGTATGGGACCTTTTGGCAGAGCCACAAATTCCATATCTGCCCTTTTTGTGGGAAGGGAATGAAGAAAATCACTTTATAAATCTTGCACTATGACCCACTTTTATGAGGTAAATGAGAATCCCTGAAAATGGTGGGAAATCCATGATAAGGTTCTAGTGCTGGTTGCTGGTTGTGTACCACTGAGTCAGTTCCAGCTCATAGTGACCTTGTATAGGTTTCCAAGTCTGTAAATCTTTACTGGAGCAGAAAGCCTCATCTTTCTCCCATGGAGCAACTGGTAGATTTGAACTACTGACCGTGTACCCAGTTTGTAATCCACTATGCTAGAGCATAGTATCATATGCTGTTTATCACAAAGCTGTACATACATCACTAATTCATTATCACTTCTCACAGCATCCTTGTATGGTGCTGCGGGAGAATGCACTGCACTGCAAGGTCGATTTGAAGCACAAGGTCAGAGGTTCAAACCTACCAGCCACTCCTAGGAAACCCTACACACGGTCATTATGAGTTGGAACCAACTCAACAGCACACAACAACATTCTCACAACATCCAAGAGAGGTGAGAATGGTTATTTAAATTTCACAAAGAGACAAAGGCTCAGAGAGGCTGACCTGTGCCCAAGATCAGACCCATAGTTCCTGTGTGGATGAGCTGGCATTCAAAGAGTTGGAGGTGACCCCAAGGCCTGCCTTGGGGAATTCAGAGCATTCATAAGTCACTACGAAGATTTACATATAAACTCTATGTCTTGAGACAAGTGCAATTAAGCTGGAAAGACGAAGGTATGTCCAGCGACAGCTAGAAATAACAGATCAGCCTGCCCAGGAGAATTTTCCAGAATGATGGAAATGTTCTGTCATCTGTGCTATCCAACACTGTAGGTATCGAAAATGTGGCTCAGTGCAACTGAGAATCTGAATTTTTAGTTTTATTGAATTTGACTTTAAATAGCCATTGAGGAACCATATTGGACAGCATTTTATACCACAAGCATTCAGAAAGAAAAGGGCCACTGTGAAGACTTTGTGACAAATGCAAGCTGAGCCAGTCCTTGATGTGTTTGGATTTTAACAGGACCCAACAACAGGGAACAAGCAATCCCCACCCAGCTGAGTCCAGCACCCTCAGAGCACATTCTTGTCTGATTCCATTCTTCCCCATACCAAAGGGGATGCTGGACTCTGATACCTTCTAACATCTCCATTACCATCAGCCTATTTCTTGTTGAAAAGTATTTGGCTACATGACCAGATCACCAGGCCGACTTCTCGGCAGAGAAATGACCCAGACTTTCAGGCCAGTCCTCAAGAATCCACATTTCTCAGCATACACACAGCCTCTGTCTCCTCAAGTTGGAACACTCAACCTATGTGCTTCAATAACCTTCAAGAATTATTCCTTATAAGTTTTTAATAGTAGCCATAATGACCCTGAATTCTCCAACTTCAGGAATATAAATTATGTAGTTCTTTTTTGGGGGGAGATTGGGAAGGGAGGGAAGGTAATCTATTTTTAATCCTTTCCTGCTTTTCTTGGGAGCTGATTGCTATAATTCTCAGTATGTCTGGAGAGGGCATTTCTACTCACCTCCCAAGAAAGAGCAGACACTCAACTTCACAAAACACTTTCTGTGTTCAAAGGCCCATGGCTCTCTGGGTTGCAATGAAGACTGGTTATGTTTTCCAGGGTGAAACTAAAAGTGAAGCAGGTTTTTTAATGTGGTCTTAATATGTCATTTAGCTCCTGGGTCCTTAAAAAAGGGGGATGTGAGGCCAAGTCCAGCTATCAGACAAGGAAAGAAGGCCCCAAAGTGCTTCAAAGTCTAACCCAAGGGTAAATAAACTATAGTCCACAGGCCAAATCTGTGTACAGTCTGTTTGTGTATGGCATATGAACTAAAAATAGGTTTTAAGTTTTTAAAGTACAAAATATTTACTATGTTGGACCTTTATAGAAAGAGTTTGTCAATCCACGGTCTAAACTATTAAGAACCGTATCATCAGTAAAGCTGGATCCCTCTCAATGCTTGTTTTCTTTTTTATTTAAATAATACTAAAGAAAAAACATTCTATATATTTTTCTGAAGAAAGGCACAATAAATATTAAATATAACAAATGACAAACTAAATCATTACTTCTTTTAAGAAGATCAGTATCTTTACTGTGATGGAAACAAGGAACCTTTGATACCTGGGATCAAATTAAGGATGGCAAAGATTACTCTCACCCACCCTACTTCTGGCTCTGTTTCCCACTTGTCTCTACAATTCACACCAGTACAAGATCAGTAGTAAATCATTGATTTCTCTTTTCCCCTATCCAATTAGGAGAAGAATACTGACAGACACCTTCTGTACCCCTTCGGCATCTCACCTTTGAGTTTCTTAGACACCTGTGGTAAATGTTGTTTAAGTACCTGGATTAACAAAAACAAACAACAAAAAACATGGCACCTGGCTCGTCCTCAGCTATGAAGAACTGTAGCCACTGCCCAGCAAACAGCCACTGCTCTTACCTGGCTGGGTGCAGTTCTCATTCTTCCAGAGTCTTGCATCTTCAGAAGGCAGAGTGTCGTTCATCTGCATTAATTTCCTCCCTACCATCCACTTTCTGTCTTCCCCTATGAGGTCTATGAGGTCGAGTTCTGGGAAGAAAAAAACAATAGCCACATATCACTAACAGCAGAGAGGATTTAGCATGTACTAGAGCTGGGTGCCCAGTGTCTCAGTTATCACCCCATTAGCCTTGCCACTGAAGTTCACCACAGCATGTTTCTAGTTGCCTGAGGGCTTCCTCTGGCTGCTGGATCTTACTGTGCCTAACAAATGTAGTGCTCAACTAATGGTTGGGAACTGGTATATAAACACCCCAGCTCATTCTCCTCATAAGTGGGATGACTGTGGAACACTGAAATGAAAGTATACTACCTGTTTAAAAGGTAGTTGGAGATATCTCAGGAAAGGAGCAATAACCTTTAGAGTATGATGTTGTTAAGTGTGGTCAAGTCAGTTACGACTCATAAAAACCCTGCATAGAGTTTCTGAGGAGTAGCTGGTGGGTTTGAGCCACTAATCTTGTGGCTAACCATCCAGTGCTTATCCTATAGTGCCACACCAGGATTCCAGAGCCCATTAGGGGAGTTGTAAGGAAACAGGAAAGGTATGGAGATATGTGTTTCCCAGAGGGAAGGAGAAAGGACTAAAGAGGACAACTACAGTAAAAGGATTCAGTGAAAGATCACAAAGGAAAGAAAAATAACTAAGTTACCACAGAAAACAAGCAGAAAGAGAATTCTAGGACAGGAAGAGTAACCAAAGGTTTTAATCACTAAGACAGAGGTAGGGAAAAAAGAAATGCTGGCCATCCAGAGGGCCGTTAGGAAGTGAGACAGGGTGTTCTTTTGAGTAGCATGACACTAAGGAAAAGTGTGACATGAGACAATGGCTACTTCTTGCGGATCCAGAGTTGGTCAGAAAATGAATGTAAACAACCACTGGTTCCACTTGTCTGAAATAAAAGAGAATGAAGGAACCTAAAGAAGAAATTAGTCCACAAAATTAATAGCCCACATAAACTACAACCTCATCTAGAATGATAGAAAAAGACCTAGATAATCCCAGGCTACCTCTACCAGCCACTGTGGCTGTGGACACAATAAAGAAGGGACAAGTCCCTGAAGGGGAACGCAGCAACTCTGTAAGATAAACACTGGACTGAGAACCACAAGGTCAGTGGTTTGAGCCCACTGCAGCAGAAAAATGAGGCTTTCTGCTCCCACTAAGATGTATAGTTACAGGAACTCTATACAGGGTTGCTATGAGTTGGAAGTGATCTGACTGCACTTTTGACAACAGCAACAACAAACACCTGTCCCTTGAGAAGAATATCATGCTTGGAAAAGTGGAAGGTCAGTGAGCTAGAGGAAGACCACCAACAAATGGATTGACACAGTGGCAGCAGCAATGGGCTCAGGCCTACCAGCTGTGAGGACGGTGCAGGACCAAGGCAGTGTTTCATTCTGTTGTGTTTAGGGTCGCTATGAGTCAGAACTGACTCGATGGCACATAACAACAACAACCTCTACCAGTCATTGTGAACAAGGACACAATAAAAGGTCCTAAACAGAAAAAATATAGAACAAAACTCAAATTCCTAAAAAGACCAGACTTACTAGACTGATAAAGACTAGAGGAATCTCCAAGAAAACAGCCCTAAAATACTCTGAATTTGGAATAGAGCCACTTCCAATGGTCACTTTTCATCCAAATAATCAATTGGCTTATAAACAATATCACTCAGGAGTACTGTGCTCCCTTATATAATAAATCCTTTGAGGCCAAATGATCAACATTTACCCTAAAACAAAGATGAGAAGTTAAACAGGGGCATGGAAGCTAGATTAATGGGAAAAGAGTAAACAGAATGGAAATAATTTAAATGTTAACACATTAGGGAAAATGTAAAGCAATGTCATGGAACAATCTGTATGAAAGCTGTTAAATGGGAACCTAATTTCTGTGTGGAGTCCTGGTGTGGCACTGTGGGTTAGTGAGCTAGACTGCAAGGTCAGTTTGAGCTACAAAGGTCGGCAGTTCAAACTTACCAGACATTCCTCAAAAACCCTATACAGGGTCGCTATGAGTCAGAATGGACTCAACAGCATCTAAAAACAACAACAAATTCCTGTATAAAATTTCACCTAAAACACACCCGAATTTAAAAAAGAAGAAAATGGATTTACATAAAAGACAAGGTCCTAATTCCTAGTCCCAGTGGCCTTCACAAAAGTCAACAGGGTACAAGTGACAACACAAGAAAGGACCCAGCCATAAGAGTATGGTGTGTTCTGGTGGCAATGAAGACCTGCAGGTCATCATATTAATTCCTCAATTTCTATGGTGACTCCCTTTTCTCAAGTGATCGCACCCTCAGTATTGAATTTGATCCTGAAGTCACTACTCAGAAAAGGAAGAGGAAGCATTATATTTTGTTAACTGTGGCCTTTTAATACATAAATAGTGCCTGGTTCAGAGTAGACACTTGATTAGTCTATGTGATAGATAAAGTAAGACTCATAAAAAATGTTACAAATCACAGTGCTTGTGGGCACCTCACCTAAGCCAACAGGAACAAAGACTAAAGATTTTCCTCAGTCAAACGTAGCCTTTGATCCTAGATGCAAAAGAATGGTAATGGTGGTGGTTATGTACCTTGGAGTCAGTTCCAACTCATAGCAATCCTGTATAGGGTTTCCGAGGCTGTAAATCTTTATGGGAGCAGAAAGCCTCATCTTTTCTCCCACAGAACAGCTGGTAGTTTCAAACTGCTGACACTGAGGTTAGCAGCCGGTATATCCAATTGTAACTTATGCATATTGATCAGGACTATCCCATGTGTTTTTTGTTGGTTTTGTTGCACAATGTGGAATCTAATTTGAATAAACAATTTTATACCCTAAAATACAAAAGTCTACATGGTAGCCACATATGTCAGTTTAAGCAAAACTATTAGGATAATCCAAATACATAAAAATAATCTGTGGATAATGCAAGACATTTTGGAGTTGGTAAAACTGAATGGTGAATTCAGTGGCTTTAAAGTCCAACAATCAGCCCTAAGCTGTGAATATAACACCATAGTATCATAGTGATCTAAGAGGGTGAGTGAGGATAGAGACAGCTTCTTTGCCTTAACCTGGGTTCCCCCTAGAAGAAGTCCCTGAAAGAAGAATTCAAGCCTAAACAGTTTACATGGGAGGTGATCCCAGGAAACACTAGTGAGGAGTCGGGAGGTGGAACAGGGAAGGGAATGAAGGTACTATAAGGCGAATTTCAAGTCAGTTTCCAGAAAGATTAACTAGAGCATGATCAACCTGGGAGCCTCAGGGCCAGTGTAGACATGCATCTCAGACACCCAAGGGATGATAGTGCTGCAGCATTTCTGCCACTGGTTGAAGGCTGTTCCTGTTGCTGTGGTTAAGTGCCATAGAGTTGGTTTCCACTCATAGAGACCTGGGTGGGATTTATTCCCCAGCACTTCCAATCTGTCACATGGGTGTCTAAAGTGGGTGATGGTGGTTTGGGCAATGAGATACAAGGTAATACGTTTGACTGTGGCAGTGTGCGCCACTAAGGGTAGGATTAATGTGAGTGGGGTACTGATGGCATCTGTCAGCCCTTCGTGATGTCAACAAATGTTGTCATTGTTGTTCAGTGTCATTGAGTCTGTTCTGACTTATAGCAACCCTGTATGGAGTTTGGTGGGTTTGAATCACCAACCTTGTGGTAGTGTCAGACTGAAGGGCCAAAAGAGTGGCCATTCTCCTGTTTTCATAATCTTGATCCCCCCCAAAAAGTGCTTTATGGTCTTCAATCCCAACATTCCGGGAGACCCCAAAGAAGGAAGAACATCCCTTCCAATGACTTCCAAAGTTCCTTCTGATGCCAAGTTTCCATGATTCTGTAATTCTGAGAGACAGCTGATACTAATTAAGACATGTAAAAATAAAGCCAGCTATTGTAGCAGAAAATTAGAGGATTTTTTTTTACATAATGATTCAATATCTTCATGAATTAGAGACTATTAAAACAGCACCATTTGATTCCAAAGTCTACAAAATTTTATCTCAACAAAAATATACTAGACTACTGACCACTGATACAATATTTGGAGACCAGGGTCTAAAAAAATAAGAATCATGAAAGCAATGCATTGCATTCATTTCCTCCGCAGTAAGAACTGAGTGTAACAATATTACACACTCTTTTATTTGTCCTCACAAAATGATGAGTAAGGAAGAGACAGTTGTTCTGGGCTCAGTTTACCTTTGGAGAAAATAAGCCAAATTAGAAGTGATTGGCATACAATCAGAGCCAGCCTATAGCCACACAAGCTACCATGTAACAGCATCATGGCTTCTATTGCTTTGAATCTTGTTATGTGCAAAGAACTTTCCATTCTTTACCGTGTTTCATCTTCACAACAATTAGCTGCATATTTCAAGTTAGGAAACTAAACCAAACTAAAAAAGTCTATTGCCACTGAATCAATTTCAACTCATAACAACCCTCTAGGACAAAGAAGAACTGCCTCATGGGATTTTCGAAACTGTGGTTTTTACGGAAACCAACTTTAGAGCGGTTAATGGAGTCAAATCCTGTCAGCAGCCAAGTCGGTAACCACTAGGGCTCCTTCAACTGAAGCACAGAGAAGTTAAATGACTAGCCTAAGGTCACCCAGCAAGAAAGTAACAGAGGGAGATTTGAACCCAGGTCTGGCGATGTCAAAGGTCAAATTCTCGATATATACAAGGACAGAATGAAATCTACTCAGGTTTTTTTCAGGCTGCACCTTCTAACAGATTAGGGCGAACACAGTCTCACTATACCTGTTTCCAAGAAGGTGATTTTTCTGGAAACTATTAAGATCACAGTAAGTCGTGAGCATCAATCCACAAAAGCATCACAAACAAAAAAATACTCACTCTGAGCATTAAGCGTGCTCCCGGTTAATTCAATTCCCTAGAGACTAAACTGGCCCCAGTGGTCATGACATGGGACTTTTTTCTATGTATTCAGGAAGGAGGGACAGCTTGGAAGATGAGAAGGCAAAGGGGCTTTGGAAAAGGACCCTCACTTAATGTTTTAACTATTTTCCCATGTTTCCTTGGACTTCTCTGCTACAGCAAAACGGCTGCTCCCCGAAGCTACACTTGAGCAATGTCAACAAAAACACTTGGCTCTCATTCACTGCATTCTTGGCTCCTCATCTGCCAGGCCCTGGAAGTTGCATGTTGGCCTAATTAGTCAGGGGAGAGGCCCAGGGAAGGGGGGCAACAGGCTCATATGTCGCATGTCAGCAGCAGAGGCAGTCTGTGTGACTGCAGGCCCCAGAGGGGAGACGACTGGCATGGTGAGGGCACACACAGGGTGCCTACTGCAAGGGCAGGAAGCAGTTCTCAACCAAGACTCAAGCCGCATGCACTAAGAAAGGAAAGAAAGTGGCGGCTGGATGCCAAGTTTCCATTACAGAACTGTGCGCTCACCCTCTGTGCTCTCGCTTGCTCTCCTTCTTCTTCCCCCTCCCAGTGACTGAGGCTCCAAGAGGCCAAAGATTTCTGACACCAAGAATGGATTTTCTTGGTTGATGCCTAACAAACACCCCCATATCCTTTCTATGTTTGCAACCCTTTCCTAATATCAATCAGGCTCAGTGGACTGTCTTTTCGCTAATAGATGGGAATTAACTCTGTCAAATACTTGGGAAGGTCGCAGCATCTAATGATCTTTTATGCATCTCACTTATGTGCCAACCACCCTGCCTGTGCTATCTCACTCCATCCTATCAGCAGCCAAAATGGAGGTAGCATTGTATTGACCTCATTGTACTACTATTGCTGACTGGAGCTAATTGGATGAGCTTCTGACCCAGAGTCCAGGAGAGGTGGCCTTCTGGAATCAAATAAGCAGGGTTGCGCCTAGGGGGGCTCATTAACTTTCCCTAATAATTATAATGGAGTCCTGGTGTGGTGCTGTAGGATCAGCACTTGACTGCTAACCACAAAATTGATAGTTCAAACCCACCAGCCACTCCTTGGAAACCCTATACAAGGTTGCTATGAGTTAGAACAGACTTGATGGCAGTTAGCAACAATAACAATAATTAGAAAAGAATTTTTCTCTCTCAAAACTGGGCTGGAGAGAGCCACATTTTGAAACACTCCCAAGAACCATGGCAACAATTGCCATTTGCAGATGAAGTAACTGAGTTATGGTATGGCTGATGGAGAACTGAAGAAGGAATGTGCAGAAAATTCAGTTATTAACACCAAAAATGGAGGCATGGTGGCAGCCACTGGACTCTGATGTTCTCAGCTGGACCTGCACTCCTCTGAGCTATAAATACTTCACCCTGAAGTTTACACAGCTGACTCCACTCCGAGCTCCAGCCGGCCTACATGGTTCAGAGGTCAGGTTTGCATAAGCCCAGGGCCTGCCTTCTGCAGACCCCTATGTGGGGGCACCCCTTGCCACACTCTCCAATGAGCCCTGGAGAACACATGATCTTTCTGGATCAACCCCCATGAAGGCAACCCTAGTGATTGTGGGTGAAAGGGGGCACACTTTTTCAGATGGATTTTCCAGCTTACATAAAAGCTTCCCTCTACATTGTTCTTGATCCTTGGGAAAGAGTACCAACCATGGTGAGGTTTGCAAAGCTCTACAAACCTTCCAGAAGAGGAGAAAGCCAGAAGTCAAAAGCCTCCAGGAGCCCTAAAGGGCAGAGAATGTCAGATCTAGAGTAGGTGGTTGAGCCAACAGTCCCTCACTGTGGAGAGGCAATGGACTCCACTTGCCCTAGTATCAAGATGTGACATCTCCAATCTGAGGAAACTCATGGTAAGTGTTCAGGTGGGGCTCCCCTTTTGCTCAGAGGGGAAGTGAAAGAAAGTCACCCTGACATCTCCACAGTGGACATCAGGTGCTTCCACATGCGCCACATTCTAACCAGATCAGCAGTAGATCTGTGTGTTCAATGAAGAAGTCTATGGCTGCTCCACAGCCTTGAGAGCAGCCCTCCCATCACCTGCCTGGGAAAGGTAAGAAACAAATTAAGATGGAGACTCTAGAGTGAAAGGAAAATAGTCCCTGTCCCCAGCTGCCTGCACAGGAGAGACTGGTCTCATTACCAACCCAGGAAAATACACTCATGGAAGACGGAAGGGAATGCCAGGCTCTGCCTTACTTTGCACTAACAAATCTCTTCTCCTGCAACTTGCCCTTACCCCTGACAGCAGACTCCACCCTCACACCCACTGTCAGAGGTTGGGGCTGGGAATAGGTGGACAGGCAGAGAGTTCCCTGTAAGGTTCACTTGAATCAAGGAACTGGTCAAAGGACCAAGTCCAAAGGCATGAGCCAAGTCCAAACTGGCCAGAATACATAGTCTGGTCTGGCTTTCAGGCAAAACAAGTCAAGCCAGGTAAGATTCTGAGGCAGAGGTGGGCTGCCCTAGGCTGGCCCCAACATAATTCCCCACTATCTCAGGAGAGAAGCCCCTCTCCAGGTAGCTTTCCCTGATCTGTAGGAACACTCCCTCACTATAGATGGCCAGAATGCCAACACTTCTCCTTGAAGGCACATCCACAAGTTCAAAGGAAACATATCTGCAATTCTTGGATTGCTTATCTGCCACCTCTGCTCCCATCACCACCACCAACAAGTGGGCTACAGGGGGATCTGTCCTTTTAATGTTGTGATCCCTGACATTCAGTGGACACTGAATACGCTTGGGATTTCATTACCACTACCACATGGGTGAGACTCAAGAGTGATCTTGTAATTCACAATGAAGGCAGGGAAGCCAAAGTTTACAAGAGACCCCCACATGAGTCTCCTTAGTCATTATGGTAAACCCAAACCAGAATGCAGGTCTTCTGGGTTCATGGACAAACTGCACCCTCACTCCTCAAAGTGGGATCCCTGGGCAGCCATACTGACAACACCTGGGAGTTGATTAAAAATGAAATTGGCTTCTTGCAGAGCCTTTGTAGTGCATAGGACCTTAGGCGGAATTATGGGCCCCATCCAGAACCTTCTGAGGTGGGAAATTCTCACTTGAAAGGACATGCAGACAAGACTGGAGGGGCTAGAGAAACAGAAGATACTGTTGAAAGAATGACCAGCAGGAAAAATAAAAAACAAAAATGGTAGTCTGATTGGGTACTCTGAGAACAAGAAAGTTGTTCAGCAGGAAACCATCAAGGCAAGCAATCAAGTGCCTTCAAGACAAGCCCCCATCCAAGACTGAAACACAAAGAGAATACATGAGCAGGCATGTAAGCTTTCTGGTGACCATGTTGGTCTACTGGTGAGTGGAAATGAGGAAAAGCCAGCAGTGATGATATGGGCTAAGTTCAACCACGTTCCATAGACTCCTGTCGAACTGGAGATGAGAGAGAAAAGAGTAAGGGCTGGTTGGTCTGAAGTGTGGTGAAACCTGGGGACTCCTGAGCCCATGGACAAGGACCTAGTCACCCAGAGTTGAGAGTGAAGTGTCCAGCTGATATGAAGTGAGGGAAGATGTGCCCAACTTGCAGTTAGTACCCATTGAATCTAGCTTCGATAGCTTGATGATTAGAAACTGACTAGAGGAAAATATAAAAATTTGATGAAGGAAACAAGTGTAAATTGCTACAATTTGATTAACTTGACCTATACTTATGGATATGTTGCTGTTTTTGTTAGGTGCCATCGAGCTGGTACCAACTCATAGAGATCCTATGCACAACAGAATGAAACACTGCCTGATCATGGGTCAACCTCACAATTGTTGCTACGCTTGAGGCCACTAATGCTGCCACTTTGCCAGTCCATCTCGCTGGGGGTCCTCCCGTTTTTTTCTGACCCTCCACCTTACCAAACATGATCTCCTTCTCTAGTAAACAGGTCCCTCCTGTCAATATGTCCAAAGTATGAGTCAAAGTTTGGCCATCCTGGCCTCCAAGAAGCAGTCTGGATATATTTCTTCCAACACAGATTTGTTTGTTCTTTTGACAGCCCATGGTACTTTCAATATTCTCCTCCAATACCATAACTCAAATACATCAATTCTTCTACAGTCTTCCTCCTTATTCACCGTCCAGCTTTTGCGTGTGTATGAGGTTATTGAAAATACCATGGCTTGGGTCAGAAGCACTTTAGTCCTCAAGCTGATATCTTTGCTCTTTTTAAAAAGGTCTTTTGCAGCAGATTTGCCGAATGCAATACGTCATCTGATTTCTTGACTGCTGCTTCCGTGAGTATTGATAGTTGATCCAAGAAGAATGAAGTCCTTGACAACTTCAATCTTTTCTCCATTGATAAGAATGTTGTTTATTGGTCCAGTAGTGAGAATTTTTGTTTTCTTTACATTGAGATGCAATCTGCACTGAAGGCTGTGCTCTTTGATCTTCACCAGTAAGTATTTTAAATCCTTTTCACTTTCACAAGCAAGGTTGTATCACATCTGCATATCACAGGTTGGTAATGAGCCTTCCTCCAGTCCTGATGCCACATTTTTCTTCATATAGCCCAGCTTCTCAGATTATTTGCTCAGCATACAGTGTAAGTACGTATGGTGAAAGAATACAACCCTGTTGCACACCTTTCTTAATTTTAAACCATCAGTGTTCATATGCTCTGTTCAAACATCTGCCTTTTGGTCTACATACAGATTCCTCATGAGAACAATTAAGTCTTCCAGAATACTCAGACTTCACGATGTTGTCCATAGTTTGTCATGATCCACACAATCAAAAGCCTTAGCATAATAGTCAATAAAGCACAGGTAAACATCTTTCTGATATTGTCTGCTTTCAGCCAAGATCCACTGGACATCAGCAATGATATCCCTCATTCCACAGCCTATTCTGAATCTGGCTTGAACCTCTGGAAGTTCTCTGCCAATGAATGCTTGCAGCCATTTCTGTATTACCTTTAGTAAAACTTTACTCACATGGGATATCAAAGATACTGTCCAATGATTTCCACATTCTGTTGGGCCACCTCTCTTTGGAGTGGGCACAGATACGGATCTCTTCCAATCAGTTGCCCAGATAGTTGTCTTCCAAGTTTCTTGGCACAAATTTATGGATATAGTAGCTCAAAATACCAACTGAGACGGAAGGAGTCTTCACATCAAGGATCAAACCTATGCCTTCTGTACACAGGGCTGATAGGGACAGACAACTTAGACATTGGCTACATAAAATGGGAGGATATAAAGGCACAAAGTGGCAGGCTTACAAGTTTTCAAGAGGGAGTTTAGTTTCAGAGTGTGCAGGAGAAGGTAGAATCCCCACCGAATAGTTTTCATCTAGTTTAGATGAGTCTGATGAAAGGAGATGGGGATAACATTCTTATGATTCAATAGTGAGTAATTGTTATCATGACTATTTGCGACTGTCACAACTGTACAGGTAGAATTTTTGTAACAAAAAGGAAGGAGTAGTTAATCTTACATTCCAGGAACAGAGGACTCTAGGACCATCAAGGGAGAAGAGCACAAGCAGAATGTGGGACCCTATCCAGAGAAGCAGCAACACCAAAGATAGAGGCAGAGACGATGCCATGGAGCTATAGAGCAGCTGAGGACTCTAGACTCATGGAAAGAGAAAGGCTGTGTGCTGGAGGCCAGGAGGCAGGCTTGTAGAATGTGCCCTTTGGTTGTTTAAATGATTATATATATATTCCTGAGTGTACAGAGGGAATAGAAGCAAATATTGTTGAATGATGATGCATGGAGGGGATTGTAATCATTGCAATGAAACGTATTATGATGAGTGCAAAACCAATGTTCTCCCACATGAACTATCACTCAATTCACAGTAAAAGCTTTTTATTTTTTTAAGGCAGAATCTGGGCCCCTCAGACTCAATGATTCCCTGCACTTTAGCAAGACCCCCAGGTGACCCATGTACACATGAAAGCTGGAGAAGCACTGCAGCACTGCTACTCCAGGATGAACTATTTATTTTCTAACTTGTTCATAGATATTGTTGCATACCTTCAAAGTTCCCAGACAGTACTCACTGTTTCTGAACCTCTTAAATCCAAAATGGCATATCCCCCTCAATATTCCCAGAGTTTAGAGAGACCCCTTCTTTGCAGCATCACTTAAGTCTCTACTAGATATGGTGACTCAGGGTCCAAAAGATAGTTTTGCTCACTTATTCCCAGCCTTGACTCTCTGGTTCCCTTCTGAAAGTGTTTTTAAAGTCTGCAGCAAATCCAATCCCAGCATCCTGATATTATAGCTTCTCTGTTCAAAACAGCCTCCCATCTTTCTTCATTGAACTATTAAAAGTAAATGAGTTGACTGGAAAACAATATGGCATTTCCTCAGAAGGTTGAAAATAGAAATACCCTATGATCCAG
>NW_006408557.1:8648486-8691252 GCF_000296735.1 Chrysochloris asiatica | reverse complement strand
CAGGGAAAATGATAGAGAAGAGAGATGCTCTGAGCAGACCCTTTGCAACAAGGGCATAGGGGATCAAGTGAAACAAATACATATGGTGATCTTGGAATCCTGAGATTCAGAGGATAGGACAGACAGGCGGACAGAGTGTCGAGTGGAAGAGGTAGCAGATCAGGACCAGCAAGAGAGAACAAAAATGGGGGGGGCGGGGGGGGGTGCGACGCTGAAGGCTGGCCTGGAATAGCAAGGCCATCTTGAACTTCTGTGAGCAGACGTGGATACAGTGGCCTGATAGCAATGTGTGTGTGGTGGAGTGGGGGAGGGGATATGGGGGGGGAGGGGTTCTCCTTGGTTTCCTGCAGCCTTCTGGTAGCTGGAGACATGGTCAACCCCTGCTCTCACCAGCCCAGTGGCAACTCCATCCTGAACAGTCTCTGCTCTACCTGGGGTTGGGCACTAAGCATACCACCCCTGCATCAGGAGGCATGTAGCACAAACAGTGAACAGGGAACTGCATTTACACTTACAGTCTCTCCTTTATCCACCAGGAGACAGGTGGTGAATGTCTGAGAGCCCAATGACATGCAGTCTGAAATTAAATATAACAGATAGTGGTTACAAATTGGGCTGCGAGCCTTAAGGTCAACGGTTTGAAACTACCAGCCACTCCGCAGGAGAAAGATGAGGCTTTCTACTCCTGTAAAGATTTACATCCTCAGAAACCCTGTATAGGGTCGCTATGGGTCGGAACCGACTCGATGGCACTTAACAACAACGACAATGTCAGCTTACAGGATGAAACATGACAGAGTGCTTCAAACAAATGACTAAAATACAGAATCAGAAAATGTGATATCAGCAATGGCATAGAACTACTTGATAAGGAATTTTAAAGAATGATATTTAGGTATCTTCAATGTATTGAAAGAGCGATTCAGAAAATGGAAGACAAAATCAAGGAAAACAGATAAAACTTTAGAAGAATTAATGAAAGAACTACAAGACCAAACTGACATTTTTTTTTTTTTTAAAAAGGAAACATGCAAAACCAGCAATTAGATAAACAGAATATGAATACTAAAACTTCAGAAATAGATAATACATTGAAAGGATAAAGAAGTAGGCTGAATCAATGGAAGGCCAAATTGTCTTCAAATTAATGAACTTGACATATCTCTCAATATTCACCTGCTAGAAGAATAAGAAAACTGAACATAAAACTTCCAAATGAAGAGGAAGCACATTTCAAGAAATACACAAAAATAAATCTAACTGCAACCCTAAAAACGAGACCCAGCCTTACTCCTAGACCTACCCCAACCTTAACATTTAATACTAACATTAAACCTTGTCCTAAACATACCCTAATATTACATGAAGTAGCCTAGACCTAGCCATATCCTAACCTAACACCTTACTCCTACCCTCATATATATATAATTTTTTTTTTTTTTTTTAAGAACAACAAATGGGTTTATTCTAAAGACAAAATGAAGATTTTCCCCAGGGAGTATCCCCTCCAAACAGCCAGTCTTTCCTATGATTTTCTTAGAGCAGTATGGCTACAAGGTCAGTCTGAACCACAAGGTCAGTGGTTCAAACTCACAAGCCACTCCTTGGAAACCCGTACAGGGTCACTATGAGTCAGAACCAACTTGATGATATTTAATAACAACAAGTCAGCTCTAAGACTTTACAGTTGTGCTCAGTCACACAGAAAGACTCCTCTAATCTCTCTGTCTCTTGAGATCCTTTCCCAGATTGATGCCTCTCACAACTGGCTCCATGTAGAAGAGCATTCCACCCTTCCCTCTCATTTCTCTCCTCTTTGCTGGACCATCAGTCTCCATCAAACAATTCCTCTCACAGACACATATGCACAATGTCCAATATGGTGTTTCTCCTCAATTTTCATCTGCATGCATACCACCTGGGGAGGTTGGTAAAGTGGAGATTCTGATTCAGTAGCCTAGGGTGGGTTCTAAGATTCTGCATAGACTCTCCCAGTAGTTTCCAGTACTGCTGGTTCAAGATCCACTTTCAGTAGGAAGCACTACAGTTGTAGTTAGGTGCTGTGAAGTCAGTTCCAACTCATAATGACCCTATGCACAACAGAACAAAAGCCATCCACACAACAGTAAAGTTGGAGTCCATTGTTGCTGCCACTGTGTCAATCCATCTCACTGAGGATCTTCCTCTTTTTTCACTTACTACTATAGGTTTTTAAACCAATTGGAGGCACTACCAAAGATTTTTAAATGAACTTTATGTATTAATAAAAGAGTCTGTGGCACTGCATGAAAATGTGCTCCCCAGGTGAGTTGTGTTTTACAAAGGCAGCTGCAAGAATTCTAGAAAGGAACTCTCTAGTATCTCCATAATGCCCATATCAGTTGGGACAGTAAAGTCCCTCTGAGACAGTGCCTTAGGGAGGGAAATGGCAGGGATGAAAGTACATAAGATGCTGCTTAGACCAGTCATGGGTTTTGTCTGATAGGAGAAAGAGGATGAAGAGGAGAGAGACTGTCTTCTGTTTATGCAACTAATATGTAGACCTGAAGTTAACCCTGCCCTGTGTGGATCATAAGTAATTATGAGTAACACTGTGAAGAGTTGGGAATTCCCAAGCACTTAATTGTGTTCATGTGAAACCGCACATGAATTAAGAGGCAGCCAATCAGACAGAACCTGGAAATACTGCATGGTATAAATTGGAAAAGATGTATGGCAGGGTTTTCCTTCACTGTATCTATGCAATCTATATGCTTAACAAATGACCCAAAAAGCCAGGCTATATGAAGAAGGATGTGACATCAGGATTAGAGAAAGACTCATTCACAATCTGATATATGTAGACACACTTTCACTAGGAGGTACTATTGTTGTTATTGCTAAGTTTTGTGAATTTATAGCAACCCTGTATAGTTTCCAAGGAGTGACTGGTGGACTTGAACTGCTGACCTTATGGTTTAAATTGACATTGCAGTCAATGCTTACCTATAGTGCCACACCAGGACACCAGGAGGTGCTACTACAGGTTTTTAAATAAATGCATGCATGAACAAAATAACCTCCAATTTGAAGCACTTGATGATGAAGGTAAAAGACTCCAGCCTTCAATAAGGATTGCACCAGATCATAAAAGAAACAAAAATCCTTACAACTGAACCAATATAAAATATCATGTAAAACAGTGAAAAAATTGAAGTTGCCAATGATTTCATTCTTCTGGGATCAACAATCAATGATCATGGAAGCAGCAGTCAAGAAATCAAACCATGCATTTCACTGGGCAAATTTGTTACAACAGACCTCTTTAAAGTGTTTAAAAACAAAGTTGTCACTTTGATAACAAGGTACATCTAATTCTAGCCATGATCATTTTCAATTGCTTCAGATACATTCAAACCCTGGACAATGAAAAAGAAACACTGAGGAAGAATTGGCATATTCCAACTGTGGTGTTGGTGAAGAATACTGAATACCCATGGACTGTCAGAAGAACCAAAAGAAACACTGTCTTGGCAGAAGTATAGCCAAAATGCTCTTATGAAGCAAGGATGGTGAAACTTCATCTCATTTACTTTGGTCATATCATCTAGAGGGACCAACTGCTGAAGAAAGACATCTTGTTTGGTAAATAGAGGGTCGGCAAATAAAAGGAGAGAGAGAGACAGAAGCAAATTGCCAGTGACTACAACAATGGGCTGAAATATTGCAACAGCTGTGAGGATGGCATGGAACGAGACAACATTTCCTTTTGTTGTAAATAGGTTGCTACAAGAGGAGAGGGAGCTGACTCGACATCTGTGCCTGACCCAAGCCATGGCATTTTCAATCACCTCATATGCATGTGAAAGTTGAACAATGAATAAGGAAGGCCACAGAAGAATCCATGCAGTTGACTTACGGCATTGGCAAAGAATACTGAAAGTATCACAGACTGCCAGAAGAACTAACAAATCTGTTTTGTAAGTACAACCAGAATGCTCCTTAGAAGTGAGGCTAATATGATCTCTAGTACTTTGGATATATTGGGGAAATGGAGAGTCAGCAAAAAAGAGGAAGACCTCTAATCAGATACATCGACACAGTCGCAGCTAGAAGGAGCTCAAACATAACAATAGTGAGGATGGTTCGGGGCCAAACAGTCTTTTGTTCTGTTGTGCATTCGGTCTCTATAAGTAGGAATCAACTTAACCACAACAGCATACGTAAGTATTGACTATGCTAAGGGTCTTAAAAGTAGGATGCTCTTGTCTCAAAAGTTCAAGCAGAACCCTAATTCTGTCAACACCCTGCAGGGCTGAAGGGAGGAAAATGAAAAGTCAGTGACCTTCAAATACACATGTTGTTAAATGCAAGTTGATTGCGACCCACAGTGCCCTTGTCCAGGGTTCCTGAGGTACAGCTGGTGGTTTTGAACTGCCAACCTTGTGGTTCACAGTCCAGTGCTGATTCTACAGTGACACACCAGTGGTCATATATTCTAAAGCGATGAGGAAAACAAGATTATTGTTCCCTTTCCGGATTTCTCCTTTGCTTGAGAAGGGATAAAGACATCCAATCTTGCTGAGACAGGAGAGCGTGAAAGGTCATTAATACCAAAAACTAGCCCAAGCCCCCTTTGACAAAGGAGCTATACTAACCATGTTTTGTTGCAAATAAGCATCCTCTTAATCAGGACTTAAAGGAAAACAGCTCAAATGGTTCACGAAATCATGCGACATTCATATGAACAGGTAGCTGGATCTATGATAACAAGGAATTCACCATTTGGTCAACTGAGATTCCAGCTCCATATCACTCATTAACTTTGGACAATAGGACAAGTTGAATCATGATTAATACATCTGAAAATTGAAGACATGATGGAGCTTGGATTCCATGAGTTTTAATTTTGTTTTTTCCTAATCAAAGGTACAGTCATGTGACCTAAGTTTCAAAGGGTCCCATGGGCATCTGACCTATCCTTTAGACTTGTGCACTCCAGAGGACTACATAAGCTCTAGGTAAGCGAGAAGAAAATATTAGAACCCCTATATCTATCTTAAGCTTCTCTAAAAATAAGAAAAATATTTATTTCATGTTTAAAGTAAGAGTTGATGAGGGTACCCACACTGAGTCTACATGTCAGCATATGTTGTTGTTGTTATGTGCTGTGGAGTTGGTTCTGACTCATAGCGACTCATAGGGTTTCCAAGGCTATAAATCTTTACAGGAGCAGAAAGCCTCATCTTTCTCCCATGGAACAGGTGGTAGTTTCAAACTGCTGACTGTGAGATTGGCAGCCTGATTCATAACCACTATGCTACCAGAGCTCCTTATGTCAGCATATACATAGTAATATATAGAAAGATATCTGTCACCCATTCAGGTGGAGGTCAGAAAGGAAGGATGCAGGATGTTCACAGGTTGCTTTTGACCTAGCTTGCTTTCAGATATAAACTCAAGGGTGAATCTACATTTTATGGGGCCTGAGCTATATGCTGTTGGGAATCCTCTTTACAAATTGAAAAAAATTACAAATACAGAATTAGGTATAAAACTTAAGCATATACATCATTATACATATCTAGCCCTTGCAGTGCAATGGATTATGAGTTGAACTGCTAACCACAGGTTAGCAGTTGGAATTTACCAGCTGCTCTATGGAAGAAAGATGATGAAAGAAAGATGCTCCCGTAAAGATTTACCATCTCAGAAACACTATACAGGTTTCCAAGTCAGAAATGACTCAACAGCACACAACTATATATAACATGTTATTGTAGCATTAATTATACACAATTTCTAAGTAAGTACATATTCATAAGAATAGGTTGGAGACCACAGCTTCAGATTATACATTTCATTCATTACACCAATATGCATCTACCTCTGGCTCTATTGGGGTCTCTCCCATGCTTATATTATTCACATATCTAATACACTTAACCCCTGCAACCCAGCCAAATGTGCCCTTCAGATCTCTCTAAAACCCAATTTTACTTCTTAATGAGCAGCTTCTGACCATGCTACATCACTTGGTTCCTTAAAATCACTGCCATTTTCTTCATTTGTGCTTGGACAAGCAATATGTGTATAAAAATATCTGCTCTTTCCTCTCACCTATGCCATTTGAGGTCTGAGTCTTTTCTCAATTCTTGACTTTTCTTAATTCATGCCCAGAGTAAAGATATCACAAGGGAGTCAGGCAGAGGGAAAACAATGCAAAGCAACATCTTGAAGTCCTGACTTAATAGCTTTCTTCAAAGGTTCCCTGTATCTGGACTCCCTAGGGGACTAGAGAGAAGAGGAGAGAAGAAGAAGGGAGGGGAGAGGAGAGTGAAAAGAACATTTCATCTTCCAAAAATAAGAGAGCACTTCATCTGCTCACAATGTGGTAAGACACTTATCTTCCATTATTACGCCACAGTTATTTGTGTATGATTTTTATTCAATCCACTAGACTGTTAACTTCCTGATGACAGCAATTCTTTCTTAATAGTCTTAGTGCCTTGCATAGAGACGGCTCAATCTATCTCCACGGATGAATTATAAAATTAACTGCACAGTTTGCTGTACCACCCCTACCCCTGGCATCCTTTCTCCCTTAATTTAAATCACTTCATACTTTAAACTGGGGAACTGACCCAACCTGCCAAGCCCATGGTCTGGGTGAAAGCTCCACCCACCAATTCCCAAGACTGAGATATACTAAAGAACTGGTCAATCAAAGCCCAGATTCTCCTGGTTGTGAGAAGTGTCCATACCCAAGCCAAGGCAATCACAGCAGATTTCCGATCATAAGAGATTCACCAACTCTCTCCTACTGGAGTTGGGAGGGGTACGAACAAGCAAAAGGCTGCTAAGTCCAAACGTAGATCAGCAACAAAGGAAAGAGAGTCAAATCAGGAGGCAGTGAGACCAGACCCTGATGGCATCACATGTTGTCCGGGAATACCTGACGCCACACACATCATGCACTTCTCAGCTACCTGGCTCATTGTTCCTTCCATTTTAGCCTGAGCCAGATTGAGCATGTTTATCTTTAACAGAAACTGAGAGCCTTCTAGCTGATGTTGTTGTTGTTAAGTGCTGTCGAGTCAGTTCTGACCCATAGTGACCCTGTACAGGGTTTCCAAGGCTATAAATCTTTATGGGAGCAGAAAGCCTCACCTTTCTCCTGCGGAGCAGCTGGTAGTTTCGAACTGCTGACCCTGCGGTTCGCAGCCCTATTCATAACCACTACGTTACCAGAGCTCCTTTCTAGCTGATGTAGGAGACACAAATAAAGTCTGGTGGAAATTCAAAACTTAGTAAAGCACTTCCCCAAGCTCCCTGCCTTCAGCCTCACTGTTCCCATCATGCTGCATGGCTTGGCAGAAGGCTTTCTTTTCTCTGCATAGATGTTCTTCCTCCTCCTGCCATGAACATTGTGGCTGTTATTAGCTGCTGTCAAATTAGACCTGACCCGTGGCCACTGCATGTAAGACAGAATGAAACATTGCTCGGTCCTGCACCATCCTCATAATCACTGGTATGCTTGACCTCCTTGTTGTGGCCAATGTATATTTTTAGCTCCTTCCAACCTAGAGAATTCATCATTCAGCACTTCATCTGACAATTTTCTGTTGTGATCCATTTTTTCATTGACTAATACTTCGAATTAGGTCACCAAGACTTTCTTCTAGTCCTAGTCTGGAAGCTCAGGTGAAACCTGCCTACCATGGATGAACCTGTTGGTATTTGAAAGTCCAATGGCATTGCATCCAGCAACACACAAGTCACCACACTATGACAAACTGGCATACAAGTAAGAAACTATGAGCACAAAGCCTCCCAAATGGCTTCTTTGAGCAAAGCAAATTAAGCTATAAGCTATAAACACATCAGAAAAATTGTGAAAATTTTAGGATAACAATGGTGTAGGAGGGATTCAAGTATAGACTCCAAGGGATGTCAGCTGACCGCTGATGGTAAAACTTAACGTAACAGTATCAAAAATGCCCTGCCATTACAGGCCAGCTGATGGCCAGAAGTTGGTCCCATCAAACAAGCAAAAGTCTCAGATATCATTGTTATATTGCAGTAACAATGCTTTAAATGAGCAATACAATTTTTATAGTGTTGGGAGATATCCTGGGTTAGGTTCCCAGAAAGTCAAGCCTGAGACCAAGGCTTGGTTGCAAGTACTTTATTCAGAAGAGATCCCAGGATGAAGAGTGAGGAACCAGGGAAAGCAGACAAGGAAGGGACAAGGATACATGAGGGTGTATAACCAAGGTTGCTGCTAGAGGCAACAAGGGCTCAGTTCCACAGAAGTCCGGAGATGTATCTAGAACACTTACAAAAATAGTTTAATTGAAAGACGAGGGCTGTGGTTCCCCAATCCTCTATTAACTCTTCTCAAACTTCACTTTTGGGTGGCACAAGCCATTTCCCATCTATTTGAGAAGACCCTAGGCCAGGAATTAGAAAGAAACATGGCCGATATTTGAGGGGGCACAGCTACTGCAATGGAGGTCTGATCCCACACCGAACCTCCCACCCCCAGAACAGTGATTGAAGTTTAAAGAGGTTGAGGAGATGTTACTTACCAAAAGCAACTTTGGTCTCCTCTTGGAAATAACTTCTTATGAGGCAAATGGGAAACTGTGATGTGCCCAGAATTATGGAGACATAGATTTTCTGATAATGTTTCCTCTTCTCTTCTCACCATGGAACTTGACTATCATAACTAATACATCCTCTTAATGCCTCAGAATTAGAAAGACAAGACTGAGAAGGAGAAGAAGAGTGAAGTTTCCATTTAAGCACAAAACCACTTTGTCCTCACTTCTTCCTATTCTTGAACCCTTTGTTGTACCTTGTTAAGTTGGATATTGAAACCAACAATGGAAAAGTAACAAGATTTAGCAAAAAGAAAGATAGGGTCCAGGACCTCTGGGGTTTACATCCCAGGTTAGCGATCCCCACATAAGAAAGGGAAGACAGGGAGAAAGTGTGCACAGGGTCCAGATGTGGGATCAGGTGAAGCCACCACCTGCCACACTGAACAATGGGTAGGCTTGTTTTCCACATTTCATGTAGACAGTATTGCCTCCCTGGCTCTACTCTCATTAGCCCCTACCAGTATACAAGCAGGCTTCAAGAAGTTTGTGGAAGAATGGAAGTAGAAGATATTGGGGAGAGAGAGGCAGCAAGATAGCGGCCTGGGCAGAAGCGCTCTACAGACTCTATAGCAACAATACAGAAAAACCAGATGAAACAGATGCGGACGACAGTCCTGGAACCCTGAGCTTCAGATGAAGGGATAGAGAAGTGGACTGAGTGATTACTAAGACAGGAAACTGAACAGACATTGTAAAATAAAAAAATTTAAAAAGGAAACTGACATGTGACCGATTCTGGCTGGCCAGACACAGCATGGCCATTTTAAACTTTTATGAGCAGCTTGGTGGCAGAGGCAAACTGATAAGTAGCAGAGATAAAGGTGCGATTTGTTTCTTGTTCCCCATCCTCCCCTGGCAATCAGAGGTGTGGTCAGCCCCAATTCAAGTACACCCCGAGCCAAGGTCCTACACTACTGGCTGTCAGAGTTGCATGGTGGTAAGCCACCTGGTTGTAAGCCACATCAAAGTGAATTGGGGACTACATATACCCACCCCAGCATCTAGATTCCGGTGAGGACTGCTCCTGACCAGCCAAGTCAGTTCTCACTAGCTCTGAACTAGCAGAAACTCTTGCCCCAGGCTCCCTCTTGGCCAGAAAGGCTTTGATCCTAGCAGCTTTGGGTCTGCACAGATGACTTCTAGATTGGACATGCAGAATAGACAACACCTAAGTCCTAATGTGGCACTGTGGGTTAATATGCTGGACTGCAAGATCCATTTGAGTTGCAAGGTCAGTGGTTCAAGCTCACTAGCCATTCCTCAGAAACCCTACATAGGGTCACTGAGTCAGAACCAACTTGACAGCACTTAACAGCAGCAACACCACCAGGCCTATAGGAACTCCATCTATGTCATTCCTTGCCACCATGTCATTCCTTGCCACCATGTCATTCCTTGCCCACTCACTGTGTGAGATCCTTGGCAGGCAGAAGCCCTCAGAGGTCTGGCACTGGTCAGGGTTTTTTCCTTTCAATATTTTCAGATGTTTATTCCTTTTTCCTTTCTTTTGTTGTTGTTGTTGTTAAGTACCATGGAGTTGGTTCCGACTCATAATGACCCTGCACAGGGTTTATGAGGCTGCAAATCTTTACAGGAGCAGAAAGCCTCATCTTTCTCCTGCGGAACAGCTGGTAGTTTGAACTGCCAACCTTGAAGTTCACAGCCCAATTTGTAACCACTACACTACCAGAGCTCCTTTACCTTCTATTATTTTTAATCCTTTCAGCTTCTACTTTCATTTTTCTTCTTTTCTTCTGTTTCTCTCCCCCCACTTCCCCTGGCTTCTTCTTTCTTTTTTCATTTTTTGCTCTTGATTTTTGTTTGCCAACTCTGATCTCTTTCTCACTTCTTTAGCCCTCTTCCTAATTGTATTTAGTGCTCCCCCCCCCCCTATTTATTTTCTCTCTTGTTTTTCTTTTCCATATTTCTTACCCTATTTTCTCTTTTGGTCATTATTATTTTTTTGGCTGTTGCTCGTTTTGTTTTTTCTTTCTTATGTTTTCAGCATTACAAAAATTTTTTTTTTTTGCTGTTGTTTGCTTGTTTATTTGTTGTTATTTCCTCTTATGTATGTGTTTTCTCTTCTTGTCTCACCTGATAAGAGACAGCAACCATGCCTACACAGTCAATCATAACTATACCCAGTGTAGCCCCCCTACACAGGGCAAGAACCCAGCTGGTCTACAACTGATCAGTTGACAACAGTCCACATCAGCCAAACCCACCCAACACTGAGCTGTAAAAACAGTGAATGGTGCACAAACTACCTTTCTCTGGTCACATCCAACAAGAGGCAGATGGTGAGTGCCTAAGAAGATACTAATATACAATAAACAATTAAATACAAATACAGCAACCACAATGTCTCTGAGGAAACAGACAATTTCTATTCACGCGAGGAGACAAGACAGAGTAGTTCAAACAAGTGCCCAAGGCACACACAGAAAAGGTTTTAGAGGAAAAAAAGACATTGAAACTACCTGAAAAAGAATTCAAGATAATGATATTTAAGTACATTCAACTGCTTGACATAAAATTGGAAGAATGCAAGGAAGAATTCAGAAAAATACTACAGGAACAAAAAAATAAATAAATAAATAAATAAATAAATAAAAGATTGGAGACTATACAAAGTCTCCAAATAGAAATCCAGAAGATTAATATTAAGATTTTGGAAATGGAAAATATATTGTAAAGACAAAGGAATAGATTTAAATACATGGAAGTCCGAATTAATGAACTTGAAAATAAATCTCTATGTACTGGTATACTAGCAGAACAATCAGAAAAAGAAAGAAAAAAAATATGAAGAAAACCTAAGATTCATGTGGGACATCATGAAGGGTAACTGGAATTCGAGAACAACAACAACAAAAAGAAAAACACATACAACAACCAAAAATAGCAAAGCTGTTGGAAAAAAACTTCCCTAACATCATGAAAGAAGAGAAGCATTCAAGAAGCTGAGAAAACTCCAAACAGAATAGACCCCAAAATGAAAACCCCAAGACATATCATAATCAAATTCTCCAAATTCTAAGACAAGGAAAGAATCCTTAGAGCAGCTTGAGAAAAACAAAGTTACCTACAAGGGTGAACAAATAAAACTTACCTCTAATTCCTCATCAGAAACCATGCAGGTAACAGGACAATGGGAAGACAAATACAAGATTCCAAAAGAAAAAAAAACTTGCCAACCAAGAATTATATACCAAGCAAAACTGTGCCTCAAATACACAGTGAAATTAGAACATTTCCAGAAAAACAGAAACTAAAGAAACTTATAATAACCAGATAACCAGATGAACATTACAAAAAAATTAAAGGAGGTTCTTGGGACTGAGAACAAACAACAGATAACAACCTGAGATTAAAATACACAACACCACCCAGAATTCAGATATAGAAATATCCAAAGTAAAACAAAGCTACAAGACTGAAAACAGGGAACCAGAAATATCAATTCATAATGAAGACAACTACAAAGCAAAAAGAGGCAAAAATGTACTTACAAAATTTCCAAATGGAGAGAAAGTCAAGTTGATTTCAAAATAAAACAGACCATTTAAAACTGGGGAATACAATAATAAATTACAGGATAATCTCAAAGAAAATTAATATACCTTCACATTAAAACAAGAAAAAAGAGAACATTAAAGATTTAGTAACATAAAAACAACAGAAATTAAGAAAAGTACAAAAAAACACACTAACAAAATGAACTCAGCACAGAAAAATATGAAGAACAAAGAAATCAGCAGCACCACAAAAAAGCACATAGCAAAACAACATCAAGCAATTCATACCTATTGATAATTAGACTGGATGTCAATGGATTAAATGCGCCTATCAAGAGTCAGAAAGTGGAAGAAGGAATAAGAATGCTGTCTACAGGAGACACACCTTACACACAAAAACAAAAAAATCTAAGGATGGGGAAAAAATATATCAAGGCAACAGCAATCAAAAACAACAGGAGTAGCAACAGTAAGTTCTGATAAAATAGATTATAAGGCAAAAACCAGCATAAAAGACAAAGAAAAGCATTAAAGAGTCAATTGACCAAGAGGACATAACCATAATGAATATCTATACTCCCAAAGAAAAAGGTTCAAAATACATACATCGACTCTAATAAACTTTAAGAAAGAAACAGAGAACTGTACATTAATAGTAGGAGATTTAATATGCCAATTTTGATGAAAGATAGAACAACTAGAAAGAAACTCAACAAAAACACAGAAGAACTAAACAACACAATCAACCAATTTGACCTCATAGATTTATACAGAGCACTCAACCAAAAAAAGAAACACAATACACATTCCAGTACACATGGAACATCCTCCAGAATAGACCATATTTTAGGCCACAAAGCAAGCCTCGCAAATTTAAAAACACTCAAATACTACAAAGCATCTTGTAGATCATAACACTATAAAATTCAAAATCAATAATAGAAACATCTGGGGGAGGATCAAATACATGGAAATTAAATAACACCCTGCTTAAAAGCTACTTGGTAACAGAATACATTTAAAAGGAATTAAAAAAAAAAAATCCTCAAATCAAATGAGAATGAAAATACTGCATACCAAAACCTTTGGGACACAGCAAAAGTAACGCGTAGAAGGCAATTTATAGCAATAAACATGCTTCCTAAATAGAAGAAAAAAACAAAATCAACACATTAACCCAACACTGCCAACAATTAGAAAAAAAGCATAAGAAAAGAAATAGTGGAGATAAGAGTAGAAATAAATGAAACAAGAAACATAAAAACAATAGAAAGAATCAATAAGACAAAAACTTGGTTCATTGAAAGGATTAATGAAATCAATTGAAAAACCATTAGCAAATCTAAAAGAAAAGGAGGAGAAGATACAAATTGCATGAATAAGAAATTATAAGGGTGAAGCCACAACAGAACTGATGGAAATAAAAAGGGTAATAACAGAATACTATGAAGAGTTTTTTTCCAATATATAAGAAAATCTAGAAGAAATCTACATTCTTTTTGTTTTCTTTTTGGAAATCACTACCTATGCCTACACTAGTACAGAATGATGAAGAAAGCTTGAACAGACATCTAACAAAAGGCAAAATTAATCAAGACATTCAAAATAACAATAATAGTAAAAAACAAAATAAAACACAAAAATAGTACAGGCCCAGATGGCTTTGCTGGTGATTTCTACCAAATATTCTGAGAAGAGCTGAGACCAATTCTACTTAAACAATTCCAGAATATAGAAAAGAATGAAACTGCTAAATACATTTTATACACTTATTTATACATTTACAACCCGCATACCAAATTAAAAGAAAAAGAAAGTAAGCAAAGACATCACTAAAATAAAAAATTATAGGTCAATATTCTTCATAAGTACAGATGCAAAAAACTTTCAACAATATCCTAGCCAATATAATTCAACAATATATCAAAAAATAATACATCATGACCAAGTAGGATTCATACCATCTATGCAAGGATGGTTCAATATTGCATAAACAACCATCATTATTGTTGTTGTTGTTAGGTACTGTCTAGTTAGTACTAACTCGTAATGATCTTATGTACAACAGAACGAAACACTGCCCGGTTCTGCGCCAACCTCAAAACCATTGCTATGCGTTAGCCCGTTGCTGCTGCCACTGCGAAAATCCATCTCGTTGGGAGTCTTCCTCTTTTTTGCTGACCCTCCACTTTACCAAGCATGATGTCCTTCTCCAGGGACTGGCCCATAATGATAGTATGTCCAAAGTATGAGAGATGAAGTCTGGCCATCCTGGTTTCTAAGGAGCATTCTGGTTGTAATTCTTCCAACATAGATTTGTTTGGGTTTTGGCAGTCCATGGTATTTTTAATATTTTCCTCCAATACCATAACTCAAATGCACAAATTCTTCTATGGTTTTCCTTATTCAGTGTCCAACTTTCACATGCACATGAGATTGAAAATAAACTTGGATCAGGTGCAACTTAGTCCTTAAATGGGTATGTTTGTTCTTGAACGCTTTAAAGAGGTCTTATGCAACATGCTCGGGTAGCATAGTGGTTATGAATCAGGCTGTGAACCGCAAGGTCAGCAGTTCCAAACTACCAGCGGTTCCATGGGAGAAAGATGAGGCTTTCTGCTCCCATAAAGATTTACAGCCTCGGAAACCCTGTACAGGGTCGCTATGGGTTGGAACGGACTCGACGGCACTTAACAATAACAATGCAACATATTTGTCAAATGCAATACATCATGTGATGTCTTGACTGTTGATTCCATGAGTGTTCATGGTTAATCTTAGCAAAATGAAGTCTTTAGCAACTTCAATCTTTTCTCCATTTATCATGATGTTATTAATCAGTCCAGTTGTGAGGATTTTTGTTTTCTTTACATTGAAGTGCAACCCATACAAAAGACTGCAGTCTTTGATCTTCATCAGTAAGTATTTTAAGTCCTCTTCACTTTGAGCAAGCAAAGCTGTATCATCTGCATATTGCAAGTTGTTAATGAATCTTCCTCCAATCACGATGCCACATTATCCTTCATATAATCCAGCTTCTCCAATTATTTGCTCAGCATACAAATTGAGTAAGTATGGTGAAAGTATACAACCCTGTCGAACACACCTTCCCTAATTTTAAATAATTCAGTGTTCTCTTGCTCCATTTGAACAACTGGTTCTTCATCAATGTAAAGGTTCTTCATGAGCACAATAAACTGTTCTGGAATATTCCTTCTCCACAATGTTGTCCATAGCTTGTCATGATCCACACAATCGAAAGCATTTGCATAGTCAGTAAAGCACAGTTAAACATCTTTCTGATATGCTCTCCTTTCAGCCAAAGTCCATCTGACATCAGCAATTATATCCCTCATTCTACATCCTCTGAATCTGGCTTGAACCTCTGGCAGTTCCCTGTCAACGTCCTGTTATAGCCGTCTAAGAATTAAAAATTAACATAATCCACCATATACAGAAACTAAGGAAAATAAGCACATGATCATATTGATTAATGCATAAAAGGCATCTGATAAAAACCCAACACTCATTTCTTATAAACATACTCAGCAAAATATGACTAAGAGGGAAATTCGTCAACATAATTAAGGACATATATACAAATCCTGGTGTGGTGCTGTGGGATAATGTGTTGGACTGCAAAGTCAGTTTGAATTGCAAGATTGGTGGTTCAAGTTCACCAGCTGCTCCTTGGAAGCCCCATACATGGTCGCTATGGGTCGGAACCGACTTGGCAGCACTTAACAACAATATACAAAACCAACAGCCAATATTACTCTCAATGGAGAGAAAGTGAAAGCATTCCAAGACTCCCCAATAGCCACTGTTGTTGGTAAATGCTGTTGAGTCAGTTCAGACTCATAGCGGCCCTGTACAGGGTTTCCAAGGAGCAAGTAGTGGGTTTGAACTTGTGATTTGTAGTACAGTGCTGATCCTACATCACCTCAATTAGAGAGACACAAATAGAAAGTTGCAAATCAGAGCAATAATGAGATATCATCTCACGCCAGCATTAATAGTAAAGTTCACATCAACATAAAACAACAAATGTTGGCAAAGGTGTGGAGATACTCAGATCTTCCTACACTGCTGGTGGTACTATAACATGACCCAGCAATACCTCTATTTGGTATATATCCCCAAGAAATCAGAGCCATGACACAAGGAGATATGTATACACCCATGTTCATCACAGCACTGTTGACATTAGCAAAACATTGAGGAAGCCTAATGCCCATCGATGGATAAACAAACTTCAGTACCTATACACAACGGAATACTACACACAGCTGAAGAATAACAATGAATCTGTGAAACACCTCATCAAATGGATAAACTTAAAGGGCATTATACTGAGTGAAATTAGTCACCAAAGGACACATTTTGCATGAACCCACTACTGGATAAACTCAAAAAAAGATTTTCATGCTAAAAGAAACATTCTTTGATGATTACCAGGGGTGGGAGGAAAGGGAGGGTAATTCACTGGCTAGAGGGTAGATACATGTAACTTGTGTGATGGGGAATGCAATAAATAACAAGGGGGAGGCTGTCAGAAGAATGGTGAAGCTACAGAGAGAAATGCAAGGATTAAGAGGATAGAGGTCATATACACAACCCTGCAAAACAGTGTTTACTGGGTAGCTATATGGACAGATACAAACAGGCTAAAGGGATATTGAAAGGAGAGTGGGCATATACCCACATTCTATTAGGGCCTGTCTTTGGAATAGGCACAGATATGGATTTCTTCTGATCTGTTGGCAAGGTAGCTGTCTTCCAAATTTCTCAGCAATGACAAATGAACACCTCTAGTGTTGCATCCGTTTGTTTAAAGATTTCAGTCTGTCATCCTTCAATTCCTGGAGCCTTGTTTTTGGCTAATGCCTTCAGTGTGGCTTGGACTTCCTCCTTCAGTACTGTCTATTCTTACTCATATGCTACTTCAAACACATTAGGGTTTGACAGAGGCAATTTGTACATGGGTACTTACCTTTGCTGCAAACAGACCTCTGAATACAGTGGAGCATCCAGGGGGCAAAATGAACAGACTTCTTAGACATTACTAAACACCTTGAGGCAATTAATTTCTAGGCCTGGGGCATCAGGAGCATAGTCTTAGGGGTCACTATGGTCAACTGGCCCCAAAGATACTGTTTTGCATCGTACTTTGGTGAATAGCAACTGGGATCTTAAAAACTCATAAAAGGCCATCTAAGGTGGTCTCTCCATGTATGGAGGAAACAAGAGTGATGAAAATTGAAGACACTTAGAATCAATTAGTCCAGTGAACTAATGGAACACGTAAGCCTCAGTCTCTATGATCCTGAGACCAGAATAATTGGATGATGCCTGGCTACAATTGCAAACTGCTCTGAAAGGGATCTCGTTAGAAGGTTCTGGGTAGAGTAGGAGAAAATATGGAACATTAACTCAAAATAATAAAAAATACCAGGTTTACTGGTCAGAAAAAGACTGGAGGAACCTGAGACTATGACCATCAGCCACCCTTCATGTCTGGAATGCCACTCACCCTGTTGTTATTAAGTGCAGTTGATTTGGTTCCTACTCATAGCAACCCTATATGAGGTTCCCAAGGAGTGGCTGGTGAGTTTGAACTGCCGACCTTGTGGTCCAAATCAACACTGTGGTCCAGTGTTTCATTCTACATCACCATACCAGGATTTAGCCTACTGGTCCAATTTTTAGTCAAGGTATTTAGAGGGGACAACAACACAAGCAAGGTCTGCTCACCAAGGAATTGTTACCCATTCAAGATCAAAAGGGCAACATTTACCTCAGGACAAAGTTTAGAAAGGTTGGGAAGAAGGGTGGAATGGAAATAGGAACCACAGGGAGGAATTGAGGTAATGGTTACATGGAGGGAAAGGTATGATTTGTTGAATATAAAACTGATGATCTTCTTGTAAACCTTCACTCTATTCACAATTAAAAACTTGAAAAAAAAAGATGATGGGATTTTTCCACAAACTTTTTGAAGCTCCCTCACATGTTTTGATTATCACTTAAAATCCATAGTTCTACAAAGAGTCTTTTCAAGACAAACTAGGACCTTACTATAAAGCACATCAAATTTCCTCTAGTTACTACCCTTTGTCCAATTCCAAAATCAATTTCACATTTTGATATTTGTTAGAGAAGTATCCCTTTCTTGGTACCAAATTTTGTCTTAGTTTCTGAGTGTTGCCATAACAAAAATAACACAAGTGGATGATTAGAAATTTATATTCTCAGTTGATGAAGCTAAGAGTCTGAATTCAGGCTCTCAGGAAATGCTTTCTCTCAAGGCCAGATTCCTCATGGTGGCAAGGTAGCTGCAGCAGTTCCAGATATTGTCTCTTCATACAGACAGAGAAGTATATATGTGCAGCTTTCCAAGAGGCATAAGAGGCCGTCCTCCCACCTATAATGGGTCCCTCACATCTCAGTGAATGGAGCCACTCACCACTCTTTGAACCAATCACCAAGTGGGTTATGCATTGGTGGCTATCTTATATAAGAAAGGAAAAGAAAGGAGAGAACACAACTAGGCCTTTGATGACATCACTAATCCACTGATGAAACTAGCCTGAAAACCATCCTACTTACCAGAGGTCTTTGACAATAAGCCTTCCGCATGGGTTATGCATTTTGGATGATTTTCTGTTTTTGGCAATATATAGCAACTAATCCTTTGTTAAGAAAATGTTAAATATTGCCATGAAAAATATGAGACCTTGGTTCAAAGTATTGCTCTGACCCAAAGGAATGGGGAAATCATCAGACAATCTCTTTGATAGCCCAATGCAAGTAAAGTTTACTACAGGTAATACAGAAATGGCTACGATTATACATTGACAGAGAACTTCCAGAAGTTCAAGCCGGATTCAGAAGAGGCCGTGGAATGAGGGATATCATTGCTGATGTACAATGGATCTTGGCTGAAAGCAGAGAATATCAGAAAGATGTTTACCTGTGCTTTATTGACTACGCAAAGGCTTTTGATTGTGTGGATTATGGCAAGCTATGGACAGTACTGTGAAGTATGAGTATTCCGGAACACTTTATTGTGCTCATGAGGAATCTGTACCTGGACCAAGAAGCAGTTGTTCAAACAGAGCATGGGAACATTGAATGTTTTAAAATTCAGAAAGGTGTGTGACAAGGTTGTATTCTTTCATCGTACTTATTCAACCTGTATGCTGAGCAAATAATCTGAAAAGCTGGGTTATATGAAGAAAAACATGGCATCAGGATTGGAGGAAGACTCATTAACAACCTTCAATATGCAGATGACACAACTTTGCTTGCTGAAGTAAAGAGGACTTCAAACATTTATTGATGAAGATCAAAGAGCACAGCCTTCAGTATGATTGCACCTCAATATAAAGAAAACAAAAATCCTCACCACTGGACCAGTAAACAACATTCATATCAATGGAGAAAAGACTGAGGTTTTCAAGGACTTCATTCTTCTTCGATCAACTATCAACACTCATGGAAGCAGCAGTCAAGAAATCAAACGACGTATTGCATTAGGCAAATCTGCTGCACAAGACCTTTTTAAAGTTTCAAAGAGCAAAGATGTCAGCTTGAAGACTAAGGTACACCTGACCCAAGCCATGGTATTTTCAATAAATTCATATGAATGCGAAAGCTGAACAGTGAATAAGGAAGACTGTAGACCAACTGATGCTTTTGAGTTACGGTGTTGGGAGTAGAATACTAAAAATGCCATGGGCTGCTAAAAGAACAAACAGATCTATCTTGGAAGAAGTGCAGCCAGAGTTCTCCTTGGAGGCCAATATGGCCAAACTTCATCTCTCATACTTCAGACATATTGTCAGGAGGGACCAGTTCCTGGAGACAGATATCATGTTTGGTAAGGTAGAGGGTCAGAAAAAGAGAAAGACTCCCAGCGAGATGGATTGGCGAAGTGGCAGTATCAATGGGCTCAAGTGTGGCAACGATAGTAAGGTTAGCCCAGGATCAGGCAATATTTCGTTCTGCTGTGCATAAGGTCGTAGTTTGTGTGCCCCTTGGATTAGAGCCCTAAAGCAGTGTTTTCTTTTGCCGTGTTCCCTAGAAACATGTTCAGAGTGACTCTGACCAAAAGTCTTCACTCCCCTGTCCGTGCTCAATTTTGAACCTGGTGAGTAAAATTAGAGGCCCAGGAGTGGGCTGTTGGGAGATAGCAGAGCTGCTGGAGAGGGGTTTATGAAGGTTCTGCCACAAGAAACTTGCATCTGCCACAAGACTGAACACTTGCAGCTGTTATATAAATGAAGAAAGGTAAAAAGAGAGATTCATTTGTTTAGGAACATTCCAAATAAGGACTTACCCAAGTGCAGGTGCTGAAGAATGCAGAAGTTGGCTGGGCTCATAGCTTCTGGATTGAGGCTTACACTCTCAAAAGGAATACAAGTCACATGCAGATGCAGATGTGACAGTAAAACTTCCCAATCCCAGTATCTCCAAAAAGGGATATAATTTAGAATTCTGAATATCCCTTTAGCACCCAACAAAAGTCAAGAAAAAGAATTGGCATTCTGTAAAATTCTGTCAGTCTGTCCTACTGTGGTGGCTTGCATGTTGCTGTGAGGCTGGAAGTTAAGCCATTGGTATTTCAAATACCAGTGGATCACCCATGGTGGGCAGATTTCAGCAGAGCTTCCATATAAAAACAGACTATGAAGAAAGACCTGATTAAAGGAGATGCGGATAGATCTCTTGCGATACAATAGTGAATAACTGTTATCAGGACTGATTGTGAGGGTTGGAAATGTAAAGGTAGACGTTTTGTAGCAAGGAGGGGAGTGATTGACTTTGCAGTCTAGGAGCGGAGGACCCTGGGAGCATCAAGGGAGAAGAGTGGAGAGCAGGACCCTACCCAGAGAAGCAGTGACGCCAGAGATGGAGGCAGAGACGATGACGTGGAGAGATGAAGCAGCTGGGGACTTTAGACCCAGAGAGGGAGAGAGGCTGTGTGGATGACTGGGGGACAGGCTTGCAGGGTATACCCTTTGGTTGGTTGATGATGCATGGAGAGGATTGTAACCATGGCAATGAAACGATATACGATAGAATGAATGTAAAGCTAATGTTCTCCCATGTGAACATCACATAATTCACAATAAAACATAAAAAAAAAAAAAAAAAAAAGAAATACCTGACAATCTACTGCCCAAAATTAGCCAGTGAAAACGCTATGGGTCACGATAGGATAACTTTGTACATTTCATTCTATTATACCATGTAAATCAGTAGTGACTGCATAGCAGCTAAAAAAAACAACGAATATTTCCTGGAGGACTAATCTTCAAAAAAAAAAATAATAATAATAACATCTCTTTTAGGCCTCCTTGAACGTGAAATTAGGGGCCAATGTGTAGGTTTTAGCATTATGTTTTAACAGTATGGTCTCAAGCTGGACCATTACAGGCCTGAGAAGTTCAGTCCCTTGTGTTTGGCTAGGCTTCTAGGGAACTCTTGTGCCAACTGGGGATTTACTGCTTGTTCCTATCTGCCTGCCTCTCAGCAGCAATGGTCTTGGAGTTAACCGCCAAGAGGAAGATTGATGGAGGATACCATTTATTCAGCCTCAGACTGTAAATTTTTCAAACAGGCCTGTCCATGTTTATAGATTGCTGTTGGAGGCTCACAGGGGCAGGCGGGTGTGGTGGCCCTAGCTCTCAGCTCACCTTACATGACTCTCTATCTCCTTCCAGGATTTCTCTTTAAAAACCCTTTTTTAAAAAAAAAATAATAATAAATGGTTATTCACAAAGACCCATGTGAACTTTTTTCAAGTTGGGTTCTAGCCATAATATCAGATGAGTCACCAGATGTCTAAACCTGGGGATCATTTCATGGAAGAATATAATTTTAGAACTGGGAGGGTCCTTAGAGGGTATGCAGAATGAAGATATCCGAAGGAAACATAACGTGAGCCATGTAGGCAAGTTCAAATTTTCTGGAAGATTTATCTCAAAAAAATAAAAAGAAACAGGTGAGGTTAATTTTAATAATATATTTTACTTAATCCAGTGTGTCTGAAATATAATTATTTCAACATTTAATAAACATAAAAATTATTTACAAGCTTTATTGAGATACAACATTTGCTATTGTTATTGTTCTGACTCATAGCGTCCTCCTCACAACTGTCATGTTTGAGTTGACTGTTGCAATCACGATGTCAAATCATCTCCTTCAAGGTCTTCCTCTTTTTCACTGGCCTTTTGCTTTGCCAAACATGCTATCATTCTTGAGGTACAGGTCCCTCCTGATAGCGTGTCCAAAGCCTGATAACATGTCCAAAGTATGTGAGACAAAGTCTGGCCATCCTTGCTTCTAAGGAGCATTTTGGCTGCACTTCTTCCAACGCAGATTTTTTTTCATTCTTCTGGCAATAAATACTATAAAATTCATCCACTTAAAGTGTGCATTTAAGTGTGTTTTAGTATCTTTGAAATGTTGTGTAGCTATCATCGTAACCTAATTTTAGAATATTTTATCACCCCTAAAAACATCTTAAACTCATTAGCAGTCGCTCTCTCCTAACCACTCATCTAGTTTCTATTTCTATGGATTTGCCTATTCTTGACATTTCATATCCATGAAATTATATGAGGTTTTTGTTCACTGGCCTCTTTCACTCAGCATTCTGCTTTCATGATTCACCCAAGTTATAGCATATACCAGTACTTAACTTCTTTTTATGGCTGAATAATACTCCACTGTATGGATAAAAAGTTAGGATCCATGGTAATGCAGTGATTAAGAGTTCAGCTAAATAAGTGGTTAGAACCCACCTGCTGCTCTGTGAGAAAGTGATGTGGGAGTCAGCTTCTGTAATGACTTACATTCTTGCAAAACTATGAAATGTGATACACATTACCAACACTTTGAGGGGAAGATTTTCTGGGTCTGGGGGCTCAGGACCATAGTCTTGGGGTACATCATAGTAAATTGGCACAACATAGTCCACAAAGACAGTGTTTTACATCCTAGTTTGGTGAGTAGCAACTGAAAATCTTTAAAGCTCATGAACGGCCCTTTAAGGTGTAACTATTGGTCTCCCCCTGTCCAGAGGAAATAAGAGTGATGAAAACTCAAGATTATGGGAAATAATGAGTCCAATGTACTAATGGACCAAGGAAACGTCAGTCTTCATGACCGTGATACCAGAAGAACTAGATAGTACCCAGTTACTACTACCAACTCCTCTAAAATGGATCACATTAGAAGGACTTAGATAGAAAGAGAGAAAATGTAGAACAAAGCTGAAAAATCATTAAAAAAAAAAAAAAAAAAAAGACCAGACTTACTGGTCAGGTAGAGAACTGGTGGCACTCAGAGACTAAGACCCTCGTTCACCCTGTAGGTTGGGAATTGAATTCACCCTCCTGGTTCAATTTTCAGTCAAGCAATAAATAGATATATGGTGCTGGGGCCAGGGGCGTGGTGGGAGGAGGAGCCAATAACACTAGTGACGTACACACACTATAGAAGGGTCAACAATTCAACATCTAAAGGGCAGCATTCACCTAAGGACACAATTCAGAAGGGCTGGGAAAGGAGGAGGACTAGAAACAAGAAATACCAGGAAGAAGTGGATACGTGATTTCACATTTGAAGGGATTGTAATCATTGAAATGAAACAAAGTGTATGACTGTTGAAATGTAAAACTGATGATCTACTCTCTAAACCTTCACTCCATTTACAATAAACAATTTGGAAATTTAAAAACAAAAAAGATTGACAGCCTTGGAAACCCTACTGTGTTCTGTAGCGTTGCTATGAGACAGAATCAGCTTGAGGGTCATGGGTTGCTTGGTTTGTTTGTTTGAATTGACTATTTCGCATTCTCTTTTTGCTCAAAGGCTTTACAAATCACTATGTGCTTTACATGTACAGCACATATAAATTAGGCCAAACACATTTACAGGTAGAGTCTTGTTAAGTGCCATAGAGTCAGTTCCAACTCATAGTGACCCTGTATGGGTTTCCAAGGAGCGACTGGTGAGCTTGAACCATTGACCTTGTAGTTCAAATGGCTTTGCAGTCTGGTGCATTAACCCACAGTGCCACACCAGCTAATATAATCTCCTTTTAGGAAACCAAATAAAACCAGGAAGCACAATTACTTGCCAAAATTCACATAGCCAGTAAGTAGTAACTCTGAGCTTGAACCTGAGTATGCCTGGCCCATTCTCTAGCTCCATTCCTCCTCCTCACTAATCCTTGGGTCATGTAGACAGGATAATAATGAACCCCCCTTATCCCACCTCCCTGGTAAACTAGCACTCATGGAAATCAGCTTGTCTCCCTCAACAGCCCCTAAACCTTGTTGGCCATCATGATTGTAGCTAGGCCTTGGGTGTAACAGGAGAAGGGTGAAGTCACAATCATCCTAGAGAAAGATTCTCCAGTGACTTGGACAAGATGACTCTCCAAAGCAGTCAGGTGGCTTACCATGAATAGGTCACTCTACTTCCTCTACTTCATAAGGTAGCCATGGAGATGAGATGCTTACACACCTGTGTAGTGAAAGCCTGCTTTATTAATGACAGGCAATGAACTTCTATCCCTTGCATACCCCTGCTGAACCCTGCCCAGTGAATCAAAGGCATTTACTATTACGGGAAAGGGTTGTTGTTGTTGTTAAGTGACATCGAGTCAGTTTCGACTCATAGCGATCCACTATAGGGTTTCTGAGGAGCAGCTGGTGAGCTTGACTCGGCGACCTTGCCGTTTAAACGCACCTTGCAGTCAAGCATTTATCTTACAGTGCCACAGTATGAGCCCATGGGAAAGGGCAGATATCTATATATATTATAGCAATGGTAACAGTGAACATGCCAATGACAATTATTGTATATACCAGTGATCTTCTAAGTGGTCCACAAACAGTAGGTTTAATTCCCACCACTCTATAAGAGAGATATTATTATTATTATTATTATTAACATTTAAAGAAGAAAAAGTATGGCACAGAGAGGTTAAGTAGGTTACTCAAGGCCACAGAGCTAGTAGGCATCACTGATAGCACTTATGTGCAGGCTGCCTGGCTCCAGAATCCAGGTCTGGCCTTCTGCTTTCCCTTTAGGTAAGCCTAGAACACCCAGGTAGCTCTGTTCCTTCCCTGTGAATTCCCTGCTCCTTAGAGGGTCCTGCAGTCCTCCCACCATGCCTGCATGTCCAGACCGCACCTCCCAGCTCCAGAATACATGAGTGGCTATCCTTGACTAGATTTCCCATGCTAGAGTCATGAGTCAGAAAGACAAAAAATGTTCTTCCTTTTGCTTATGAGTTATTATTACTTGTCATCACGCTTGTACAAGCCACAAGGGTTGGATTTATTAAATTGGGGCGAAAAAGCTGCTGAGTTTGTTGCTGAGGAATGACTCCACAATGCTTGGATTCACTACTTTCGGATTCAAAACACGGTCCCCTTCCTCAATATCCCCCACCCCCTGCATTGGCTGCCTGAGATGCTTTCTCAGAAATCCCCATCCAAGACAGCAAGCAGTTGAGTGAGGTTGAGAAAGGCAGCCCCACTCAGATGAAATTTCACTAAAGATGAAGTAGGTCTCCCTTGGCCTGCTTGAAAAACAAACAGGAACCTTTGGAGCAGCTAGGGGACCACACAAAGGCAGCCCAGGCCTGGTGCAGAGTCAGGAGGGGGTGGGGGATACCAGGCCACCAGGCAATGTCCCCTACAGGAGCGTGCTGGGACTGGAAAGAGAGCACATATGGCCTAAGATGGGGACAGACATGCTTAGTTTGGGTCACACAGTGTAGTAAGAGTTCCCCAATTTCATCTAGAAAGTAAAATTGCCAGTTTCTCTTGGAAAAGTGGAAGAGTTGGCAACATGGGCCTGGGTTCCTGCCACGAAGGCCCTGAGGGGAGCTTCTACCCATGTGAGATGGGTAGCAGCCTTTATGCTCACTCCAGCCCCCACTATTGTCTACCGTCTCACACAAAGTACTCTTCTGGCATCTGCATTACCTGCCTGGGCTTTGTAGTCATGGAGTTATACCCGCAACATAGACACTTGGACTTGGCCATGGCAGGGGGACCCTGTGAGGATCCTGGCTTATCAAGCAACACTTTCTCTCCATGAACACAGACAGCCACAGTCATGCTATGCTTAGAACTGCGGTCAGCCTGTGACCCTTCTTTTCTGATACTCCCATCTTTGGACTCGGGCCCCTTTCTTTTCTTTTTTGACCTCCCTCTTCTAGGCAATGATCTTATTTCAGTTTAATTCCAGATCGTGATAACACACCTTCTTTTTATCTCACATGTGAATGTCTCATTCTCCATCCACTGCATAAGCTTTCTGAGGACAGGCATTTCGGATACCTCTCACGGCTCCTTTCTTTCCATCATGAGCTTGACCCACAATAGATCATCCGTGACAGCCAAACCTGTGCCAAGAACTCGGAAGGATGCAGGGTACATAAGACATGGCCCTACAAAGTCAATATGCTGAGCATTTAAAATGAACAACTATGTAACAATGAGAGAAGAAGTAAATGCCAGACCCCATGACATCAGGAAGTCTAAAACATTTTGACCTTACTGCTTGCAAGACTTCAGAACCTAAGGGTAGCAATGGAGCTGTGTCAGGAAAAGGCTTTACAAAGGATTCAATGCATGTGTCATACAAGCCTTGATCAGACCCTGGAGTCTGAAACAATTTCCTGGCTTTCCTGAACCTAAAGCACCTTAGAAACAATTGACTCTCACATACAACAGTGGCAGTTCATTTACACTCTGATCACACTGGATCACTGGTTGAATTTTCATATAAGTCACGTGGGTCCTGTGGCATCACAATAGACCCCAGGGAATGTGAAGCTTTAGGTCTGTTTCTCCCCATCTACTCCTCTTGGGAACAGCAGGTGAGCCTGTGAACTATGAGGTAAATACCAGGATGTCGTCTATAAATTCACCTGTTTTGTCTGCTGCCAGAAAGTACTTTAGGACCTGCACTGTTGCCCAATCTCATGGGAAGACAGTATATCCAAGAACTGCTCCAGATGTTTCCCCATGACCTTGCTTCACTTCAAAAGACCAAGTACCTATATAAATTTAAACGCATATTCAGCTTCCCTCAAGGGATTGCAAAATCATGTACCACCTCTTCTTTGTATCTTTAGAATGCAGCACAGAGCCATCAACACATGAATTCTAAAATATGTTGACTCTTCCACCAACACGGAAGGGTCTAGAAAGGATCCAAAGAAGTTTATAGTGTGGAATCAATGAAAAAAGCCAAACAGGATTGAATGAACGAGAGGAAAACGATAGTGTCCTCTCAATACCCCTCAGGAGATGTGTGGAGCTGTTTTCTGCCCAGTTCACACCCTCCAGTGCAGCAAAACCATATCCGGGGCAACTGGAAGAGGTTAGTGTAGATAACGTGCCTCCTATTCCATTTTAGGATTTTGTTTTGTTTTGTTTAAGGTTAAAAGAGGAGAGAGGTAAGAAGAGAAAAGAGAACAGCTTACTGGAAAAGATGAAACTAAACCACTCTGTCAGTTAGCCGATTTCAACAGATGACAGCTATGATTAAAAACAGCCATCTGGGTTAATTAGTGCCTAATAGAACTGCAAGTACATTGTTACCCTGTCACCACCACTGTTTTTCTTTCTCGTGCCAAGATTTGGTTGCAACGATTTTGCTACAGCAACTACTGTAACCACCTAAAGCGAAGGATCTTCTGGTGCAAAGGTCACCTGAGTTTAACCTGTCTCATATCTGCCCCTTCCACTGCTGGAACACTGCTGGGCTCCAGTTCAAAGCTAGTTATTTTGGCACCTCTTTAGTCTCCAATATATGGTTGTCTGGGGTAACGTTTGCTCTGGCTGACAAGGCTGGCTGTGTCAAGAGGAACAATGCTTACCCCAGATGACTGTAAAAGATAATGAGGAATTTATTAGGAGAGACACACACCACTCTGTGTTTTCTTTGATGGAGTCAACCACCACCATAAATTTCAATCCCCACAGCTGGGCTGTAACCACTAAGAATGTAGCCCGGCAACAGGCGTTAAGGAAGCATCGAATTGGGGTGACTTTCTAAAGAGTGGACGGTTGGATCCGATTACCACCTTGCCTGTCATCTGGGGTAACCACTGTGCAGGCCAGATAAAGTGGCCCTCTGGAAGTTCTACCCACCCTCTTGGCCTAGCTCTGAGTTGCCTTGCAGCCCTGCTGAGCTTCACAAGCTCTCAGGTTCTCTCCCTGTATGCTTTCTCCACCACTGGGGAGACGGACCACTATAGAAACAACTGAGACGTACCAAAGATTTAATACTGAGGAGAGATAAGCCCTCAATCAGTGGGGACTGAATTGTACATAAATGCACCAGCCTCCTTGCCTTTCTTGTGGAACAATCCTGAGGCGTATTCTTTACACTGTTCCTCAGAGAACCGCAGTAGGTTTGAGTCCAGATTACACAATGTAGTATTCTGATTAAGGATGTACTTTTTATTGTTTTTTTCCCACTTTGTGTTGCACAAATCCTGTTTTCTCTTTTGGGCACACCTCCTCATACCCAAGTCCTTATTTTAAGGACTTTTGAAGAAACCCCAACCAAGACACTGTTTAAATGCAATTTAAAAGTGCAAGTTCTTGTTTGCCCTCCCTCTGTGAGGCATATTCCAGAGAGAATGTTTTAACGCTTTCTTCCTATCCCTAATACAACAACAGTGAAGTAGTGGGCCCAGAGAGAAAGCCAGAAGGTAGGAGGGGCCAAATTGGCCTGAAAGCTGCCCACCAGCAATTGAACCATTGCCTCTCACAGTCAGACATCCCTAAAGCCTCTATGTTCACACTACCTTTCATTTAGGAGGTGAGATGGGAGGATACACAGAATATCTGTCAGATATGTCTGTCAGGGAACTAGGATGGGAGAGCAATGGCTGGTGTGGCAGGCATTTTCAATCATTTCTTTCCAGAAAAGTGTAAGGAAGCCAGACAACTAAAAGATCCAATATCAATTCTACCACCTAGCAGATATAGCTTCTTGGGGGTGTTAATTTTTGTGTCTAGACCTCAGGTTTCTCAACTCTATAGACGCAGATAATGGTTCCTATCCCATAAGGCTCCTGGGAAGATTGTGCATGATGATGCATGAACTCTCCTGGAACTCATTGAACATTTATTCTCTTCACCTCAGGGAGCCAGAGAGTTCTTTTATTAAAAAGTACCCTGGATAGCTCGCAAATACATTATTTGCCAAAATCTACTTAATGTATTGAATGGCAAGGAATCTCATAAGGATTAATTTTTATACAAAGAAAAGAAAAGTTCTAAGATCATGACCTCCTCCCTTTGGCCATCTCTCACTTTTAGTTGAAGGAGTTTTTCAGTGAAAATTAACCCTCCAGGCAAAGACATTTTATTATAAATATACTATAAACACCCTCTAGAGCAGGGGTGAGAAACCTTTTTTTCTGTCAAAATTTGTAACATCATTGCTGGCCATAAAAATTATCTACTTAAAAATCAGCCTGCTATATTTGGTCAAACATTTAATTAACTCACCTTAAAGTGATGGCTGGAATGGTGGCAGGACCTTATAAGGCTGCGGGTGGGAGATTCCCCACCTCTGCTTTAGAGCATCAGCCCAACCAAATCAAATCTGTTGCTAAGTGGATTCGGACTTATAGCACCCCAAAAGGACTGAGTAGAACTGTCCCCTTGGATTTCCGAAGCTGTAATCTTATGGAAGCAGACTGCCACATCTTTCTTCCATGGAGCAGCTAAGGGGTTCGGACTGCTGACCTTTCAGTTAGCTTTCGAGTGCTTAACCACTGTACCACACAGGCTCCTCTTGGGAGTACAGTAACTATCAACCTGGGTCAATTAAAAACACTAAAGAAAGAAAATGCTGAGAAATGTCCCTGGTTGTGATAAAACATGTTTTGAATCACAAATCAGCAACTTTGCAAGTTTAGACTGCATCTATTAGTTAACTGTTCTATTATAACAGGGATTGTCCCATTTGACATGCCAACAGGCAGACTGTATGTATCCCCCCTCTCAGGAATCTGATGCTACTGACAGTATCAAACAATCAAGATACTGGAAACTCATGCAAAATGTTGTACAAATGGTATAAACAGTGGTTTGGAAAATATGCTGGAAAGTCAATTGCCAAAATCCAAAAATGAGAGCATTTAAGGTACTTTCTGTTGCCAGCCAACATGCCAGAGCCTAGTACTGTGTCTACCACAAAACAGATTCCTAACTCATAGCTGTCAAATGAATTAACACTTCGAATGCCCATAACACAATACTGAGGACAACAAATAGCAAAGAGGGACATTTAGACTGATTAAGAATGCATAGATAAAGACTGGAGAAGTTTGTGTGTCTCTCTTCCAAAGAATAGAAGTCTTTGTGGAACATAAATGGATTGAGAGATTGACTACTAACTGAAAGGTTGGAGGTTTAAATCACCCAGAGACACCTCAGAAAATAAGCCTGGCAATCTGCTTCTTAAAGATCACAGATTTGAAAACCATATAAGGTACAGTTCTACCTTGCATACATGGGTCATCCTGAGTCAGAATTCGATGACAACTAACAGCCTCCAAAGAAGAACATTCTCAGCATGGCAAAAACAGGCAGTCCTCACTTTGCAGTCCTGATATACACAGATTTAGTTAAATAATATCAGTGCCCCCATAACATAGTGTAAATGTCATTTACCACAATATATTGTTGTTGAATGCCATCAGTATATTAGCTGTGAGTAAATGCTAAAAGTACAAACAATGCTACTAGCTCTTTAGTCTGCATATCGTTACATAACTAACACGTGCACCACGTCAGTAGCCAATACATCATTTTTCTCCAAGTCTGTCATGACAAGTCACTGTGCATCAGTTCTTCAGTCCAACAGAGAGCAAAGTAGTGTGTCATGGTATTGCCTCTTTGTCTCCCAGTGAGAAACTCTTATGCTCTCACAAAAATGGATCATCAAGAGAAGGACTTGACCAACAAAGATGAAAGTCCAGCAAAAAAGGAAAAAGAGCAATGCTGGAAAGGAATTTTGGGATCATAGAAGAAACAGCTGACCATAGGGGTATCGATGTGGAGACTCTAGATACGCAGCTAGAGGAACTCAGTAAAGATAAACTTATCAACACCCATGGAGAAAGTGGTTGTGACAAAAATGATGAAGATGTTCCAGAGGAAGTGACTTCAACAAAACACTTCACTTTAAAGCAACTTTTGTAGATATTTCACAAGATTGAAAGTACAAAGGATAAAATGCTGAAAGCTGATCCAGACTTAGAAAGGAGTCTAACAATTTGCTAAGACATTGAAAAAATTCTTACTTCATGTCACAGTTATAGGATGAGAAGAAAGCAAACACATTCAAACTCTAGATACAGTTAACAAATTGAAAATGCTTCAATTCTCAATATTTTGCATGTTTTAAATGACTATTGTTATTGTTAAGTGCCGTCAAGTAGGTTCCAGCTCCTAGAAACCTTGTAAAAGGTTTCTAAGGAGCTACTGGTGGGTTTGAACAGCCAATCTTGTGGTTAGCAGCAGGACTCCATAAATACTAGTTTTACAAATTTTTTTTCACCTCACTCTACAATTAGGATAAATAAGAGAGCTTTTAATGATTTTGTGAAAACATTTACATCACAGAACAACCAGTTTTTCCCACTGAAAAATAAAAATAGCTTTGCAGTGAGCATATCAACTTGCATGATCACTTTTATGGCTTTGCACAACCCTGGCATGATTAAAGATAGATGAGCAGCCAGAATCTTCTCCAAAATAAGTGGCACTGTAGGATATGTATTGAGCTACTACCCACAAGGTTGGTGGTTCAAACCCACCAGCCACTCCTCGGAAACCCTATACAGGACCACTATAGTCAGAACTTACTTGATGGCACTTAAAAATACAACAACAAGAAGAAGGCAAATCTTGCCTAGAAAGATATTAGCAATGTAATCAATTTCCTGCAAGTCTTTTTTTCCTGTTTCTGGGACTATGGAGTGTCCCAAATAAATTATAAATAAGGAGCAAATAAGGAATAAAAAAATATCCAGTGTGGATATAAGGCTTTAAGTTTTCTAAAGACTTGTTTGGAGGAATGGATTTCCCCTGTGGATGCTCTTAACTACCTGTTGTTGTTGTTATGTGCCGTGGAGTCAATTACGACTCATAGAGACCCTGTATAGAGTTTCCGAGGCTGTAAATCTTTACGGGAGCAGAATGCCTCATCTTTCTCCAGCGGAGCAGCTGGTAGTTTCGAACTGCTGACCTTAAGGTTCACAGCCCGATTCATAACCACTACGCTAAGGTACATAATTTATCACTCGTATTTTATAAAGAAGAAAACTGAGGCTAAAGGAAAATGAAGCACTAACCCAAATTCGCACAATAAGGAATGAGAAGACCTAGAACAATGCTGTTCTACAGAAATGTGATGTGAGTACAAATGCAAGCCACAAAAATAACTTCAATTTTTCCTAGTATTTACATTAAAAAAGCAAAATAAAAAATGAAATTAATTTTAATAACGTATCTTATTTAAACCAATGTTGTTGTTAAGCTCTGTCACATCAGTTTTGACTCATAGCAACTCTGTATAGAGTTTCCGAGAAGCGACTGGTATATCAAAAATATTATCATTGCAACATGTAATTACTATAAAAATGATTGAAATAGTCACATTCTTTTGAACTAAGACTTCAAATCAGATGAGTCTTTTACATTTAAACACATCTAAATTCCACATTCAAGTGTTCAATGGCTGCATGGAAGAGTAGCCAGAACTAGGAACTGTCTTCTGCCTCCATGAATGAAAATGTTATGTCAGTAATACACCCACCCTGCCTAAAGACTGGTGTGCTGGTGTGAATGCTGTAGGATTAGCACAGGATTGCTATCGGCAAGGTTGGCAACCCTAACCCACCAGCTGCTTTTCGGACACCTTATACAGGGTTACTATAAGTCTGAACCAACTTTACTGTACTTAACAACTCCTGAAGAATGTCTGAGAAAGTCATACCAGTACCAGTTGCCATGGAGACAGTTCCGATTCACGGCGAATCCATGTAGAACTGTGCTCCATAAGGTTTTTATGGCTGTGACCTTGCAGTATCAGAAGGTGGCCAGGTCCTTCTTCTAGGTGTCTGTTGTTGTTAGGTGCTATTGAGTCGATACTGATTCACAGCGACCCTATGCACAACAGCCCAATCCACAAATCTTCTGGTTAGCAGCCATGTGCTTGCAGTAACTTAGGATACCTTGAGAAAGTCAGAGATCACTATGAAGAACTAAGGACATTTCAATACTTGGATTCAATTTTTTCCTTCAATTATCCAGAAAACTGTTATATAAAACAACTGAGGAAGTAATGAGTAAGAAGTCAAGTATAAAGATGCACAGAAGGTGGAAGGTTGACTGATCAGGGAAGGCTCCAAGTGGGACATGCTTGCTTTCTAAGTGATTTCTATTTCTATTTATCTATGATATATAAAATTGATTTTTGTATATTCACTTTCTATCTGTACATCTCTTTAGGTTTTAAATCTTGTCCTTAGACATGTTAAATCATATTTTTCTAGAAAGCTGTCAATTTCATCTGAGCTTCCTAAAATACTGGCAAAGAGACTTCCAGAAAAATGGCAGACTAGGCAGATACATTACATGGACCCTCTAGTAAAAAAGATATGAGAGACCAAATGAAGCAGACACATAAAAAGTCTGAACTTCAGAGGACAAGTTAGAGGAGAGGATTGAGTGCTAGCTGGCAGGAGAAGTTGAACAGGGATAGTGAGAGAGAGAGACTGATGGGTGAAACACCAGCCACATGAGGTGCAGCCATCTTGAACTTTTCTGACCAGCTTTGGCGACAAAAGGAGACCTGGAAGAGCAGATTTGCACAGGCAACAGGAAAGGTGTGATTCCTTCTTTTTCCCCATGCTTCCATGGTGACTAGAGATGTGGCCTGGCCCCACTTTCATCTACCCCCAGTGTAGACCCTGCTCTCTGGGAGTTCAGAACCATATGGTTATGAACCACACCAGTATAAGGCAGGGTCAAGCTACACTGCTTTCATGCCTGGATTCAGGTGGGCTCAGAATCTGCAAAGCTACCAGAACAGCATTAGATAGAAAAAACCCTCATAACCAGCCACTCTGTCCCCAGGTGTCATGTGATCCTAGAAGACACTGAAATCAGCTCCATCAAGGGCCATCATGAGCTACTTCTGGATTGAGTGCCCTGAACATAACACCTAGGCCTTTAGTAACTCCATCTAAGGCCAGGAACTCTGCTGTCACAACCCTCCTGAACCCACCTCGTGAGTTCCTTGGCTCACAGAAGCCCCCAGAGAGTTCTCCTATCCAGGTACAACTGCTACATTGGTTTTTTGTTCTGATTTTTTTTTCTTTTATTTTTCTGTTGTTGTTTTATTTGTATATTATTTCTTCTCCTCTTTCCATTTTCTTAAAATTTATCTGTTCTTTCTCCGTTTTTATTTTTTCTTCTTTTCTTCAGTTTCCCATTCCCTCCCCCTTCTTTCTTTTTTTTTTTTTCATCTTTCTTTACTACTCTTTCTCTTTTTGTCTTTCTTCTCCGGGTTTTATTTTCTTAGTTTTCTTTCTTTTATTTTTTCTCTTATGTTTCTCTACTATAGCTCAATTTTCCTGTTCCTCTTTTCTCTTTTTCGTTATATATTTTTCTTTCTGGTTGATGCCTGCTTTTGTTTTTTTCTCCTATATTACTTTCTCTTTTCATTGTTGCTTGTTTGTTTATTCTGTTTTGTTTTATTGTGTGTGGGGGGTGGGAGGAAGGGAGGAGAAGGTCTGCTCTTTCTAACATGACAGGAGAGAGCAACTGTGCCCATACAACTTAGCAACAACTGTACCCTCTGCAGCTCCAGCTAATGAACAAGAGACAATACCATATTTTAAGCTGAGGTGTATGCATGGTGATAAGAAAACAGACCACATGCTTACATTCTCTAACTACACCCACAGAAGTAAGTTGGTGAGAGCCTAAGAACAAACAAATCAACATATGATCATCAATTAAATACAAATACAATCAAACCACAATGTCCCAGAAACAACAGACAATTTTAGCTCACACAAAGAAACAAGAGCAAATGGCTCAAGTGGCCAAGATGCAGAGTTAGAAAAGGTTTCTGAGGGAAGAAAAGATAATGGAACTATAAGAAAAAAATTCAAAAGGATGGTATTTAGATACCTTCAGAGGATGACAGAAAGATAAAACAAGTAGAACACATACACAAAAAAACCTTTAGAATTCAGGAAAACACTACAAGAAAAAACAGACAAAATAAATGCAAACTTTGAAACAATACAAAACCCACAATTAGAAATCCAGAAGAGTAATACTAAGATTTCAGAAATAGACAACACATTGAAAGGGAAAAGGAGTCAATTCGAAGCAATGCCTGAATTAGTGAATTTAAAGATAAATATCTCAATACTACTATGCTGGACGAACAATCAGAAAAAAGAATGAAAGATATCCAAAGAAAATCTAAGAGTTATGTGGGACACCATGAAGAGAAATAACTTACAGGTGATTGGAACTCCAGAACAAGAAGAAATAACAAAAAAACCCAGAGATAATTGTTGGAAGAGTTGTTGGAAGAAAACTTCACAAACATCATGAAAGATGAGAATACAAGCATACAAGAAGTTGAATGAACCACCAAACAGGAAAGATTTCAAAATAAAATCACCAAAACATATCATAATCAAACTTTCTAAAACCAAAGACAAGGAAAGATTCCAGAGAGCAAAAGCCCTCAGGAAAAAGTAAAACTAAATTCTGATTTCTCAGCAGAAACCATGCAGGCAAGAAGGCAATGGGATGACATATACAAAAGCATGAAAGAAAAAATGGCCAGCCAAGAATCGTATACCCAGCAAAGTTTTCCCTCAAATATGATGAAGAAATTAGGACACTGACAGATAAACAGAAATGAAAGGAATTTGCAATAACCAGACAAACTTTACAAAAACTACTAAGGGGTGTTATTTAAACTGAGAACCAACAACAGCAGACAACAACCTAAAATCACCGTACATGACAATACTACCCAGAATTCAATCCAGATATGTTGTTTTTGTTAAGTTCTGTTGAGTCAGTTCCGACCCATAGCAACCACGTATGGGTTTCTGAGGAGCGGCTGGTGAGCTTGAACTGCTGACCTTGCAGTATCCAGATTGTTGTTGTTGTTGTTAGGTGCTATCGAGTTGGTACCAACTCATAGCAACCTTATGTACAGCAGAACAAAACACTGCCTGATCCTGGGCCAACCTCACTACTGTTGCCATGCTTGAGTCCATCGATGCTGCCACTTGGCCAATCCATCTCATTAGGGGTCTTCCTCTTTTTCTCTGACCCTCCAACTTACCAAACATGAAATCCTTCTCCAGCGACTGGTCCCTCCTGACAATATGTTCCAAGTATGAGAGACAAAGTTTGGCCATCTTGGCCTCCGAGGAGCACTTTGGTTGCACTTCTTCCAACACAGAACTGTTGGTTCTATGGGCAGAATCCAGATAGAAGGACTTAAAGTAAAACAAGCTTACAAGACAGAAAATAGAGAACCAGAGATGTCGATTTATAATGAAGTCAACTATAAAGCAAAAAGATAGAGGAATGTATGATAGAGAATTTCCAAATGGTGAAAAAGTCAAATAGATTTCAAGATAAAACAGACTGCTTTAAATGGGGAAACATAAATAATTATAGAGTAACCACAAAGAAAATACACCTAGACAGTAAAATAAAAAAGGGGAAAACCAGAATGGATTAGTAAACATTGTTGTTGTTGATAAGTGCCATTGAGTCAATTCCAACCCATACAACCCTGTATAGGGATTCCAAGGAGAGACTGGTGAGCTTGAACCACCAACCTTGCAGTTCAAATGACTTTGCAGTCTGATGCATTAGCCCACAGCACCACACCAGGACTCTATTAGCACAATACAAAAGAAAATTGAAAGTAAACCCACAAATAAAATGAATTCAGTGCAGAAAATTATGTGAAACAAAGAAACCAGCAGCAACCCCAAAAATCAAACAGTAAACTGATAGAAAATAACTCATCCCTATCAATAATTATACTGAATGTAATCCACCACAAAACTAATACAAAGCTGTAAAAAATCACATGTTCATATCAATTGATGCAGAAAAGGCATTTGATCAAATCCAACATTCACTCCTAATAAAAACACTGAATAAAATAGGAATAAAAGGCACATTTATCAACATAAGTAAGAGTATATGCAAAAACAACAGCCAACATCTCACTGAATGGTAAGAAACCGAATTCATTCCCCGTGAGAACAGGAACCAGACAACAAGGATGCCCTTTATCAACAAGGATGACTCCTTACGCTGGAAGTCAGTTAGAGCTATAAGACAAGGAAAGGAAATAAATGTATCCATATTAGCAAAGAAGAAGTAAAACTCTATTTGAAGATGACATGATCCCAAACATAGCAAATTCCAAATATTCAGCAAGAAAGTAATTGGAACTCATTGACAGATTCAGCAGTGGTGGGGTAGAATATCAACATACAAAAATCAGTCAAATTCCTTTATACTAATAAAGAGATCTCTGAAAAGAAAATCAGAAAAACAATACATTTATGATAGCCACCCAAAAGATGAAATAGTTGGGAATAAATTTAACCTGAGAAACAAAAGAAAACTACAAAACACTACTACAGGAAGCCAAAAGAGACCTGCAGAAGAAGAGCACACCATGCTCATGGATAAGAAGATTTAACACTGTGAAAATGTCAACACTATCCTGGTGTGGTACTATAGGATAAGCATTAGACTGCTAACTACCAAGCTGATGGTTCAAATCCATCAGCTGCTCCTTAGAAACCCTGTCCACCAGGGTTGCAATGACCTGTAACTGACTCCATGGCATTTAACAACAACAACCCAAAACAATCTCTAGATATAATACAATCCCAACCCAGGTTCAAACATCATTCATTAAAAAGATGGGAAAAGTATTTACTAACTTTATATGGACAGGAAAGAGACCTTAGATAAGCAAAGCATTACTAAAATAGAACAAAGTAGGAGGTCTCTCACCTCCCAATCTCAAAATAGCCACAGTTGTCAAAACAGCCTAGTACTGGTACAATACAAGACATATAGATCAAGGGAATAGAATTGAGAACCCAGAAGTAAATCAGTTGACATTTGTCCAAGGGCCAAAATGCATTAAATGGGGAAGAGCTAGTCTCCTTAACAAATGGTGCTGGAAAAACTGGAAGTCCATTTGCAGAAAAATGAAATAAGACCCATATCTTACATCATATACAAATATGAACTCAATATGAATCACAGACCTAAATGTAAATCTTAGAATGTAAAGATCATCAATGAAAACATAGGCACAAACTTAGTGACTTATACATGGCATAAATCCACTATCAAACTAACTAAAAACACACAAACTGAAGACAAAACAGATGGCAGGGACTCCTAAAAATTAGACACTTATATGCTTCAAAGTACTTCAACAAATTAGTAAAGCGAAAACCCACCAACTTGGAAAACATCTTTGGCAATGGCCTATCAGACAAACGACTATTCTCTAAAATTTATAGAACACTTCAATTCCTCAACAAAGAGAAGACAAATATCCAATTAAAGAATGAACAAAGGACATGAACAGACAGGTCATGCTTCAGGTGGCCAACAAACATGAAGAAATACTAATGATCATTAGCCATTGTTTTTGTTAGGTGCCATCAAGTCGGTCCCAACTCATGGCGACCCTATGGACAACAGAACAAAACACTGCCCTGTCCTGAGCCAACCTCACAATTGTTGCCACACTTGAGCCCACTGATGATGCCACTTTGCCAATCCATCTCACTGGGGATCTTTTTCTCTGAACCTCCACCTTGCCAAACATGATAGCCTTCTTTAGTGACTAGTCCCTCCTGACAGTTATGTTCAAAAGTATGAGAGAAAAAGTTTGGCCATCCTGGCTTCCAAGGAGCACTCTGGCTGCACTTCTTCCAACATAGATCTATTGGTTCTTTTGGCAGCCCATGGCACTTTCAATATTCTCCTCCAACACCATAACTCAAATGTATCAATTCTTCTATAGTCTTCCTTATTCACTGTCCAACTTTCACATGCACATGAGGTTATTGAAAATACCATGGTTTGGGTCAGTTACACCTTAGTTCTCAAGCTGACATCTTTGCTCTTCAACACTTAAAAAAAAAAAAAAAAAAAAAAAAGGTCTTGTGCAGCAGATTTGCCTAATGCAATACATAGTTTCTAGACTGCTGCTTCCATGAGTGTTGATAGTTGATCCAAGAAGAATGAAGTCCTTAACAACTTCAATCTTTTCTCTGTTGATAAGAATGTTGTTTACTGGTCCAGTGGTTAGGATTTTTGTTTTCTTTACACTGAGATGCTATGGTTTTGATCTTCATCAGTAAGTATTTTAAGTCCTCTTCAGTTTCAGCAAACAAGGCTGTACCATCTGCATGTCGCAGGTTGTTAATGAGTATTCCTCCAATTCTGATGCCACAGTTTTTCTTCATATAACCCAGCTTTTCAGATTATTTGCTAAGCAGACAGGTTGAATAAGTATGGTGAAAGAATTCAACCCTGTCGCACACCTTTCTTAATTTTAAACTACTCAGTTTTCCCGTGTTCTGTTCCAACAACTGCCTCGTGGTCAATGTACAGATTCCTCATGAGCACAATTAAGTGTTCCAGAATACTCACACTTTGCAATGTTGTCCATAGCTTGTCAAGATCCACACAATCGAAAGCCTTTGCAATAAAGCACAGTTAAACATCCTTCTGGTATTCTCTGCTTTCAGCCAAGATCCATCAGACATCAGCAAGGATTTCCCTCATTCCACATCCTGTTCTGAATTCAGCTTGAACCTACGGACATTATCTGTCAATGTATGCTTGCAGCCATTTCTGTATAACCTTTAGTAAAACGTTACTCACATGGGACATCAAAGATATTGTCCAATGACATCCGTATTCCGTTGGATCACCTCTCTTTGGAATGGGCACAAATACAGATCTCTTCCAATCAGCTGGCCAAATAATTGTCTTCCAAATTTCTTGGCATAGATGAGTGAGTGCCTCCAGTGCTGTCTCACTTTCTTTAACTATTCCAATTTTTGTTCCATCAATTCCTGGTGCCTTATTCTTTGCCAGTCACTTCAATGAACCTTGGACTTCTTCCTTCAGTACCATTGACTCTTGATTATATGCTACCTCTTGAAACAGTTAAGCATCAACCATTTCCTTTTGTTGCAGTGACTCTGTGTATTCCTTCCAACTTTTTTTGATGCTTTCTGCATCACCCAATAATTTGCCCAGAGAATCCTTCAATAACAAAAGTCAAGGCTTGAATTTTTTCTTTAGTTCCCCCAGCTTGAGAAATGCTGAGCGTGTTCTTCCCTTTTGGTTTTCTGACTCCAGATCTTTGCACATTTTGTTGTAATATTTGACTTTGTCTTCTCAAGCTGACCTTTGAAATTTTTTGTTCAAATCTTGTACTTCCTCATTTCTTCCATTTGCTTTAGCATCTCTATGCTGGAGAGTAAGTTTCAATGTCTCTTCTGAAATCCATTCTGATCTTTTCCTTCTTTTTTGTCTTCTTAATCACTTTTTGCTTTCTTCCTGTATTATGTTTTTGATGTCATCCCACAACTCTTCTGGTCTTCGTTCCTTAGTGGTTCATGTATCAAATCTGTTCTTCAGATGATCTCTAAAGTCAGGTGGGGCATATCCAACAAATTTCAGGCTCTTGTGGACTTGTTTTCAGTTTCTTCAGCTTCAGTCTGAATTTGCAGATGAGCAATTGATGTTTTGTTCCACAATCTGCTGCTGGTCTTGTTTTGGATGATGACATGGAGCTTTTCCACCATCTGTTTCCACAGATACAGTCAAGCTGATTTCTGTGTATTCCATCTGGTGAGGTCCATGTGTATAATCATCTCTTATGCTGTATAAAGAAGGTATTTGCAATAATGAACAAATCATTGATTTTGCAGAATTCTATCATGTGATCTCCAGCATTATTTCCATCACCAAGGTCATATTTTCCAACTACTGATCCTTCCTCTTTGTTCCCAACCTTTGCATTCCAATCACTAGTAACGATCAATACATCTTGATTGTATGTTTAATCAATTTCAGATTGAAGAGGTTGGTAGAATTCTCTATTTCATCCTCACTGGCTTTAGTGGTTGCTGTGTAAAGTTGAATAATTAAGGTATTAAGTGTTCTTCCCTGTAGGGGCATGGTTATCCTATCACAGACAGCGTTGTACCTCATGACTGATTTTGATGTTCTTTTTGATGATGAATGCAACACCATTCCTCTTCAATTTTTCATTCTTGACACAGTAAACCATGTGGTTGTCAGATTCAAAATGTCCAATACCAGTCCATTTCAGCTCACTAATGCCAAAGATATCGATGTTTATGTATTCCATTTCATTTTTGACAATTTCCAATTTTCCTCGATTCACACTTTGTACATGCCATGTTCTGATTATTAATGGATGTTTATAGCTGTTTTTCTTCATTTTGCATTGTGCCCCATCAACAAATGAAGGTCCTGAGGGCTTTACTCCCACAGGCTTTACTCCATTTGCGTCATCATGGTCAACTTTACTTTGAGGAGGCATTTTGAGTGCCTTCTAACCTGAGGGGCTCATTTTCCAGCACTATGTCTGACAATGTTTCTCTCATATTTATAAGGTTTTCAGTGACTAAATATTCCGAAGTAGTTCGTCTCTCATTCTTCCTAGTCTGTCTTCATCTGGAAGCTCATATGAAACCTGTTCACCATGGATGACCCTGTTGGTATTTAAAATACCCGTGGCATAGCTTCCAGAAGCACATCAACTCACAAGCCACCATAGTATGACAAACTGACAGACAAGTGTGGCCATTAGAGAGATGCAATTCAAAACAACAATGAAGTATGGAAGTATCATCTCACCCCAATATTAATAGTAAAGGTCAGAAAAACAGAAAACAACAAATGCTGGTTTAGGGTATGGTGATATTGGGACCCTCCTACACTGCCAGTGGAACTATAACATGGTGCAACCACTGTGGAAAACAGTTTGGCATTTTTTCAAAACGTTGGACATAGCAATACCATATGACCCAAGAATCCCTCTACTTTGCATATATCCCCAAGAAATAAGAGCCATGCACGAATAGATATATGTATACCCACTATTCACAATAGTAAAAAGATGGTGACAGGCTAAGTGCCCATCTACAGAAGAATCGTTAAACAAACTTTGACACATATACACAATAGAATATTATGCAATGCTGAAGAATAACAATGAATCTGAAAAACATCTCACAATATGGGTGAACCTGAAGAACATTATATTTAGTGAAATTGTTGTTGTTGTCAGGTGCCATTGAGTTGGAACCGACTCATAGCGACCCCATGCACAGCAGAACAAAACAATGTCCGATCCTGGGCCAACCTCACTACCGCCGCCACACTTGAGTCCATC
>NW_006408557.1:8640742-8647561 GCF_000296735.1 Chrysochloris asiatica | reverse complement strand
CGGGAGTAGAAAGCCTCATCTTTCTCCCGCGGAGCAGCTGGTAGTTTCGAACCGCTGACCTTAAGGTTCGCAGCCCGATTCGTAACCACTACGCTATCAGAGCTCCTTCAACTCACAATAGAAAGTTAAAAATATATATATTGGCAAATAGTTAGTCCTCTAATCTTTGCTACATACAATGAGGAATGAGAAGACCTAAAACAATATTCAAGAGAAATACAATATGAGTTACAAATGCAAGCCACAAAGATAACTTTAATTTTTTATACCATGGTCTCCTTTTGCTACCTAACATCATTCATCTGTGCTGATGAGGGGCTTGTTAAGGAATCTGTGTATTCTATTGTTTTTATGAAGAACCAAAGTTTAATTTTGACAATTCTATTATTATTGCTCTGTTTAGTACTTCATTGAGTCTACTCTTATTTTCTTTGGTAAAACAACACTGCTGGTACAATGTTTAAGGGTTCAGTTTCTAACTCTAAGATTGGCAGTTCAAACACACTCAGTTGCTCTGTGGGAGGAAAACCTGGCAATCCACTCCAGTAAAGATTATAGCCTAGAAAACTCTATGGTGTAATTCTACTCTGTCATATTGGGCACTGTGAGTCAAAATTGACTAACAGCACCTAACAACATTTTCTTTGAATTTATTATATTTAATATGTTATATTCTTTCCTCCTCTAACTTAAGCTGAACAACTATTTTTAGTCTTCTTTTATTCTGATACAACACAATGTAATATAACATAATATGTATAGTATAATATAATATTCTTAACATAATATGGCTTATAAATGTCTCTTGGTGATCAACATATTTAATCTGTGGAAGACCAATTCTGTGACACTTCTGTGACAATTCTGTGACACTTTTAGAGACTTTCCTTATGGTCTGACACAGGTGAATTTTTAGATATGTTCCATTTTGTGTATGTGTGCTGAAAATTATATGCATTCTATGTTGTTGACTGGGAAGTTTTATATGTGTGTATGATATATATGGAGTCATGGTATGACACTGTAGGATACACACTAGACTGCTGACTACAAGGTCGGTGGTTCAAACTCAGCAATCACTTCTCAGAAAACCTATACAGGGTTGCTATGACTTAGAAGCAACTCAATGGTGCTTAACAACAACAATTACATATGTAAATATAACTGTTGTTACAATTATATATACATATGTATATTGTTGCGGACCGTGTAAGACTGGTCAGAGGTTCAAGGCCCTATAGGCCCGAGTGTAACAAATGAAGCCACTTGGCAGTTAATAGCAGATTGTTTTTCATCAAATTGTTTAGTCATATATATTTAATTCCAAACATGAGCCCTGGATGTCCACAGAGAAATGCAATATTCCCCTAAGTTTCTAAGGTCAAGATTTTCCCCCTAGAACCAAGGCAGTAAAACTTCCTCAGAGGACGAACAAGGACAGGTTTACTGGGATTAAGCAGGGAGGCTCTGAAGAGGAACTGCCCGGGGTATATTCACTTGGGGTGGAGCGGTAAATTCTGGGAATACGGGATTAAGGACAATGTGGACAACGCCCTCGGACCACCCTGGGTTCAATCAGTTTGATCCAAGTGAAGGTTAAACCCAGTAAGGAAGAAAGGAATATTGGTTTAAGTAAGGTTTACTGGCTTAACTTAAAGATTGTCTCGTCTGAATAATACCATTCTTCTTCTGTAAAGATCCCTCCCCACTTGGTGTGAAGCTCCTCCCCTGAATAAAGCAGAGGCCCGAGGCTCCCCAGGTGTGCATTACTGGTTGGAAGGCATGGAGTAAAGATTGCGGTGCATTACGGGTTGGAAGGCATGCATTAAAGATTGCAGGGCAGTGAGTCACTGCCTGCAGAGGCCATGATGCCTGTAGTCCCAAGCCTGCCCACCAGTGATGTATCCACCCTGGCTTTGGGGTGCCTCATTGTCTCCCTTCTTCTGTTTGTCTGTGTATTCTTTCGCTATCCCTATCACCGCTGGATCTCCCCTCGTCGTGAACCAAACACTCGTGACAACTATGTCGAGGGAAAACCCCGACAGTATATAATTGTTGTTAAATGCCGAGTTTGTTCCGACACATAGCAACCCTGTATAGGGTGTCCAAGGAGTAACTGGTAAGCTTGAACCGCCAACCCTGTGAGTCAAATCAACTTTGCAGTCCAGCACAACATTAACCCACAGTGCCATACTGTAAGTTCATATATATAGCATTAACCCACAGCACCACACCAGAAATTTATTATATATGTGTGTGTGTGTATGTATATATGTATGTATGTATATATGTATATATCATATGTATAGGAGTCCTGGGGTAGAGCTGTAGGATAAGCATCTATAACAAGGTCAGTTTGAACTGCAAGGTCAGAGATTCAAACTCAACAGCTGCTCCTTGGAAACACTATACAGGGTCATTATGAGTCGGAACCAACTTGATGGCACTTAATAACAACAGCATAAATGTGTATGTGTAGAAATCCATCACATCAAACCACTGCTCACATCGTCTGTATCATTAATATTTTTTCACTACTTGATAGGTTAGTTACAAAGAATATTGTATTAAAAATTTTTAAATATGATTGTAATTATTTTTCAATTTCTCCATGTTAGCCTATCAGTATTTGCTTTATGTTATCTTAAGACTATATTATTAGGTGTGAATACTTTAGGCTAGTTAAATCTTCCCAAGGAGCTATAGCAATTACCATTAAATGCCAACTTTTCCCAAATTAAATCTGCTTTATTTGATATCAATACCTAGTGTCTTTTGGTTTGTATTTAGCTATACCTTTTGCCATCTTTTCATTTCAGCCATCTAATAAGCCTTATGTTGCATCTGTCTTTCATAAACAGCATATAGATGAAGTATGCTTTTCATGAATTTCATCAATTTAAATTTTTATTATTCATATGTATTTCTATTTACTTTCTATCTTTCTTTTTCAGTTCTTCTATGTGTCCTTTTACCCATCTTTAGACTGATTGTGCTTTGTATATCAATTTTCTCCTCTGTTGTTGGTGTTAAGTGCTGTCAGGTTGATTGCAAGGAGCCTCTCATAGGTTTGAACTACTGACCTTGAAGTTAGTAGTCCAGTGCTTATTTTAAAGCACCACACCAGGACTTCATTTTCTCCTCTATTGATCTGGAAATTATATACCTGATTCTTACTATTTGAGATGAAGATTTCTCTTAATAAAATGTGCTTCTAGCTACTCTACCCAAGTGCAAGGATTTAAAATATTTTAATTCTGATCACCTGCCCAAATTGATCATCTGTACATAGTCAAAACTGCCTTACAGATGCTAAAACATTTCAAACAACCTTATTTTATACATACATAGATAAAATTCTCTGAGGTTTTCAGAAGAAAATATTTGTTTGAGGCTGCTTCTTGCAATACCAATTACTACCGATGTTGGACTCATTATTAATTTCTTGGTCATGAGTTTCTTGGGAAAGGAAAGTAATGTAAAGAAGAGCCTAAACCCATGGACCTGGGAAGAGGTACATGTAAAGATATTTTAGAACCCAAGTCAAAATAGAGAAGCTTCTTGACATGTTATTTTATGGGAAGTAGATTTATTGTGTGGTTTCCCACCACTCACTCACTTTACTGCTCAGAGGGTTCCTGTTTCATGTCAGATTCTTAGATCCAATTTCTCAACCGACTTACACCCTCACAGACTTCTTCTGTGTCCTTGTCCAGCCACTAAAAGGTACCTTTACCAAGAGCAATTCAGCATCAGCCTCCCCTATTTACCAAGAAGATAAAGTGGGTGGTGACAATATACCCCTTGGTAATGGCCTTCCTCTTTCATTACTTACCACTCCACAGGTATGTCTTAGATAGTTAGAGAACATAGCTGACATCCAGTCATTTCCAATTCATGACAAACTATGTACAACAGACCAAAACATTGTTCAGTCCTGTGCCAGCCTCACAGTTGCATGCCAGCCTCACATAACAATTTTCAAGTACATTGCTATGGCTCTTGTGCCAATACATATCACTGAAGGTCTCTGTCACTCTTACTGGTCCTCTACTTTACCAACATGATGTCATCCTTTAGTGATGGATGGTTCCTGATGACATGCCCAAAGCAACTCAGACAATATCTATTGTGATCCATAGGGTTTGCATTGGCTAATTTTCTAAAGTAGCTCTCCGGGCTTTTTCACTAATCCGTTTTAGTCTGGAAGCTCTGAAATCCATCTGCCATGGGTGAGTTTTCTGGTATTTGAAAAACCAAATTTTGGCGGTGTAGCTTCCAGCATCACAGCAATACACAAGCCACCACAGAACAACAAACTGTCTGACAAATGGGCTGTGAGGATATCTCTTAACTTCCTTGTAAGTTCAACTTGGTTTTGATGTTATCCATCATTTCCTGTTGTTTTGAATCAGAAAGATTATAAGGTGATTTTGTCTTTGGTTATCATACAGTGCTCACAACGGCCTTTTGAAGAGGCTTATCTGGTCATGCCATTTCCTTCCTCCTTAAGACCCTTCAAATAACCCCCTTGCTCTTATCACAATTCAGCATCAGCCTCACCTGCCTTCTCCCACCACAACTCATCCATGCCACTCTATGCTCATGCACCGCATACTAGGCCACAAGTCTTTCACTTTCTATCTCTAATCCACCTCTTCCTCCTCAAGTCCTTAGCAAGTACTGGCGTCCTCTGCCTAGTAAGCTCATGCCCCTTCACCTCACCTTCATGTATGTAACGCCTACTTATTGTTCAGATGTCCTTCAATGAGCCCTTCTTCTGGAAGTCTTGTCTCTCCCTCCAGACCAATTTGGAGCTCTTCATTACATATTCTTTTAACTAATCTTTCCGTCTTGCATTTACCACAGTTTATTATTATATATTTAATATCTCATTGATGTCTGACTTCCCAGCAATCTCTCACCATTAGAATTTTAACAGCTGAACCAGTGGCTGACTTATGGTTTCCATGAGCACGTAAATATTGATTGAATTAAGATTAAATGCACAGGACACTGTAATGGCCCAGTGGTAAAGGGATGAGGCTTAGATTGTGGTGTGAGAACATTAAGAAAAGGAAAGACCAGACAGGAAAAAGATTGAGAAGAAAGATATGGCAGTGTTTGGTAAACGGATGGGAGAATAAATTTAAAAGGAGCTACATTTCATGGAAGAAATATGGTTATTTATATTTCATAAATACTAAATATGAAGTATAAGAAAATTCAGGAGGAAATGTTCTACAGCAGTGGAAATATCACCATGATGGCCATGGTCACCTGAATCCCAATGGGATGGATGAGTCTGGAGGTGGGGAAACAGTTCCTGGGAAACATCCTAGGAGGAACAAGAAAGGGGTGGAAGGAGCAGTGAAAGATACAGCAAAGAGTCCCAGCAATGAAAAACAGGGTTGTAGATAATCAAGGAAAGCAAGGGGATGTGTTCCAAAAACGAATGATGGTGAACTATGTTATTAATTGCAAGATTATTCACCACACAGCAAAAAGATGGAAATAGCCTAATTGCTCATCAGTGGAAGAATGGGTAAAGAAACTTTGGTACATTCAACATTGGAATACTATGCAATGTTGAAGAATAATGATGAATCTGTGAAACACCTCATAACATGGATGAAATTGGAGGACATTAAGCTGAGTGAAATTAGTCGATCACAAAAGGACAAATATTGTATGAGACCACTATTGTGAAAACTCAAGAAAAGGTTTTCATACTAAAAGACTAAAGTGGTCGAAGACTTCATTTTGCTTGGATCCATCAACACTCATGGAGGCAGTAGTAAAGAAATCAAGTGATGTATTGCTTTAGGCAAATTTGAGACATAAGACCTCTTTAAAGTGTTCAAGGACAAAGATGTCACTTTGAGAACTAAAGTGTACCTGACTCAAGCCATGATATTTTCAATAGCCTCAAAAACATGTAAAAGTTGGGCAATGAATAAGGAAGATCATAGAAGAATTGATGCATTTGAGTTATGGTGTTGAAGAAGAATAGCAAAGATTTCATCGACTTCCAGAAGAAAACCAGATCTGTGTTGGAAGAATGTTCCTTAGAAGCCAAGAGGTCCAGAGTTTGTCTCTCATACATCAGACATATTATTAGAAGGGACCAGTCACTGGAGAAGAACATCATACTTGGTAAAGTGTAGGGACAGCAAACATGACGGATACCCCCAACAAGATGGATTGGCACAGTGGCAGCAACAATGGGCTCAAGCATAGCAGCAATTGTGAGGATGGCACAGGACCGTGGTGTTTCATTCTATTGTACACAGTGTCGCTATGGGTTGGAACGGACTCAACAGCACCTAACAACAACACTAAAAGAAACATTCTTTGATGGTTATCAGGGTGGAAGGGAAGGAGGGAATTCACTGGCTAGAAGGTACACACATGTTAACTTGGGTAATGGGGAGGACAATATACAAGAAGAGAGAGGTTGGCAAAAGAATGATGAATACAGGTTAAGACACAGGGAAATATCCAATTGCTAAAAGGGATAGACATAAATAGTGATATATACACAGTCCTGGAACAACAGTATTCTACAGGTAGATACATGGGCAGAGACACAAGCTGAATGGGTATGCAAGAAAGAGTGGGATATATTTATATATATATATATCCTGGTGTTGAGCTGTAGGATAAAGCACTGGACTGCATGTTCAGTTTGAATCACAAGGTTGGTAGTTCAAGTGACTCTGTATAGGATTTACAGGGAGCGATTACTGAGCTTTAACCGCCGACCTTGCAATTCAAACTGGCCTTGCAGTCCAGTGCATTAACCCCTAGCACCACACC
>NW_006408557.1:8626750-8639718 GCF_000296735.1 Chrysochloris asiatica | reverse complement strand
TAAGGTATTTACCTTTCCTGCAAACATAACTATGAATGTGGTAAAGCATACAGTGGAATAAAAGATGAAAACTTCTTAGATATTATGAAATACCTTAAGGCAATATGTTCTGGGCCTGGGGGTTCAGGACCATAGTCTCAGGAGACACCATGGTCAACTGGCATAACATAGTCCACAAAAATAATGTTCTACATCCTACTTTGGTGACTAGTTTCTGGATCTTAAAAACTCTTTGGTTGCCTTCTAAGGTGCAGCCACTGGTCTCTCCATATGGGGAAGAAAGAAGACTGATGAGAATTAAAAATACTTGGTATCAATGAATCCAGTAGACTAATGAAACATGTGAACATCAGTCTCCATGACTTTGAGACCAGAACTAAATGGTACCTAGCTACCACTACCAACTGCTCTGAAAAGGATCACAGTATAAGATTCCAGATGGAACAGCAGAAGATGTGAACAAAACTCAAAATTATTTTTTAAAAAATAATAAAAAGCCTTTCTGGTCAGAAAGAGACTGGAGGAACGTGAGACTATGGCCCTCCACCACCCTTCAGGTCTGGAAAGGAACTCACCCGCATGGCCCAATGTTCAGTCAAGCTGTAGATAGGTTTATGGGAGAGACAGCAACACTATTAATGTATACTCATCATGTAACAGTCACTCATTCAAAATCAAAAGAGCAACACTTACCTAAAGACAAAGTTGAGAAGGGCTGGGAAGATGGGTGCAATGGAAATAGGAACCATAGGGAGGAAGTGGGATAACTGTCGTTACATGGAGGGGATTGCAGTCAATGGGATGAAACAAAGTGTCTGGGTGTAATATGTTGAGTGTAAAACTGGATGATCTTGTTTGCAAACCTTCAATAAAAATAAAAATAATAAAAAGTTAAAAAAAAAAAAAAACTAAAAAGGAATGGTGGATCAGCAAAACTTAAGGCTACAGACAAGTAGAGAAGAGGTCATGAAAATTAAATCCTGGCATGGATTCCCTAGTTCTTTCATTTTTTTTAAACACTTTACACATCTTTTCAGGATAAACCTCAGAAAGTTAAGCAAGATAGAAACAGTTAGGATTTGGGGTACTTCTGAATGGTGATAAACGTTGGTTTATTTCAATTACATTGAAAGTTTTAAAAGATTAAGAAATGATACATGAAGAAAATCCCAGTTATATTTTTCCAGAAATTATTTAGATGTTTGGGCATGTGTTCTTTTCCTCCTCCCCCACCCCCAATAATGTTGTTGTTGTTAAGTGCCATCGAGTCGGTTCCGACCCATAGCGACCCTGTACAGGGTTTCCGAGGGTGTAAATCTTTACGGGAGTAGAAAGCCTCATCTTTCTCCCGCGGAGCAGCTGGTAGTTTCGAACCGCTGACCTTAAGGTTCGCAGCCCGATTCGTAACCACTACGCTACCAGAGCTTCCTACCCCCAATAATAGCTGTGCTTTAAAATCTTCTTGTTGTTTGAGTCATTTCTGGTTCACAGATACACTGTCCCAATGATACTCTTAGACCCAGTATTTTATAGATCATATTCATAAATTTTATAAGGAGCCTTCATAATGTAGTGGAGTAAGAGTTGGGCTGATAACCACAAAGTCAGTACACTGAGTCTACCAGTCACTCTGCAGGATAAAGCTTAGGCGTTCTGCTCCTGTAAAGATTTACAGCCTCAAAAACCCCATACAAGATGACTATGAGTCAGACCAGACACCGTGACACACAACCACCATCACCACCATGCATGAATCTTATACAAGTAAACCACACCTCTACTTAAAATGTTGTTGTCGTTATGTGCCATAGAGTTGGTTCTGACCCTGTACTGGGTTTCCAAGGCTGTAAATCTTTATGGGAACAGAAATCCTTATCTTTCTTCTGCGGAACAGCTGGTAGTTTTGAACTGCTGACCTTGAGATTGGCAACCTGATTCTAATCACTACACTACCAGAGCTTCTTCTACTTAAAATAGATTCTAGGAAATCACAAGGGGTAAATTCAGTAATTCTCTTCCAAAATAAGTCTACTTTAATATCAAAAAACAAGATGTAAATTACCTCCCTCCCCTACCCCAAACACACATCATTGCTACTTACAAATGGAAAGACAGAGAGAAAGGAACTTCTGAGTAAGTATAAAGCTAAAAACACTGAACACTTCCAATATGTGAAAAGATTCATAGAAGGGAAAAAAGTGCATCAATAGAAATCTATACATTGTCTAGAAAACATCCTTCTAGGTTTTCATGTTTCAAGGCTTCAATAGCACTTGAGCAATTTTACATTTCTCTAAATTGATGATGTTGTTGTTAAGTGCCCTTGAATCGGTTCTGACCCATAACGACCCTGTATAGGGTTTCCAAGGAGCAGCTGGTGAGCCAAAACCAGTGACCTTATGATTCAAACCGACTTTGCAGTCCAGTGCATTAGCCCACAGCACCATATCAGGACTCCGTAAATTGATAACAACACTAAAAAATGATCATTGATACATGCAAATGTCCAAGAGAGGTTTAATGAACTTCTCTCCCCCACAGTAGAGGAAGTCAGACTTGTTCCATTGGCATGTTCATTTCAGTATTCTGGATCTGTGTGTCTGGTGTTTTGCTTTTTTGGATTCACCTTTGAAATGTTTGCAACATTCTGCCAGTTTCCTCATTAATAACATGAGAGCTATGATTTTAACATTTTTGAAAATTATTATTTAACAAGGAGGTGAAGCAATGCTTGTCCCAAGAATTAAAGAGTCAACCAACAATCAATACATATTTTCAGAATACCATCAAGTGCAGTAAATGTCAGCTGCACAACCTTTGCTTGTAGTAGTTTGAGAAAAGGATGAAGAATAGCTCCTTTCCACAGCCCAGACCTCTACTGTTCAAACTCCTATCTATATAGATCATCTCAAACACAACACAAGCACAACTGACCTCATACTAGTCAACGAATGAGTAAATAAATGAATGAAGAAAGCCAAAACACCTACAAAAACGGCGGGTTTTATTTACTTCTATTTGGGTCCCTACAAACTGGCTCCAAATTAAGCCATCACCCTTCCCCTGAGTTGTAAATACATCATCCCTTTGATGTGTCCATTCATATTCCTATAGCTTACCTTCCCTCCTCTACCTTTTCAGACACTCCTCTGAGATATTTTTCTCAAAACCTAAAAGCTCACTATTGAGCCAAAACTCTATGGTGGGTACCTGATAGCATCAAGGCACACAGTGATGTGCTTCAGAAAATATCTTTTCTCAAAGCACCAGCCCAGAGACCTTGGAGGGGTAAGTGGGTCAGTCAGAGGGGCCCATTCAGACTTTGCTGATTAGTAGGATCAAATTCACTTCTTATTCAGCATTTCCACAGCCTCTCACATTCATTTCTCAGCACCCTTTGCTAGGGAAACAAAGGGCAGACACTTTACAGTAAAATTGCCCCCACTGTCCAGGGATTCAGATTCACTATTCATCAGCTGAGCTAAGTGAGCCAAAAGCTGGTGGATTCAGACACCAGTCTGGAAGGAACATACCAGCCAAGACGGGATGAAACTCCACTATCGACCCATAATCTCATTGACAGGGATACACTCAAGGGCTAAGTATAAATCATCCTTATCTACTCATGAGCTCAGCCTGGGAAACTGCTCTGCACATGCACAGTAAGTCCACTGGCAAATGCCTGCCTCCTCTTGAGTGAGACTGGGAGAGAGCTCCAGACCAACAGCACATTACAAGAACAGACAACCTTAGCACTGAGCAGCCTGAAGCAGAGATGGGCTATCCTGAAAAAAGAGTTCCAAGTCTGAAAAGACGGGAAAAGGTAGGGACAGACAGCACAGATCTGTGCTTCTAGCAGTGCTGAGGGAGCTAGCTGCTCAGTCCTCCTGGCATCTGTACAAATACCAAAAAATAAAAAGAATACAAAAAAATTGTGCTGTTTTACAATTCTATAAATTGACAGCAATGCTAAATAATTATCATTTATACATGGAAACCAAGCCCTGCTGTGGCACTGTAGGATAAGCACTGGACTGCTAAACACAGTTCAACAGTTCAAAGCCACAAGATACTTTTGGAAACCCTATACAGGGTTACTATGAGTCAGAAGTGATGTGGCTGCACACAACACAAACAACAGCATACATGCAAACAAAAGCTTATCTGCCAATCTGTATGTTGCGGTGATGCTGAAGCTAATGGCACTGTGTTTTAAACACCAGCAGGGTCATCCATGGAGAACAAGTTTCAAGAGAGTTTCCAGAATATGACCAGTCAACTAGGAAGAAGGAGAGGCAGACCACTTCTGAAAACTTTATGAACAAAAGCAGAATATTGTCAGATATAGTGGTGGAGGATGAGCCCCTCAGCTTGGAAGGCTCTGAAAATACAACTGAGGAAAAATTGCCTCCTTAAAGTGTTGTTGTTGTTAAGCATCATCGAGTCAGTTCTGACTTGTAGCAACCCTGTATAGGGTTTCTGAGGAGCAGCTGGTGAGCTTGAACCACTGACCTTGAGGTTCAAACTGACCTTGCAGTCCAGAGAATTAACCCACCTCCTCAAAGTAGAGTTGACCATAATTAAGTGAATGGAACAAAGCTTCAGTACCTTCATTTGCTGTTGGAGCACATTCATTAATAATTAGACATGAAATATACAAAGTATGAATATAAGAAAACTGGAAGTTGTCAAAAATGAAATGGAATGCATAAGTATAGATATCCTAGGCATTAGTGACCTAAAATTGACTGGTATTGACCATAGTTAATCCAACAAGCGTATTGTTTACTATGTGGGTACATTAATTTGAAGAGAAATGGCATTGCATTTATTGCCCAAAAGAACACTTGAAGATCTATTTTGAAGCACAATGCTGTCTTTGATAGGATACTATCCATATGCCCATAAGGAAGACTAGTTAATACCATTATCATTTAAATTTACACACCAACCACTAAAGTCAGTGATGATGAAATGGAAAAATTCTACCAAAGTCTTCAGTCAGAAATTGATGAAACATGCAGTCAGGATGTATTGATAATTACCAGTGATTGGAATGCAAAAACTGAAACCCAAGAGGAAGGCTCCATAGTTGGAAAATATGGCCTTGATGACAGAAATGATGCTGGAGATCACATGATAGAAATTTGTAAGACAAGCAACTTGCAAATACCATTTTAAACAACAAGAAATGTGACTATAAACCTGAACCTCATCAGCTGAAATATAAAGGAATCAAATTGACTATATTAATATCATCAGTTAACAGAAGGCAAGGTGCAGACTGTGGAACAAAACATTAATTGCTCATATGCAAGTTTAGGATGAAGTTGAAGAAAATGAAAACAACTTCATAAGAACCAAAATATGACCATGAATATATCCCACCTGAATTTAGAGACCATCTCAAGAACTGATTTGACACTAATAACTGAAGACCAAAAGAGTTGTGGGATGACATCAAGAACATCATACCGGAAGGAAGCAAAATATTATTACAAAGACAGGAAAGAAAGAGAAAACGAAAATGGATGTCAGATGAGACTATGAAACTTGCTCTTGAGCATAGAGAAGCTAGAGCAAATGCAAGAAATGAGAACATTAAAGACTGAATAAAAAATTTCAAAGGGCAGCATGAGAAGACAAAGTCAAGTATTATAATGAAATGTACAAACACCTGGAGTTAAAAACCAAAAGGGAAGAACATGCTCAGCATTTCTCAAGCTGAAAGAACTGAAGAGAAAATTCAAGCCTTAACTTGGAATATTGATGGACTTCATAGGCAGAATATTGAATGATGCAGAAAGCATCAAAAGAAGATAGAAGGAAGACACAGAGTCACTGTACACAAAAGAAACGGGTGATGTTCAACCACTTCAAAAAGTAGCATATGATCAAGAACTGACAGAACTGAAGGAAGAAGCCCAAGTTACACTGAATGCATCATTGTAAAAAGCAAGGCCTCAGGAATTGATGGAATACAAATAGAAATCTTTCAACAAATTTTGATGCAACACTGGAGGCTCTCACACATATATGCCAAGAAATCTGGAAGACAGCTACCATGGTGACCAATTAGGAGAGATACATATCTGTGTCATTCCAATGAAAGGTGACCCAACTGAATGGCAAATCATCAAACAATATCTATCATTAATTTCACATGCAAGTAAAATGCTGCTAAAGATAATTTTAAAACAATTGCAGAAATACATTGCCAGGTTGTTGTTAAATATCATGGAGTTAGTTCTGACTCATAGCAATCCTGTGCAAGGTTTCCAAGAAGTGGCTGGTGAGTTTGAACCACTGACTTAGTGGTTCAAACTGACCTTGTGGTCCAGTGCTTTATCCCACAGTGCCACACCAGGATTCCACATTGACAGAGAACTTCCCGAAATTCAAACTGGATTCAGAAGAGGACATGGAATGAGGAATATAATTGCTGACATCAGATGGATCTTGGCCGGAAGCATAAAATACCAGAAAGATGATTACCTGTGCTTTATTGACTGTGTGGGTCATGACAAACTATGAATAACATTGCACAAAATTGGTATTCCAGAATACTAATTGTGCTCACGAGGAACCTGAACATAGACCAATATGTAATCATTTGAACAGAACAAGGGGATACTGAATGGTTTAAAATCAGGAAAGGTGTGTGCTATGGTTATATCCTTTCACCAAATTTATTCAATCTGTATGCTGAGCAAATAATCTTAAAGCTGGATTATATAAAGAACATGACATCAGGATTGGAGGAAAACTCATAAATAATCTGAGATATGCAGATGATACAACCTTGCTTGCTGAAGGTGAAGAGGACTTTAAATACTTAATGATCAAAGACTACAGCTTTCAATATGGATTATACCTCAAAGTAAAGAAAATCCTCACTACTGGACCAATAAATAACATCATGATAAATGGAGAAAAGATTGAAGTTGTCAAAGACTTCATTTTGTTAGGATCCACAATCAACATTCATGGTAGCAGCAGTCAAAAAAACAAATGACATAATGTATTAGGCAAATCTGGTGCAAAAGACTTCTTTAAAGTGTTCAAGAGCAAAGATGTCAGTTTGAGGACTTAGGTACACCTGACCCCAGCCATGGTATTTTCCATTGCCTCATATGCATATGAAAGTTAGACAATGAATAAGGAAGACCAGAGAAGAACTGAAGCATTTGAATTAGGGTGTTAAAGAAGAATATTAAAAGTACCATGAACCAACAGAAGAACAAACCAATCTGACTGGGAGGAAGTGCAGCCAGAATGCTCCTTGGAAGTGAGGATGGAGAGACTTTGTCTCCAATTCTTTGGGCATGTTGTTAGGAGGAATCAGTCCCTGAAGGACATGAAACTTGGTAAAACGAGGGTCAGCGGAAAGAGGGAAGACTCCTGATGGATTGGCCGTGGAAGCAGCAATGGGCTCAAATGTAACAATTGTGAGGATGGTGAGTACCACGCAATGTTTAGTTCTGTTGTACATAGGGCCACTTAGAATCTGAACCAACTTAACCTCAAAGGCACCTAACAGCAACAACATATATGCAAATGCTGTCCAGGGGAGATTTAATTAATTTCTCTCCCCTCAGGTGGAAAAGGAGCTGTGGTAGCGTACTGGTTACAAATCGGGCTGTGAACCGCAAGGTCAGCAGTTCGAAACTACCACAGGTGAAAGATGAGGCTTTCTGCTCCCGTAAAGATTTACAGCCTTGGAAACCCTTGTACAGGGTCACTATGAGTCGGAACCGACTCCACAGCACATAACAACAACAGGTGGAATAAGTAAAAATAATTAAAGTGGTTATAGATCTCTTGACTGCTGTCCTGAAAGCAGCAGTCATGAGATCAAATGATGGTGTAACTGTTTTTCTCACCGTAGCGTAGTGGTTACGAATCGGGCTGCAAACCTTAAGTCCAGCAGTTCGAAACTACCAGCTGCTCCGCAGGAGAAAGATGAGGCGTTCTGCTCCTGTAAAGATTTACAGCCTCGGAAACCCTGTACAGGATCGCTATGGGTCGGAACCGACTCCACGGCACACAACAACAACATCCAAAGTACAAAGAGTGAAGACCATCAAAGATGAAAGGAAAACATCAGTTCAATGTACTAATGGGCCACACAACCTCAGTTTCCACATCTCTGAGACCAGAGAACAAGACAGTGCCAAGCTATCACTACCAACTGCATAGAAGGTCCTGGAGAGTATCAGAGAAAAATGTGGAACAAAACTCAAAATCATAGAAAAAAAACAGGCATACTATTCTTCTAGAGACTGGTACAACCCCTGAGACGATGGGCCTTAGTTCTCGGTAAGGCCTTGGGTCCTTGTTATACCTGGATAGAAACTCACTCTCATGCTCAATTTTCAGTCCAACAATAGACAGGTTTATTACATGAACAATAACACAGGCATGTATGCTCTCTGAATAATCACATCATTTGAAATCAAAAGGACACCATTTGTCCAAGAACAAAGTTTAGAAGGCAACAAGGTTAGGAAAGAAGGAGGAATGGAAATGGGAAACACGAGGGTGGGCAAGCAGGAAAAGTGGTGTTCAAAAAAAAAAAAGAAATATTAATCAATTAAATGATGCCTTGTATTGGGGAAATCTGTTGTTAAATACCTCTGTAAAGCTCTAAAAACCAAAGCTGTCACTTTGATAACAAAGGTGCACCTGATTCATATCATCTCATTATCTAACATCTCTTATGCATGCAAAAGTTGGACATGAAAACAGAAGAATAGACAAATTTGAATTTGTGGTATGGACAAAGAATTTTGAATAGACCATGGACTGCAAGGAGACTGAATAAATTGGTCTTAGAAGAAATAAGTCTCCTTAGAGTAAATGTTCCTTAGAATCAAGGATGGTAAAACTTCAGGTTGCTTAGTTTGGACACATCATCAGTCGAAGATGGGATCTACTTTGTGATATAGTCATGCTCTGGAGCCCCTGTAGAATCAGCTAGACCCAGCAAAAACCTCACCCCAACTGAGCTTAGCTCTGGCACTATTCTGCTTCCCTCCCTCTCTGAGGGCCCTCCCTCAAAACCCACAAAACACCAGTTGTAGTGGTCAATTCCAATTCAGGACAAGCTCATGGAGAGTATATTTTCAGTGACTGATTTTTAAAAGAAAATGCCAGACCTTTCTCCCAAGGTGCCTCTGGGTTGACTCTAACCTCCACATTTTCAGTAACAGCCAGGGGTTTTTCCTCAAAGCTCATTTATACAAATGTCAGACTCTGCAAACCAAAAACAATGGACAACCTCTCGAAAGAGGGTGACAATATCTTAGACAGACTCTCCTTTGGAAGGAGATCATTTATTCCAAGTACCACCTACCAAGTATGTCCTGGCTGCCCTGAGGCATCTGCACATATGTTGTTTGGCACACCTTTAAGGAATTTTTCCTGTCCCTGAAGCTCCCAGAAGCCTAGAGTTGGGAAGCTGTTGGGAGCAGGACAAAACAAATGCATCTCTTAAAGGCCACTTACTGTAAGGGTCTCAGAACCCTGGGCCTCTCCTGGGAGGGCCAGATGGCAATGAGATCCACATATTCTTTCAAAATCACACACCTTAGTTTACTCCAAGCAAGGCCATGATGTCTCTGCTTTTAGCCACACTTAGTAAGCTCAGGTGTGGGCTTGCAGTGTGATGGGATGCCCTGGCTTGCAGTCATGTAGTCCTTTGATGATTTTCAAGGGAAACTAAACCACTTCATACTTCACTGATGTGACATTTTTGGTCTACAGAATCTTTCAAGACACTGGATGGATGAAAGACAATAATAGGAGAGGACCCTGGAAAAACCTCTGTTTTAGAACCTTATTAGGCTAGTCATAGGCCCTTAGGCGTAAGCTGCCACAAAAAAACACAAAACAAAGTGGTAGAGGAGACTTCGGGATGCCACCAAGTTGCACTCACCCTACACTATTGACCTGTTTTTGTTGTTTTTAGTGCCTGTACAGGGTTTCTAGAGAGTGGCTGGTGGGTTTGAACCGGCGACCTTGCAGTTCAAACCGACCTTTTGGTCCTGACCTTATCCTACAATGCACAGCATCCCCAAAATTCCAAGGGGTATGCTAAGGCTTCTGCAGTGAGGTCTCAGAGGCCACCCACAAGAAAAGGCTGTGTCTGTCAGGGGAAGGGACTGCTATGTGACATGAAGCCCTACCAACCAAAAGCATGACTCCAGGCTCTCACTCACTCCCAACCAGATGCCAACTTATTCCCAGAATGCACCAGTAAATCAGGTCCTTATAACAAGTCCAGTTGGCATTTTCCATTCTTGCATGCATAGCCATAGCCCAGAGAGATACATAGGTGTCCCTAGGTATGGCAGCCCCAAGCCTCAGGACTTGACTGAGAGACTGGCTCTGCAGAAGTCCTGGGCATGTGGCCCCCACTCCCCTCCATGCAGAAAGGTTAACCATAGTGTACCCTCAACTCCCAGAGAACACACTAAAGCCCTCCTCAAATAAGGGGTTTAGGCAACTGACATGGGTGGGACAGTAAAGGTCTTCCTTCACCCCTCGCAAACTGTGAGACTTCCACAGGACCTCTGGTCCCTCCGAATCTCCAGGTTAAAGTGAGAACAATGTTATAACAGGACTGCTAAGAGAACAAGAAGAGCTCACCACCACCACCTCCATCTACAGTAGCTTGTTATGGAGGCAGCTGCTTACTGCCAATCCATAGCTTCTCCATCACTTGTCCATCACCTCCTCCCCACCCCCTATCAACACAGCAAAGGAGAGAAGAGGACCATTACCTGATCCAGATACCTCTGCTTTACATACAAAGGTTTACACACAAAGGTCCCAATGGTGTCTATGACCTTGCTTGCCCAGCTGTACCCCAAGCTGAGAGGTCCTCTAAGACTTCATATAAGTGTAGTGACCCCATGCCTCACCTGGGGAGACATGCTTGTGGTTGCTGAGAGAGCGGCTGTCAGTGGGATTTCCAGTCACAAGAGGTGGGTGGCTAGGCCAGAAATGCAATGTGCTGTTTAGGAAGCACACCACGCTGTTATTTGTATCTGAGGCTGTTAGCGTTGCTTTTCCCTGTGTGTTTCGCACGGCTTGGCATATTGCATACACTGCTCACAGAGCATGAGTGAGGGGTACTGTCGCTGAGGCCCAGCCTCCAGAGTACAGAAATAGACCCAGATACATTAATTTTGGAAAGACTTGTTCTTTCTTCCTTTTTTTTTTTTTTTCAAATACGCTTTTCTCTGAAAAACTCTATAGTCATCGTGATCACACTTTCTCCCATATAATTAACACTTTTCTGTGTGCTGTGATTTCCCCGTTCAGCGTTACTACCTCAGGAACTGTTCCTTCCACACCCAGGATTGTGTACATGTATGTATGTATGTGTGTACTATTGCAAATCAACAAACATGTGTGTGTGCATATGTGTATATGCATGTGTTACATATAGGTGTGTGTGGTTGTGTGTATGCATGTATGTGCATCCCTGTGTGTACATGTGTGGGCATGACACATGTGTTCATGTGTATGCATAGATATGTAAGTGTATGTGCATATATGTCTGCACTGGACTGGTAACCGGAAGGCCAGCAATGCAAATCAACCAGCTGCTCTCTGAAACCCTGTGCAGGGTTCTGATGAGTCAGAGCCAACTGAAAGGCACATAACAACAATAATGTGATTATATATGCATGTATGAAGGAGAGATGGGAGTAAAACATCTTTTTGGAGAGGTTCTGAGAAGAGAGGAAAAGAGATGTTAATGAAGAAAAATAGGAAAAAAGGTGGAATTCAAGAAAGGGAAGCAAGAGGGGAAAGAAGAGGAGGTAAGAAGGAAGGAGCATGACAGAAGGGAGAAAATCAACAGTGGTAATAATAATAATAATTGTTGCTGTTGTTTCAGCTTCCAGAGTACAGGGGGTGTAACTTGTTGTATGTCTCTTTTCTGGCCTCCCCATCGCATGCTGCAGGGACTCAAACCAAACCTGGGTATAAGCTGGGACAGCCGCGAGGAGACATTTTCCCTAGACTGACAGAGGTTTGGTCTCTCTCTTTGCCACTGTTTGTTGGTGGAGGCTTTCAATCCAACAAGTTCTTATGAAGTTTAAATCCAATTACACACAATCCCGATTTTACAAACATCTGAACAAACAACTCCTACTTGCCCTTTAAGCGGGGCCTCCTGCTGATTTAAAACTGTTCTGTCATGGACAACGAAGAACTGAATTTTTACAATTTGGGTGATTCATCACAGTAACCATAATAGGTATAAAAAAAGACAGATGAGGATGAGGCATAGTGACCCATGTCAGTAGCCTGATCTGTGAGATTGATTCCTGGCAGGGTTGTGGAGAGCCACACACATCCAGAGCAGTGAGATCGGCCACCATCTTTGAGCAGGGCAGCAAAAAATCCATTTTATGTTTACATAAATTTGTCCTCGCTGCGAAACAACTGAATCAACCCCTACTCACAACAAATTTTCATCACACTCACCTACTTGCTGCACATGCAGCATTTAAATAATAGAATGGGTTTTTAGCAGTTTTTGTACAAGGCAACAGCAGTTCTAGTCATCACATTAGAGGTGAGCTAAGTAAATGTTTGACCAAGTTTTGTATGGCCCACGAATGATGTTATAAATATCCAAATGCCACTTGGCCAAAAAAAAATAAAATGTTCCCCATACCTTTATTAAAATAAAGCTAAGAAAAAGCATAGGCACCAGTTTCAACTATCCTAAAAGTTCTTAAAGATATAGTTAAGAATGAAACTCATTCAAAACTTGGGGACTGTGCCTGTCACTCCCTGACTTTAAAATATACTACATGGCTACAGTGGTCAAAACAGCTTGGTACTGGTACAATGAAAGGTACATAGATCAGTGGAACAGAATCGAGAATCCAGAAATTAACCCATCTACATACAGCCAATTGATCTTCGACAAAACACCAAAATATATC
>NW_006408557.1:8617082-8624048 GCF_000296735.1 Chrysochloris asiatica | reverse complement strand
TTCTGGGATATACCCTTTGGGTGGTTGATGATGCATGGAGGGGATTGGAACCATGGCAGTGAGATGATATACGATGGAATGAATGTAAAACTAAAGTTCTACCATGTAAACTATCATATAATTTTCAATAAAACATTAAAAAAATAAAATAAACCTTGGGGACTGGGTGTTTTAAAACTCAAGTGACACTTTAAATAGTGGTACATCCACTTTGGGAAAATGTTTATTAGAATATATGTTGTTGTTAAGTGTCATCAAGCCGGTTCCAACTCATAGCAACCTTGCATAGGGTTTCCGAGGAGCAGTTGGGAGGTTTGAACTGCCTACCTGTGGCTCAAACTGACCTTGCAATACAGCACATTATCCTGCAATGCCACACCAGTACTCCATATATGGTGGTGGTGCTGGGGTGCTGCGGAGTCAGTTCCAACTCATAGCGACCCTGTATAAGATTTTGAGGCTGTAAATCTTTACGGGAGCAGAAAGCCTCATCTTTCTCCCACAGAACAGTTGGTAGTTTCCAACTGCTGACCTTTAGGTTAGCAGCCCAACTCGTATCCATAACTTGTACTGTTGTGTTTTGTTTGTTTTCCTTTAATTGTGAACTGGATGAAGGCTTACAGAGCACATCAGTTTTCCAATCAATGACTTCATACACGTTTTGTTTCACCCCATTGACTGTTATCCCCACAATGAAATATCTCTTATCCTACTTCCTCCCTGTGTTTCCTGTGTCCATTCCTTCTTATTTCCTAACCCTTTTAACATTTGTTCTTGGGCAAATGTTGGTCTTTACTGATACCATGTCCAAAGTAAGCAAGGCAAAGGTTTCATCATCTTTGCTCCTAAGGAACATTCCAGTGAGGCTGATTTGTTTGTTCTTCTGGAAGTCCACTGTATAGTGGATATGCTTCACCAATACCACAATTCTAATGCTTCAATTCATCTTACTTCTTTTGTCATTGTCCAGCTTTTGCATGCATATGAAGCAATTAGAAATTAGAAAGACCATGGCTTGGGTCAGACACATGTTAGTCATAAAAATAGCACCTTTTCCTTTTTAGAACCTAAAGTATTACTACTTTTTAGAACTTAAAAAAAAAACACAAAAAACAGACAAAACTCATCTCTGTTGTTAGATGTTGAGATTTAGGGTTGCAGTCACTCTTAGCATGAAGATAGTTCCAAGTACTATCTATATGGATTTTTGATAAAGCTGCTGGTATCTAATTTGTGAAAATTCATTGGGTTATACAGTTATGATGAAACTGTTAATATGCTCAGCTGCTAATTGAAAGGTTGGGGATCTGAGTCCACGCACACAATCAGCTTCAAGAAAATCAGCCATTGTAAACCCTATGGAACACAGTTCTCCTCTGACACACCTGAAGTCACTATGAGTCAGAGCTGACTCAATGGCAACTGGTAATGCCTTATGATAGGTAGACTTTCTTGTATGTATATTAAATTCAAAAAAGTTTTTAAAAGTCACAAAATGAATCATGTTTTCTCTGTACTGAAACCACTCCTGCTACTTCCAATTGGGGCTGGAAAGAGAAAAGGCAGCAGAGAAATGTTAGAGTGACTCAGACTCTTGAAGGAAAGTCATCTTTAAGATTCAGAAGGCAGAGTAGAGGCTGGGGAGGGAGAATTCCACTTTGGGGGCCAGCAGTGGTGAGAGACAGCTGCCCATGAGACTATCTGCTGCACATTGCTCCACCCAGCTGGACTTCCTTTTGTCTGCGTTAGATCTCAAACCGAGCATCAAAGCTCATAATGCGCATGTATTGAGATTACACAAAGAAACATGGGCGGCCTCGACTTTGCATGCCAAACTCCAGCCTGGCACTATCAATTTTCAGGTGTTTCAGAGACACTTAAGCCAAGGTTAGCTTATATGTGACATAAACAGAGCCTGACCCCTCAGAAGGTAATTGTCATGAAATCCCTTCACAGGATTACTCACAGATGGCAGAATAGATCCAGAGCAGGCAGTCCAGGCAGAGGAGCAGATGGGCCATAAGGCTAACCAAACCCAGACCTCAGATCAGACACTGACCAGATCCTGACCCATGCCAGCCTCCGTAATCTCTCTAATCTCACATCATCTCCTCCCGCTAAAGAATGAACTTCACTTCAAGGGTGTAGGGGGGAAGTGTCAGTGAGCATATGCAGTTCCTGAAACTTGGTGATTTACCAGAAAGGGAGCATGATGTGATGACTGCCCTAGACACTTAAGAAGACTGAATTCATCACATGATCATTGTATTGCTATTATTTCTCATTGCCATGATTTCTGGGCTAAGTGCTATATAATTCATGGTACTCTTGAAAGTCCAGTACCAGTTTTAGAAATGTCCAGAGCCTAGACAGTTCCTTAGGAAGTAACAGCCAAGAGAGGAGGAGGAGGAAAACTTTATCAGCTCTGTATTGGACATAATACAGAGTAAGGTTTCTAAGGAATCACTGGATGGCACAGTGGGTAAACATTCAGCTATAAATGGATGGAAAGACTGGAGGGCAGAGTCTACCCAGAGGCACCTCAGACAAAAGGTTTGGTGATATACTTCTGAAAAAGCAGCCACTGAAAATCTTACGGAGCACAGTTCCACTCTGACACACATGGAATTGCCATGTCAGAATCAACTTTTGTTGAGATTTGTTTTTTCTTATCTAAAACAATTGTGGGTAGAGGATAAATGCATACTATCCCTCCTCTGGAGTCCTGGTGTGGTGTTGTGGGACAAAGCACTAGACCACAAGGTCGGCTTGACCCACAGGGTCCTTGGAAACCCTATACAGGGTCGCTGTGAGTCAGAAACAACTCAATGGTACTCAACCACAACAACAATCCCTCCTCTAGGCAGACATCCTTTTCCAGGAAAAGCTGCTCACTTTCTCCTGATACACTTTGTGGTCTTAATCTCTCTATTCAACACATAGCGACCCTGTATAGGACTTCTAAGGAGCAGCAGGTGAGCTTAAACAGCTGACCTTGAAGTTCCAACCGACTTTGCAGTCCAGCCCGTTAACCTATGGTGCCATACCAGGAGTCCACTGTACCCCTATCTCCACCCTCAAAGTTACCACACTCTTCTGTATCACATTAGATAACAGAACTCCCAAGCCCTACCACAGGAAGGTAATGATTTCTTCTGTAGCACTCAGTTTACACCAGCCACAGCAGAACTTGCATGCATGTTTGGATCCTGGACACAACAATAGATCCTGGCTCCTTGGTCAGCTTCTAGAGGCCACAGGACCCCCAAATAGCTTGTGCTTTGTTCAGGGTAGTCAGGCCACAGAGCAGAGTCAAAGAGCCCAGGCTTGAGTTTCATCTTAGGTCCACTAAGTTAACGACTTCGTCTTTTGAAAATGGAAATGCACCCATTTATGTTTCATTCATTCATTCAGCAATACTTACTAAGTACATGTCTTTGAAGAGCAATGTGCTATGTACTGAAGATAAGGGGAGATCCAGCCTTTGATCAGAAGAGATTTCAGTGTGAAAGGTAAATAACTGACTCAAAGGTGAATAAGTTCTTATGTGGCCTTTTACTTGGTTCTTAGGAAAAACAGCTTGAGGGACTTTTTCCCTAAGCCCTGAAGAACTACCTTTGCCCTAGTTTGCTAGGCCAGAGGGTGTGTTCCTTTCATCCAAGTTGACTGACATTTCCTGATACTTTCTGTCAGTTCCTGGGCTGCAGCCTGCCCTGTGACTGTTAATGTACATTTCAGGGATTAGTCAAAAGTTTGTTGTTATTAAGTGCCACAGAGTTGGTTCTAACTCATAATGACCCTGTATAAAGTCTCTAAGGAGTAGCTGGTGGCATTTAACTGCAGTTCAAACTGACCTAGTGGTTCATTGCAAATGCAATGTCTGTAGCCTACTATGCAGATGGTCTGTGGTCTACAGAGAGGGGACTGGAATGTTTGTGTCTTCCCTTTTCCCACCCCAGGAGGGGACATGTCTTGAAATTGACAAGGAGCTGGATATATGTGCCTCCAAACCCACAAAGGTATTTCAGATAGAAAGCAGGAAGAGAAGCAGCATAAAGAAGAAGAAATTGAGAACAGAGTAAAAACCGAGAAGAGACAAGGAACTTCCTAAAAAAGTTGTAACACAATCAAGGCCTGTAACACTGAAAATGTCAAAGGCCCAGAAGGAGTCCAGCAACAACAGAGCCTGCAGTTGACAAGCCCTGAAAGTGTGGCACACACAGGGTGAAAAAGAGCCTTTCCCGAAGGTTCTGAGAGGAGCCTGTCTCTGCGTGGGCTAACAGGAGTCTTGCATGGTCGAGAGGAGCTGAGAACGCTGTCCTTTATTGAAAAAGGGAGACCATCTACATGCCTCATGCTACTGATCCTGAGCTGTACATACGGTCTATGAGTTCTGTGTAGCCATTACAGTGGATTATCAAACCCAAAAGAGACGCAAAGAGTGTCATAGGATGGAAGGTTGGTGTCAGAATTGATCAAAATATTAGAGACTGGAGGTATGTCTGCAATCCATCTCATGGAACTAGCTTTGGGCTGACATGGTCATTATCCCACATGAAATTAGACAGGTTCTGACGCTGCCACACTACTACTCAACCTTTTTTTTTTCCGAGAGAAAATTCACCCTACTTTCTACCCTAAGAAGATCTGCATGTTCCCTCTCAAATACTGTTAGGTCCTTGATAAATCTGCAGCTGCTTCTCTAACACAGAGTGATCTCTATCTTGGCATTTCAAGTACAATCTGATAAGTGTCTTTGACTACCACCCATCTGTCAGTTTCAGTGCTGTGATGGCTTGTGTGTTGTTATGATGCTGGAGGTTATACCACTGGTATTTAAAATGCCACCAGGGTCATCCAGATGACCTAGGTTTCAGCAGAGCTCTTAGATTCAACAGTCCAGGAATAAAAACCTAGAGATCTACTTTTGAAAATTAGCCAATGGAACCCTTATGAATCACAATAGAATACTGTTGGATACAGTGCTGGAAGATTGACTGGAACATACCAGCAGTTAATTTCAAAGATGGTGAAGGACCAGGTAACATTTTGTTCTGTTATACGTGCATCATCATGAATGAGAACTGACTGAATGGCAAATAACAACAATTCTCTTTGAAGTACAGTCACTTATGCTTGAAAGTTCGCATATGTATACACTATTCACTGTCATGGCTTCTATCAGTGCTTCTTATGCAAGCACAGAGCTGGGAAAAAGCAAGCGGCTGGGGCATGTTTCAGGGCGTGCTCAGAAGCAAGATTCTATTGGTCTGGCAGTAAAATTTAAAAGAAAGTATATCCTCAGCATCTTTCAAAAGGCTGGTAATCAAAAATTAATGATAAATGTAGACAAGTTTAGTGTTAGAAATATAAAGAGAATTTTGTTTAAATGCTCCTGTTTTTACAGATGAGAAAACTAAGGTCCAGAGAGAGCATACAGAGAGTTAGTAACAGAAGTGGGACTAGAAGCTATCTCCAGACTTGCTGTCCAGTTCTTGGTTGTAAATATTGCCCTCTCACCCATGAGCGCCACGTTTTCTATCCATTCATGGTGGAGACTATTAAGATGCAGGAATGTCATAAAGTTACATTACCCTTCACTGTGGAACAATACAGATCAGTCCTTAAAAATAACAACATAAAAGATTCCATCCTGGTGTCTTCTAAAATACATCCTCATTCTATGTTGATGTTCAAAGGTGCATCAGAAGAGAATACACTCAAGCAAGTCAACCTCTCTGTCTTCCCTTTATTCTTCCCTCCTTCCTACCCTATTTTCCAATGAACTAGAAAAATGGGAAAACACAGATGAATGAGTCATCAGGGGACACATAGAGACCAGAGAAGACATCAGAAGTATCCTATGCAAGTCAGAATAAGAGGTGTCCATTTATGGTTTCCTTGGCTCAAGACTGAAAGATGATGTTCTTGCCATCTTAGGGAAAGCAACTGTCCAAAACTGCCTTGGAGAGGACATCCTTCCTATTACAAATTTGGAGCTGTTGTTTGTGGATCAGTTAACACTGCTGGATTGTACAACAGAGGTCCTCCCCACCCCCAGCCTGAATTTATCACAGCTCTTGAAAAATGAGTTTATGGTTAAAATTGTGTTTTTCTGTTTCATTTTGTTAATATAAGAGTAATCAGTATGTTGGAAAACTAATACAACTGTCAAGAATAGGAGATAAAAAGAACAAATGTTTATTTAAGAAACAAAGATTATCATGTGACATATTTTAAGGAGATGCCTTAGTCGAATACAAACCAATGTTTTTATGTTTCCCATGTTGACATTACTTTTCTGCCATCACTGCCCTATTAACACTCTGCTTTTGCCTCTACTTGCTGTACAGGTTCTAGAGATTTCTGAAGAGGATTAATTTTAGATAGAAGAGCAAGATGAGATTGAAGAAATGAGGTGCAGACAATGGAAGCTTTGTAGAAGACATCATCGGATTAAGTTTAAACAAAAGTTTAAAAGTTATTTAAAAAAATTCAAAGACATATAACCTAGTAGACAGACAGAGATCTGGGGAGAAACATGAAAGCTCAGTGAATTCACAAGTACGTTCTGTAGCTTTACCCATTTATAGAGTTCTACAATAGTACTAAGGAGTCCTGGAATAATGCTATAGGATAAGCACAGGACCACAAGGTTGTTTTGAACCTCAAAGTTAGCAGTTCACATTTACCAGTCACTCCTCAGAAACTCTATATACAGTCACTATACAGAAATCCTATGTTGTTGTCAGGTGCCATCGAGTCGGAACCAACTCATAGAGACCCCATGCACAGCAGAACGAAACAATGTCTGATCCTGGGCCAACCTCACTACCGCCGCCACACTTGACGCCATCAATGATGTCACCTGGCTGATCCATCTTGTTGGGGGTCTTCCTCTTTTTCTCTGACCCTCCACCTTACCCAGCATGACATCCTTTTCCAGCGACTGTTCTCTCCAGACAA
>NW_006408557.1:8577276-8614431 GCF_000296735.1 Chrysochloris asiatica | reverse complement strand
ATTATCCTATCACTTATAGCATTGTACCTCATGACTGATCTGGATATGTTCTTTTTGACAATGAATGCAACACCATTCCTCTTCAATCTGTCATTCCCTGCATAGTAAACCATGTGGTTGTCAGATTCAAAATGGCCAATACCAGCCCATTTCAGCTCACTAATGCCTAAGATATCGATGTTGGTGCGTTCCATTTCATTTTTGACAACTTCCAATTTTCCCAGATTCTACTTCGTACATTCCATGTTCGGATTTTCAATGGATGTTTACAGCTGTTTCTCTTCATTTTGATTTGTGGCCCATCAGCAAATGAAGGTTCTGTGAGCTTTTCTCTACTTTCAGGAGGCATTTTTTTCCCAGTCACATTCTGAGTGCCTTCCCACCTTCCAGTCCTGTATCTGACAATGTTTCTCTGCTATTCATAGAGTTTTTAGTGACTAGCAATTCAGAAGTAGTTTGTCACTCTTTCTTCCTAGTCTGTCTTTGTTTGGAAGCTCATCTGAAACCTGTCCACCATGGGTGACCCTGCTGGTTATTTAAAATACCGGTGGCATAGCCCTCAGAATCACAGCAATTCAAACCACCACAGCACGACAGACAGACGAGTGGCAGTTGTATGGTTGCTGTTAAATAGGAATCTCCTTGTTCTAGGGCCCTTAAGTCTGGCTCAAAGGCAGGATTACTGTCCTTGGATTTCAATCAAGGGGCAGAAGCGCAGCAGGGGCGACTGGGTTGTAGTGAGATGCTTTGAGCTGGGCTTGTGGGTCTCTAAGTTGGTCCACCCCACCTCTAAGCCATGATTTAACGGTTAGGCTAGGAAGGCGCTCTCATGTCCCGGGTAAGTAAGACAGCCTGGCCGGCCCCTGCAGTCTCTTTCCGATAGGCAGCGTCTCCCCATGGACCTAGTCTCCAGACACCTCTCACCCCGCCGCTCCGTGGTCTGGGTTTCATTTAACACCCCACCAGGTCTGCGCAGTTGTCGCACATCGTTTAACCACCGCCCTCCATGATAGAAGCCCTTGCGCATAAAATAGAAACCCTATATACAGAATATATTCGATGACACTTAACAACAACAAACAACATATTACTTTGTTATTGTTGCTATCAACTTCTGTAGAGTCAGTTCCAACCCATAGTGACCCTGTATAAGGTTTCTGCAGAGTGGCTGGTGAACCTTGCAGTTCAAACAACTTTGTAGTCCAGGGCATTAACCCACAGCACCACACACCAGGACTCCATGATATTATTGTTGTTGTTGTTATGTGCTGTGATAGTGACCCTGTACAGGGTTTCTGAGGCTGTAAATCTCTACAGGAGCAGAAAGCCTCATCTTTCTTCTATGGAATAGCTAGTAGTTTTGAACTGCTGACCTTGTTCGCAGCCCAATTCATAACCACTACGCTAGCAGAGCTCCTTTACTAGTAACATAATAATAACGGAGTTAAAATGACTGATAACAGATTCCTGTACAATGTGGTTGAATAATAATAAATATATAACTTAAATGACCTACATGTCCAACAAGAAATAACTAACTTAACATATGGATAAGCACTGGGCAGTGAACCACAACGTCGGCGGTTCGAGTCCATCAGTCACTGTGGGAGAAAGATACACATTCTGCTCACACATGATTTAGAGCCACAGAAACCCCATACAGGGTTGCTATGAGTAGGAACCCACTCGATGCACTTAATATAAAAAACAATAGCAGTATATTCAATGTGATATCAAACAGAGAAATGGTCATTGTGAAAAAAACCATACAGCTACCTTTGTTTAAAATGCATTGTCTCAAAAACACAATATGAACCATCTAGTTGAGAGTTTCTAAAAAGTTCACGGAAAGATTCCATTATTTTTTAATTCCATTTTTCCAAGAATTTTTGATACCCCTTGTAATTCACAAGTGCAACACATGATGCTGTATTTGTTACTATGAACAACTAGCTTACTTTATTAGAGGGTCATTCAGTGTGTAGGAACATTTGCTAGCTGTGTAAAAATTATTGATGCACCTGATCAAACACTAGAAAGGAAAAATGAATATTAATAGTTTGATTATAGTTTTATTCTGGAGGCTGGCATCATTTTAATTCAATGTCTCCTCTGTTTTTCTTCCTGTTATTATTTACATAGTTAACAATATTCTAATAAGGATGTAAATGAGGGTTTCACTGCAACATTATCTGGGCAAACATCATCTGGGCAAAAAATAATTATTCAACAAATATTTTTCAAGCTTCTCCTCTACACTGGGCACACAGAGATAAATGAAACAGACCAGGCTCCTGCTGTCGTGGAATTAACTAGAGGAGGTTAACAATGATAAAATAAACAAATAACAATATAAAGACCTGGTAAATGCTATACAAATACCTGTGTGATGGAAGTATAGGATCAGTCACTCCAGGACTTCCTGTTCATGCTTTTCAGAGAGTAAGACCATGAATAATATTTAATACTGTGGCTATATGAAAGGGCTTTAAAAAGTTCATGGGAAAGAAAATCCCAGTATTTTGAAATTCTCTTTCTCTATGGACTTTTTGAAACCCCTTCATATGTTTCCTGTTGTTGCTGTAACAAATTACCGCAGTTTAGTGACTTAAAACAGACCAAATTTATTATCTTGCAGCTCCAGAGGTCAGAAGTCCAAAAAGTATCTCATTAGGCTGACTTCAAAGTGGCAAGAGGACCACATACCTGCAGAAGGCTCTAGGGGAGATTTCATTTCCTTGGCTTTTCCAGTTTCAAGAAACTGCCCAAATTCCTTGGCTCTTGGCCCCTTTCTTCTTCAAAGTCTGCTTCTGTGATCACATCTCCATATTTGGCTGTGTCTCCTGCCTCCTTCTTCCACTTACAAAGACCCTGACAATTACACTGGATCCACATGATGATCAAGGATAATCTCTTCATATCAAAGTCAGCTGATTAGCAACTTTAATTCCCCTTGTCATGTAACAAAACATATTCACAGAGGTTAGGGCATGGAAAACCTTGGGGTGGGGAAGCGTCACACTAAGGTGCAGTTACCTAGCAGAAAATGTTCAATAACCTTTTTACCTCAGAGATGTTTGTTGTTGTTAAGTGTCATCGAGCCCATTCTGACGCATAGCGACCCTGTATAGGATTTCCAAGGAATAGCTGGTGGGTTTGGACTGCTGACCTTGTCATTAGAAGACCAGTGTTTATTGTATAATGCTACATCAGGACTCAGAGATGTTTAGCCAATGAAAAGAATATAAGAATTTTTCATCAGAAAGTATACATTAAAAACTTCCACTTTCTATCAGTGAAAGTCTGGGTAGGCCAATTTAATGCCAACAAGGGCAATGATACCTAGTCCATAGGTTATGTAGATAAATACATGAGATAAAATATGTGAATGAGTTGAAAACCTAGATAATATGATCACATCTTAAGTTATTATGAGACAGAGCCAGTTGATTCGGAATCCTGTAGCACTTTCCATGAAATAAATTTCTTCTCTGTTTGACGCAAACTACAAATTTCAAGATACAATCTGAACAGATTTTAAGGCATATTAGTTTTTTGCAATTGCTCATATGTAAGTTCAGGCTGAAATGGAAGAAAATTAAAACAGTCCACAAGAGCCTAAATCGGACTTTGAACATATCCCACCTGAATTTAGAGACCATGTCAAGAAAAGTTTGATGCATTAATGACCCAAGACCACAAGAGCTGTGGGATGACATGAAGAACATCACACAGAAAGGAAGCAAAAGGTCATTAAAAAGACAGGAAAGAAAGAAAAGGCCAAAATAGATGTCAAAATAGACTCCGGAAGTTACTCTCCAGCATGGAAACGCTAAGGTGAATGGAAGAAATAAGGAGGTCAAAGAGCAGAACAGAAAATCCCAAAGGGCAGCTCCAGAAGACAAAGTCAAGTATTATAATGAAATGTGCAAAGACCTGGAGTCAGAAAATAAAAAGGGAAGAACACACTCAGCATTTCTCAAGCTAAAAGAACTGAACAAAAAATTCAAGCCTTGACATGCAATATTTAAGGATTCCATGAGCAAAATACTGAATGATACAGAAAGCCTCAAAAGAAGATGGAAGGTATACACAGAGTCACTGTACCAAAAAAAAAAAAAAAAAAAAAAAAAAGGTCCATGATCAAACATTTCAAGAAGTAGCATATGATCAAGAACAGATAGTACTAAAGACAGAAGTACACACTACACTGAAGGCATTGGTGAAAAACAAAGCTCTAGAAACTGACCAAATACAAATTGATGTAGCACTGGAACTGCTCACTCATCTACGTCAAGAAATTAGGAAGTTTGGCTACCTGGCCAACCAAATGGAAGAGTTATGCCCATTCCAAAGAGAGGTGACCAAAAGGAATGGAGAAATTGTCAAAAAATATTAATATCACATGCAAGTAAAATTTTGCTGAATGCCCAGACTGCAAAGTCTGTTTGAACCACAAGGTTGGCAGTTCAAGCTCACCAGCTGCTCCTCAGAAACCCTATACAGGGTCGCTATAGGTCAGAACTGACGCAACAGCACTTAACAACAACAAACAACAATTTTAAAAATGGCCACAAAGGTACATTGACAGGGAACTACCAGAAAACCAAAACACATTCAGAAGAGAACATGGAACTAGAGATATCACTGCTTAACATCAGATGGATCTTGGCTGAAAGCAGAAACTATGAGAAAGATGTTTACTTGTATTTTATTAATTATTCAAAGACTTTTGACTGTGTGGATGTTGACAAGCTATGGATAAGATTGTGAAGAATTGGTAGTTGAGAATGCTTGACTGTGCTTTTGAACAGAACTAGGGTACACAGCAAGGAGCTCTGGTAGCGTAGTGGTTACAAGTCAGGCTGCTAACCTCAAGGTCAGCTAATTCAAAATGACCAGCAGTTTCACTGCAAAAGATGAGGCTTTCTGCTCCTGTAAAGCTTTACAGCCTCAAAAACCCTGTACAGGGTCGCTATGAGTCAGAATCCACTCCACGGCACATAACCACCACCACCACCACCAGGGTACACAGAATGACTAAAATCAGGATCAGCGTGTGCCAGGGTTATATTCTTTGAACATATTTATTCAGTTTGTATGTTGAATAAATAATCAGAGAAACTGGATTATATGAAGTAGAACAAGGCATCCGGATTACAGTAAGACTAATTAATTGTCTGCAGTATGCAGATGATACAACCTTGCTTGCTAAAAGCAAAGAGGATTTAAGACACTGATGAAGATCAAAGGTCATAGTTTTCATTATGGATTGCACTTCAGTATAAAGAAAAGAAAAATCATTACAACAGGACCAATAAATGGATAATAATAAGTGGAGAAAAGATTGAAGTTGTCAAACACTTCATTTTGCTTGAATCTACAATCAGCACTCATGGAAGCAGCAGTTAAGAAATCAAATGAAGTACAGCATTAGGCAAATCTGCTGCATAGGACCTCTTTAAAGTGTTCAAGAGCAGAGATCAGTTTGAGGACTAAAGTGCACCTGATCCAAGTCATGGTATTTTCAATAACCTCATATGCAAGTAAAAGTTGCACAGTAAATAAAGAAGACCTTAGAAGACTTGATGCATTTGAGTTACGGTGTTGGAGGAAGTACCGTGGTACATAGTAGAACATTTGTTCCAGATGAACAAATCTGTATTGGAAGAAGAATTCAGTCAGAATGTTCCTTAAAAGCCAGGATGGTAAAATATCATCCCTCATACTTCAGACACATTATCAGAAGGGACCAGTCCCTGGAGAAGTAGTACATCGTTCTTGGTAAAGTGGAGGGACAGTGAAAAAGATGAAGTTCTCTAATGAGGTGGATTGGCACCCTGGCAGTAGCAATGGGCTCAAGCATAGCAACAAGTGTTACGGTGGCACACGATATGTCAGTGTTTCGTTCTTTTGTACGTAGGGTTGCTATACGTTAGAACCCACTTGATGGCAGCTAACACAACAGTGAATTTTTTCCAAAGATGCTATGGTCATTAGACAACAGCATCTGATTAATCGTTTCCCATACTCACCCTGAAGGAAATACAGAAGCACATAAAAAGATGTTGAGTGTGTATGAGTCCAAGAGCATCAGTGGGATGTAGTAGGTGGAGCACAGGCGAGCACTCTGAGTCCCCAATTGTAGAGCCCTATCTCAGACACAGGAGGCTTTGCCGCTGAAAGGAACTGCTTTCAAGGTAACTCCCATCACATAATGTCTTTCTGTATCCATTACTGAAAGAACACAGTTCCTAACAATGCAATTTAGTCACAGAAAAGGGTAAATGATAGTCGTATTATGCCTTCTGGAGAATAATAGAGAGAATTGAGACAAAAAGAACCAGGGGAGGTATACAAAATGAAATGGTAGATTTTCTTGCACTGTCTCTAGATGGAAGAAATATTTAAAAATCTGTTTTTATTAGGTGCCATGGAGTTGGTACCAACTCATAGTGACTTTATGCGCGACAGAACTGAACACTGCCCATTCCTCCATCAACCTCACAGTCTTTGCTATGCTTGGAGCTCATTGCTGCTGCCACTGTGCCATCCATCTCATTGGGGGTCTTCCTCTTTTTCTCCAACCCCCTACTTTACCAACAAGATATCCTTCTCCAAGAACTGAAAATATGTCCAAAGTATGACAGACTAAGTCTACCCAACCTGGCTTCTAAGAAGCATTCTGGCTGTACTTCTTCAAATACAGATTTCTTTGCTCTTTTGGTGATCCATGGTACTTTTAATATTCTTCTCCAACAACATAACTCAAATGCATCAATTCTTCTATGGTATTAATTACTCACTGTCCAACTTTCACATTTATATGAGTTACTGAAAATACCAGGGCTTGGGTCTGGCACACCTGAGTCCTCAAACTGACATTTTTGCTCTTGAACATTTTAAAAGGTCTTGTGTAGCAGATGTGCCTAATGCAATATGTCGTTGGATTTCTTGACTGTTGTTTCTATGAGTGTTAATGGTTTACTGAGCAAAATGAAGTCTTTGACAACTTCAATCTTTTTCTATAGCTTAATGTTGCTTATTGGTCCAGCAGTGAGGATTTTTGTTTTCTTTACGTTTAGGTGCAACCCATACTGGAGACTGTCTTTGACTTTCATCAGTAAGTATATAAGTCCTTTTCACTTTCAGCAAGCAAGGTTGTATTATCTGCATATCGCAGGTTATTAATGAATCTTCCTCAATCCTCATATCACGTTTTTCTTCATATTATCCAGGTCTCAAATTACTTGTTCAGCATACAGATGGAATAAGTGAAAGAATACAACCTTAGCACACACCTTCCAAAATTTTAAATAATTCAGTGTTCCCTTGTCCTGTACAAGCAACTACTTCTTGGTCTGTGTACATGTTCCTCATGAGCACAATTAAGTCTTCAGGAATGCTCATTCTCCACAATATTACCTATAGCTTGTCATGATACACATAATTGAAAGCCTTTGCATAGTCAATAAAGCACAAGTAAATAACTTTGTTATTCTCTGCTTTCAGCCAAGATCCATCTGACACCAGCAATTACATCCCTAGTTCCACCTTCTCTTCTGAACCCAGCTTGAACCTCTGGCAGTTCCCACTCAATGTACTGTTGCAGCCCTTTTAAATTATTTTCAGCAAAATTTTACTTGTATACAATATTAATGATAGTGTCAGGTGATTTCTGCATTCTATTGGGTCATCTTTCTTTGGAATGGGCACAAATATGGATCTCTTCCAGTGAGTTGGCCAGGTAGCCTTCCAAATTACTTGGCATAGATGAGTGAGTGTCTCCAGTGCCGTATCAGTTTGTTGAAATAGTTCAATGTGTATTCCATCAATTCCCAGAGCCTTGTTTTTTGCAGTGCCTTCAGTGCAATTGGACTTCTTCCTTCAGTACCACTGGCTCTTGATCATATGTTACCTCTTAAAATGGTTGAACATTGACCATTTCTTTTTGGTACAGTTACTCTATATACCTTTCATCTTATTTTGATGCTTTCTGCATCAATCAATAAGAATTCTTCTGTATTTCAAGTCAAGGCTTGAATTTTCTTCCATTCTCTCAGTTTGAGAAATACTAAGTATCTTCTTCTCTTTTGGTTGTCTATCTTCAGATCTTTGCACATTGTATTATATGACTTTGTCTTCTTGAGCTGCCTTTGAAATTTTCTATTCAGTTCATTTGCCTTCTCATTTCTTTCATTTGTTTTTTAGCATCTCTATACTGGAGAGCAACTTTCAGAGTCTCTTTTGATATCCATTTTTGTCTTTTCCTTCTTTCTTGTCTTCTTAATGATCTTTTGCTTTCTTCCAGTATGATATTTTTGATGTCATCATCCCACAACTCTTCTGGTCTTTGGTCATTAGTATCTAATTCATAAAATCTGTTCTTGAAATGATTTCTAAATTCAAGTGGGGTATGTGCAAGGACTTTTTTAAATTTTCATCAGCTCCAGCCTGAACTTTCACAAGAACAATTGGTCTGTTCTCCAGTCTTTCCCTGGTCTTATTTTGGCTGATGATTTGGTATTTTTCCACCATCTCTTGCAACAGAGGTAGTCAATTTGATTTCTGTGTATGCCATCTGTGAGCTCCATGTGTATAGTCATCTTTTATGTTGTTTAAAAAAGGTATTTGCAATCAAGAAGTCATTGGTCTTGCAAAATTCTATCATGCAATCTTCAGCATCATTTCTATCAGCAAGATCTTATTTTCTAACAGCTGCTCCTTCCTTTTTGTTTCCAGTCTTTTTGGCATCCCAATCACCAGCAATTACCAATACTCCTCGATTGCATATTTGATCAATTTCAGACAGAAGAAGTTGGTAAAATTCTTCAATTTCATCATCACTGGCTTTAAATTTAAAATTTTTTAAATTTTAATAATAGTTGTATTCATTGGTCTTTCTTGTTGTTGTTGTTAAGTACCGTGGAGTTGGTTCTGACTCACAGTGACCCTGCACAGAGTTTCCAAGGCTGCAAATCTTTATAGGAGCAAAAAGCCACATCTTTCTCCCATGGAACAGCTGGTAGTTTCGAACTGCTGACCTTGAGGTTAGCAGCCCGAGTAACCACGATGCAACCAGAGCTCCTTGGTCTTCCTTGTAGGTATATGGGTAGTATCTATTTACAGACAGCCCTGTACTTCAAGATAGATCTTGAAATGTTCTTTTTGATGATATATTCCTCTTATATTTGGTATACCTGACATAGTAAACCATGTGGTTGTCGGATTCAAAATGACCAATATCAGTCTATTTCAGCTTACCAGTGCCTGGGATATTGATGTTCATGTGTTCCATTTCATGTTTGGCAACTTCCAAGTTTCCTAGATTCATATTTCATACATTCCACATTCTGATAATTAATGGATGTTTACAACTGTTTCTCCGAATTTTCAGTTGTGCCCAATCAGCAAATGGAGGTCCTGAAAACTTTATTCAAATCATGTGATCATGGTCAACTCTACTTTGAGGAAGCAGTTCTTCCACTGTCATATTTTGAGTGTAGTACCTTCCACTGAGGAGCTCATTTTCCAGCACTATATCTGACAATATTTTGGTGCTCTTCATTGATTCAATACTTAATACTCTAGTGGGATCTGACAGTGTTCCACTGCTTTTCATAAGGTTTTCAGAAGAAGTCTGTCTCTCCTTCTTCAGATGAACTTCTGAAACCTGTCTACCATGAGTGTCCCTGGTGGTATTTAAAATTCCATTGGCATAGCTTCCAGAATCACAGCAGCATGTAAGCCAACTCAGTACAGCAAACTGACAGATATATGGTCGATGAAGACTGCTAGACTGATGAAAACTACAATAATTAAAGCAAATTGTTATTGTTGTTGTTAGGTGCCATCAAGTCGGTACCGACTCATAACAACCCTATGCACAACAGAACGAAACACTTCCCGGTCCTGGGCCAACCTCACTATTATTGCCATGCTTAAGCCCATAGATGCTGCCACTTTGCCAATCCATCTTTCTGGGGTCTTCCTCTTTTTCTATACCCTCCACCTCACCAAACATCATCTACTTCTTTGGTGACTGGTCCCGCCTGACAATATGTCTTAAGTATGAGAAATGAAGTCTGGCCATCTAGGCCTCCAAGGAGCACTCTGGCTGTACTTCTTCCAACACAGATCTGTTTGTTCTTTTGGCAGCCCATGGCACTTTCAATATTCTCCTCCAACACCATAACTCAAAAGCATCAATTCTTCTATGGTCTTCCATATTCACTGCCCAGCTTTTGCATCCATATGAGGTTATTGAAATAACCGTGGCTTAGGTTGGGTGCACCTTAGTCCTCAAGCTGACATCACTGCTCTTCAACCCTTTAAAAAGGTCTTGTGCAGCTGATTTGCCTAAAGCAATACGTCCTTTGATTTGTTGACTGCTGCTTCCATGAGTGTTGATGTTTGATCTAAGAAGAATGAAGTCCTTGACATCTTTAGTCTTTTCTCCAGTGATAAGAATGTTGTTTATTGGTCCAATGGTGAGGATTTTTGTTTTCTTTACATTGAGATGCAATTCATACCTTTGATCTTCATCAGTAAGTATCTTAAGTCCTCTTCAGTTTCAGCAAGCCAGGTTGTATTATTTGCATATCGCAGGCTGTTAATGAGTCTTTCTCCAATCCTGATGCCATGTTTTTCTTCACATAACCCAGCTTTTCAGATTATTTGCTCAGCATACAGGTTGAATAAGTATGGTGAGAGAATACAACCCTGTTGAATAACTTTCTTAATTTAAAACCATTCAGTGTTTCCATGTTCTATTCGAACAACTGCCTCTTGGTCCATGTACAGATTCCTCAAGAGCACAATTAAGTGTCCCGGAATACTCATACTTCTCAATGTTGTCCATAGCTTGTCATGATCCACACAAATGTCATTGAACGGATTCCAATTCATGGCAACCTCATGTGTCTCAGAGTAGATGTGTGCTCCATAGGGCTTTTAATGGCTGATTTTTCAGAAGTAGATGGCCTAGACTTTCTTTTCAGGCACCCCTAGGTGCACACAAATCTTCAAACTTTCAGTTAACAGTGAAACTTTAACCGTTTGCACCACCCATAAACTCTATAATGAAGAAAACTTCATCTAAACATTCTAATTACCAGGTAACAAGACCAGAAGATCACCTATCAGGAAAACTGAGTCACCTTAGAAAAATCAAGGTAAACATTGGGAATGTGGCCAAAGAGCAGGTCAGTCAGGCCTTTGTTTTAAGGGATGCCAATCATCATATAACACCAGGTGACAAAGTAGATGATGAGAGTGCCCTGGGAGAGTCATGGTATCCACTCATAGGCACACATGTGACCTGGGTCTTCTCTTTCAAAGATGAATAACTCAAAAGTACTTTGAGAATCCTCTGCCACATAAAAAAGAAGAGTACTGTGCATCTGAAAAGAATGTATCATCAGAAACAGAAGTAAATTTTAGAAAGAGTATATTTTAACCTCAACAAATATGCAAAGAAATATGGACTATATGGAATAAATATTAAACATTAGATAGAAAGCCTAATATAACAAAGGGAATTAGGTAATATAAACCTGGGTAAATATTAAATGACTTAAAAACCAGAAACGAAAGAACAAAATATTAAAATATAATATTTATATTTTATATAAGAACAAAATATATAAGGTAATATCCAATAATGCTAAAAATCAAATCATTGAGAAGAAAAAAAAGGACTTGCAGAATAAAAAGGAAAAGGCAGAAAGCTGAAAATAATAAGAGAAGATGACAGACATAGAAGATAGACAAATGGAAATCTAAATGACAAACAGGTCATGTTCCATGAGAAACAAGAAAAAAAGAGTAAAATCAAAGCTCATATTCTCTGAACACAATGAAAGAAAATTAGCAATTGCTATTCAAATAGACTGGAAAAAATTTTTTAAAAGCCATTCTCCTAAATTGTTGTGAATGGGGTTCCTCCAATGGAGAAAAAAAGATTGAACTTGATTGTTTTTAAAAGGTTTATGCATTTGAATGTCTTACGGATATTGGTTTCGCCTACCTATTACTGTAAGTAAATAAATAAATAAATACACGTGTGATAGGACTATTTGGAATTATGATTACAAAGAACTTGTAAACTCCCTTCAGCCTACACTTGATTGTTGTTGTTGTTAAGAGCCATAGTGTTGATTCCAACCCATAGCAACCCTATATAGGGTTTCCAAGGAGTAGCTGGTGAGCTTGAACAGCTCACATTGCAGTTCAAATGGCTTTGCAGTCTGCTGCTTCATCCCACAATGCACTTGATTGTTGTTGTTGTTGTTGTTAAGTGCCGTCGAGTCGGTCCCGACCCATAGCGACCCTGTACAGGGTTTCCGAGGGTGTAAATCCTTACGGGAGTAGAAAGCCTCATCTTTCTCCCGCGGAGCGGCTGGTAGTTTCGAACCGCTGACCTTAAGGTTCGCAGCCCGATTCGTAACCACTACGCTACCAGAAGAGGAGTTTGAAGTTGCCTGGAGGAGTGGGGGGGGGGGGATAGGCTTCTTGGTTTAAGCCTTTGTAAAGTATGGAGCCTTAGGTGGAATCCTGAGTTCCACACAGAACTTTCTTAGTTGGTACATTTGCATTTGAAAAGATAGGCCGAACAGCACAACTGCTGTGAGAACAGTAGATTCATGACTGAAAGAACACAAAGGTAAAAAAGCAAGCAGTGTGGCATTTTGAGTTTCAGAGGCATCAAGGCAAGGAAAGTCTGCCCATTAGAGAAAATTCCCTTCTAGGACTGAACGTTAAAGGGAAACACCTGGGTCAACCTGTGAGTGGAATTGGGGGATACGCAGCAATAAAGACATGGGCTGAGTTTGGACATATTCTATTGGCACCCATTGACTTTGAGTTGAGAGAGAGGAACAGAAAGCCTGCTTGGTCTGAAGTTTAGTGAGTTGTGTGAACTCCTCAGCTCTTAAACACTGGCCTAGTCTCTGGGGGCAAGGACTGAGAGTGAAGGGGCCAGCTGGTTTGAAGTGCAGTGAGGTATTTGTGAATGCCCAAACTTGCAGCTGGTACCCATTTGACCTAACTAGGATGGCCAGGAAGCTCTGGTAGTGTAATGGTTATGAATTGGGCTGCTAAGACAAAGATGTTTGATACTGTGAGCAGATATAAATTGCTACAATTTGATGAACTGGACTTTTTCTTATTGATGCATTAGCTCAAAATTCTAATCGGAATGGATGATTCTTCAGATCAAGGAACATGCTTATCTACTCAGTGTACTGGTTTGATAGGGATGGGCAGTTTTGAAATTGGCTATCAAAAATGGGAGCTGTAAAAGCATGAGCTTCAGTTTGAATTTGCATATGAGCAATTGAAGGTCTTTTCTGCCCTGGCTTTGTTTTTGACTGATAATACAGAACTTTTCCATCATTTCTTTCCGCAGATATAGTCAATTTGATTTCTGTGTATTCCATTAGGTGAGATCCATGTGTATAATCATCTCTTACGTTGTCTAAAGAAGGTATTTGAAATGAACAAATCATTGATTTTGCAGAATTCTACCATGCGATCTCCATCATCATTTCTATCACCAAGACCATATTTTCCAACTACTGATCCTTCCTCTTTGGTCCCAACCTTTGCATGCCAATCACCAGTAGTCATCAATACATCTTCATTGCATGTTTGATAAATTTCAGATTGAAGAAGTTGGTAGAGTTCTTCTGTTTCATCCTCACTGGCTTTAGAGGTTGGTGCATAAATTTGAGTAATAGTGGTATTAACTGGTCTTCCCTGTAGGCACATGGATATTATCCTATTACAGAAAGCATTGTACCTCATGATTGAACACTTAATTGTGCTCATGAGGAATCTGTATATGGACCAAGAGGCAGTTGTTCAAACAGAACACGGAAACACTGAATGGTTTAAAATTTAAACAGGTGTGAGACATGGTTGTATTCTTTCACCATACTTTCAACTTGTATGCTGAGCAAATAATCCAAGAAGCTGGGTTATATGACAAAAATCATGGCATCAGAACTGGAGGAAGATTCATTAACAACCTGCGATATGCAGACAATACAACCTTGCTTGCGAAAGTGAAGGAGACTTAAAATATTTACTAATGAAGATCAAAGACCACAGCCTTCAGTATGGATTACATCTGAATGTAAAGAAAATAAAAATCCTCACCACTGGACCAATAAACAACATTGTTATCAACGGAGAAAAGATTGAAGTTGTCGAGGACTTCATTGTTCTTGGATCAACTATCAACACTCATGGAAGCAGCAGTCAACAGATCAAACAATGTATTGCATTAGACAAATCTGCTGCACAAGACCTTTTTAAAGTGTTGAAGAGCAAAGATGTCAGCTTGAGGACTAAGGTGTGTCTGACCCAAGCCATGGTATTTTCAATAACCTCATATACATGCAAAAGCTGGACAGTGAATAAGGAAGACCACAGAAGAATTGATGCTTTTGAGTTATGGTGCTGGAGGAGAATATTGAAAGTGCCATGGGCTGCCAAAAGAACCAACAGATCTATGTTGGAAGAAGTGCAGCCAGAGTGCTCCTTGGAGGCCAGGATGGCCAAACTTCGTCTCTCATACTTCAGACATATTGTCAGGAGGGACCAGTCGTTGGAGAAGTGTATCATGTTTGGTAAGGTGGAGGGTCAGAGAAAAAGAGGAAGACCCCCATGAGATGGACTGACAAAGTGGCAGCATCAATGGGCTCAAGCGTGGCAAAAATTGTAAAGTTGGCCCAGGACTGGGCAGTGTTTCGTTTAGTTGTTGGTAGGGTTGCTCCGAGTCAGTACGGACTCAATGACACTTAAGAACAACAACAAAAGCATGAGAGTCCTGGTGTGGTGCTGCGGACTAATGGGACAGATTTCAAAGTTGCTTCAACTGCAAGGCCGGTTTTTCAATCTCACCAGCTGCTCCTTGGAAACCCTATAGAGGGTCGCTATGGGTCAGAATCAAATTGACGGCACTTAACAACAAACAACAACAATTATTAATGGAGTACTGGTGTGGCACTGTAGGATAAGCACTAGATTGCAATATTGGTTTGAACTGCAAGGTCAGCAGTTCAATCACCAGCCACTCCTCAGAAACCCTATACAGAATGCCTATGAGATGGAATTGATGTGATAGCACTTAAAAACACCAACAAACAATTACAGAAAAAGTTAAAAACTAGAATTACCAAACTACTTTTAAAGTAACAATGATTGCTGTGGTGCTACAGGATAAGCACTGGACTACAAAACCACAAGTTTGGCAGTTCAAATCCATGACTCACTCCTCAGAAACCCTATACAGAGTCACAATGAATTGTAACCAACTCGAGGACACTTAACAATAACAACAGCAACAATGATTGCATGTCATTTAAAAATTATAGGAGTCTAAAGCTGTGCTCAAAGATAATTGTATCATTACATAAAAAAGAAAAAATATAAATGAAGCACTGATTCTAGATCTTAGAAAATAAAGCCAAGGCAATAAGAAAAAAATTTTAAGATATATTAAAGCTGAAATCAATGAATTAGAAAACTGAGGGGATAACAAAGTCAATAAGGAAATAGAAGAGATGTGTCTTACAAGAATTAATAAAATAAACCAAACACAGGCAGGTCTGCTCAAGGAAAAAAGAAACAAAAACATGTAAGTTCGTAATGAGAAATGGTCACATAATCATGATTACAAAGTAAATTAAAACAAGAAAATGCAATGTATAATTTTGTTAATTTTTAAAAATCCAAATGAAAATTAAACTCCTCTGGGAAAGCCTAAGTTATCTACACGGAAAAGTATCAATGTGAAAATTTGAAAAAGCTTGTCCAAAATTACCTTTAATGAAGACTACAACCCAGGCAGTAGGGTAAGTATTCTTTCAACTTTTCAAGTTATGGCTAATGTGGATACTTCATAAAATATTCCAAGACACAGAAGAACGTGCAGATTTTATCAGTTCATTTTGCAAAATGAGTATAACGCTGATAACAACAACAGGCTAAGAAGCTATGTATTGATTTCTATCACAAATATGAAAGCAAAATTCCATTGAAATACTAAGGCAAATCTAATGTCATATTGGAGTCCTCTTGTGGCACTGTAGGATAAGCACTGCGTGTCTAACCACAAAGGTTGCTAGGAGTCAGAACTGATCCAATGGCAATTAACAACAACAAACAACATCATATGAAAGATGGAAACAAAATACATCACAACTATCTAGGGTTATGTCCTGGTGTAAGGCTATAGGCTAAGCACTGGACTTCTAACCACAAGGATAGCAGTTCAGTCCCACTAGCGGCTCCTCAGAAACCCTCTACAGGGTCCCTATGAGTCAAAACCGACTCAACAGCACTCAGCAACAACTAGGATTTATGGAGCCCGGTACCATAGTGGATTATGAGCTAGGCTGCTAACCACAAAGTCAGAAGTTTGAATCTTCCAGTCATTCTGCAAGAGAAAGATGAAGTTTTCTGCTCGCATAAAGATTACAGCCTCAGAAAAACCTATACAGGGTTGCTATGAGTCGGAACCAACTGAACTGCTCACAACCACCGTCACTACCATCTAGGGTCTGTTTACTTTGGTGGTGATGGTTTTGTGCCGTTGATGGAACAAAGCTTTTGGGACCTTTATTTGCTGATGGGGTACAAGTCAAAATGAAAAGAAGCAGTTGCAATTCATTAAAAATTAGACTTGGAATGTACAAAATGGGACTCTAGGTTTGGAAGTTATCTAAAATGAAATGAAGCATATTGAAAGCAGATGATATCAGACAGCTTTTTACCTGTGCTCCTTTATTGACTACACAAAAGTTTTTGATCATGATAAGCTATGGACGACATTGAGGAGAATGAGTTTTCCGGACCACTGAATTGTGCTTATTAGGAACCTGTACATAGACAAAGAGGCAACCGTTCAAACAGAACAAGGGGATACTGAATGGTTTAAAATCAGGAAAGGTGTGTGCCAGGGTTGTATTTTTCACCATACCTATTCAAAATGTATGTTGACCAAAAAATATGAGAATATGAATTATATGAAGAAGAATATGGCATCAGGAGTGGAGGAAGACTCATTAACAACTTGTGATATGCAGATGATACAACCTAGCTTGCTCAAAGTAAAGAGGACTTAAAATACTTTTTGATGAAGATCAAAGACCACAGCTTTCAACATGGGTTGTACCTCAATAAAAAGAAAACAAAAAACTTCACCACTACACTAATAAAAAACATCAAGATAAATGGAAAACAGATTGACGTTATCAATCTTTTCTGCTTGGTTCCACAAATCAATACTCATGAAAGTAGCAGTCAAGAAATCAAACTACACATTGCATTATGTAAATCTGTTGCAAAAGACTTCTATGAAGCGTTCCAAAGCAAAAATGTCAGTTTGAAAATTAAGGTGGGCCTGACCCAAGTTATGGTATTTTCAATCGCCTCGTATGAGTGTGAAAGCTGTACAATGGATAAGGAAGACTGTAGAAGAATCTTAGCATTTGATATGTTCTTGCAAAAGATTTTTTTCCCATTCTTTAGGCTCGCTTTTTACTTTTTTTGTGAAATCTTTGGATACACATAAGTTTCTAATATTTAGTATGTACCGTCATCGATTTTGTCTTTGTTAATGCAATTCTTGCAATGTTTGATAGTCTATGTGTGCCCTGTTATGTGTAGCAATAGAGTGCTTGTCTGACAATACTACTAGGGCTCTAAGGCAGTTCTACTCTTTCCCATGAGTCTCGACAACACCTAGCAACAATAATAGCATATTATTGGAAAAGATATACTATTGTTTCATAGAATAAATTTGTTTTCATAAATAATTACAGAATTTAAACATTTAAAAAACAAAATACAGGAAATACTTTAAAATATAAAAGAACAACAACAACAACAAATAAATAGCAGAATCCCTTTAACAATAAATGTAACAAGAATAAATGAAAAGAAATCTTAACAGAAGTTTAAAAGACTGGATCAAATGGAGAAGTAAACTATAAATGAGAAGACGCAATGCTATAAAATGTCATTTGCACACAAATAAACCAGAGCAATTTTGGGGAAAATTAATAAAGATTACGAAATGCATCTGGAAAGATAAACAACTGATAACAGCAAATGATTTTTTTCCAAAAGAAAGGAAAATAATTAAATGCTAAGAAACTACAAGAATAAATTAATGGTTAAACACAGGGAAACAGATGTCCAACATTTTTTTCCTCAGGTACATAAAACATGTCAGCATAGACTAAAGGTGGTAATATAAATTTGTGGGTAAAGAAACGATTATTCAATAAGCAATGCTGAAACTTACTGCTTCTTTTGACTGAAATCTTTATCATATGCTATGATAAATTTCCACCACTTGTCTTTCAGTTTGTCATAGTGTGGTGACTTGTGTGTTGCTGTGATGCCGGAAGCTATGCCACTGGTGTTTTAAATACAGGCAGGAGCAACCATCGTGGATAGGTTTCAGCAGAGCTACCAGACTAAGACACACCAGGAATAAGGAGAGGCACACCACTGCTGAAGGACAGTCATTGATAGAAAACTTTACAAATAGCAGCAAAACACTGACTGATTTAATGCCAGAAGATGAGCCCCTTAGGGTGGAAGGCACTCAAAATGTGGCATTCACAAAGCTGTCTCCTCAAAGTAGAGTTGATTACAATGAAATGGATGAAGCTAAGCTTTCAGGACCTTCATGGTCTGATGGGGTACACCTTAAAATGAGAAGCAACAGCTACAAGTATCCATTAATAACCAGAACCTGGAATATACTAAGTATGAATCTAAGAAAATTGGAAGTCGTTAAAAATAAAATGGAACACATAAAGATTAATATCCTAGGCATTCGTGAACTGAAATAGACTGGTAATGGCTATTTTGAATCATGTTTTACTATAACAGGAATGACAAATTGCAAAAGAATGATGTTGCATTCATCATGAAAAAGAACATTTCAAGATCTATCTTCAAGTATAATGCTGTCTGTGATAGGATGATATCCATACACCTACAAGGAGGACCAAGGAGCTCTGGTAGTGTAGTGGTTACGAATCGGGCTGCAAACGTTAAGGTCAGCAGTTCGAAAATAGCAGCTGTTCCATGAGAGAAAGATGAGGCTTCCCACTCCTGTAAAGATTTACAGCCATGAAAACCCGGTATAGGGTGGCTATGATTTGGAACCGACTCCATGGCACAAAACAACAACAACAAGGCAGACCAGTTAATATAACTATTATTCAAATTTACACACCAACCACTAAAGCCAATCATGATGAAACTGAAGAATTCTACCAAGTACTTCAGTCTGAAATTGATCAGGCATGCAATCAAGATGCATCGATAATTACTTGTGATTGGAATGCAAAGTTCGATATAAGAGGAAGGATCAGTAATTGAAAAACACAGCCTTGGTGACAGATACGATGCCAGAGATTGCATGATAGAATTTTGCAAGACCAACATCTTATAAATGGCAAACACCTTCTTTAGACAAATAAAAGGCAACAGTACCCATGGAGCTCTGGTAGCATAGTGGTTACGAATCGGGCTGCGAACCTTAAGGTCAGCAGTTCAAAACTATCAGCTGTTCCGTGGGAGAAAGATGAGGCTTTATGCTCCTGTGATGAGCAGACGACATCACCTTGCTTGCTTGAACTGAAGATGGAGTCCTGGTTTTGCACTGCAGAATAAGCACTGGGCCACACACCTGCAAGGTTCGAACCAGCTACTCCTTGGAAACTCTATAAAGGGTCTCTATGAGTTAGCACCAACTCAATGGCACTTAACAACAACAACAACAACTTCAAGCTGAAACTGATGAAAATTAATACAAGTCCCTGAGAGCCAAAAATAGGACCTTGGATATATCCCAACTGAATTTAGGAGAACATTTCAAGCACAGATTTGATTAATTAGACACTAATGTCCAAAGACCAGAGGAGTTGTGGGAACACATTAAGACAGCAAAAGATCATTAAAAAGGCAGGAAAGAAAGAAAAGATTAAGTGGATGTATTAAGAAAGGACTCTGATACTTGCTCTTGAACATAAAGAAGACAAAGTAACTAGAATAAATGATGAAAATAGCTGAACAGAAAATTTCAAAAAGCAGCCTGAGAAGACAAAGACAAGAATTATAAAGAAATGTGCAAAAGCTTGGAGTTAGAAAACCAAAATAGAAGAACATGCTCAGCATTTCTCAAGTGGAAAGAACTGAAGTAAAATGTCAAGTCTTAACTTGCAATTTTGAAGGATTCTATGGACAAAATATTGAATAAACCAGGAAGCATCCAAAGAAGATGGAAGGAATATGGAGTCACTGTACCAAAAAGAACTGGTTAATACTCAATCTTTCAGGAGGGAACACATAACCAAAAAGTGATAGTACTGAAGGAGGAAGCCCAAGCAGCACTGAAGGCAATGGCGAAAAGCAAGCTCCAAGAGCTGACAGAATACAGATTGAAATATTTCAACAAACTAATACAGCTCTGAAGGCATTCAAATATCTATGCCAAGAAATTTGGAAGACAACTTACCTTGCCAACCAATTGGAAGAGATCCATATTTGTGTTGATGCCAAAGAAAAGTGATCCAACAGAATGCAGAAACCATCAAAAGCGCCATTAGTATCACACACAAGTAAAATTTTGCTGAAGATAACTCAAAACTGTTGTAGCAATACATTGAGAGGGAATTGCCAAAAATTCAAGTCAGATTCAGAAGAGGTCATGGCACAGGGGTATCACTGCTTACATCAGAGAGATCTTGGCTGGAAACAGAAAATATCAGAAAAATGTTTACTTGTGATTTATTGACTATATAAAGACATTTGACTGTGTTGATCATAACAAACTATGGATAACATTGTGAAGAATGAGAATTCCAGAATACTTTATTGTGCTCAGGAGTAATCTCATAGATCAAGAAGTACTTAGATCATGAGGCAGTTGTTTAGAATAGAAAAAGGGAATACTGAATGGTTCAAAATCAGGAATGGTGTGTGCGAGGATTGTATCCTTTCACCATACTTATATTCAATTTGTATGCTGAGCAAATAATATAAAAAGCTGAATTATAGGAAGAAGAACATAGTATCAGGACTGGTGGTGTTATTGTGTGCTGTCGAATCGGTTCGAACCCATAGTGAGCCTGTATAGGGTTTCTGAGGAGCAGCTGGTGAGCTTGAACCACTAACTTTGCAGTTCAAACTGACTTTTCAATACAGTGCATTAACCCACAGCACCACACCAGTACTCTTAGGAACTACAACCTGCGATATACAGAGGATGCCACCTTGCTTGCTGGAAGTGAAAAGGAGGTAAAATACTTACTGGTAAAGATCAAAGACTACATCTATCAGTATGGATTACACCTCAATACAAAGCAAACAAAAATCCTCACATAAAATCATGATAAATGGAGAAAAGATTGAAGTTGTTCAAGAGCAAAGATGTTGGTTTGAGGACTAAAGTGTACCTGACCCAAGCCATTTTCAATCATCTATATGCATGTGAAATTTGGACACAGAATAAGGAAGACTTATTCTAGAACTTACAGATTCTAAAGAAGAATCTATACCTTTGAATTATAGTGCTGGTGAAGAATATCGAAACTACCATGGACGATCAGAAGAACAAACATATCTGTCTTTGAAGAAATAAAGCCAGAATGCTTCTTAGAAGCGAGTATGGCAAGACTTCATCTCTAGTACATTGGTCATGTTGTTAGGAAGGACCAGACCCTGCAGAAGGACATCACGCTTGGTAAAATGAAGGGTAAGTGAAGAAGAGGAAGAAAATAGTGGCAGGAACAATGGGCTTAAACAGCAAATGTGAGGATGGCACAGGGCCGAGTAGCATGTTATTCTGTTGTGTGTGGTGCTGCTTTGAGTTAGAATGAACTGAACAGCACCTAACAACAACAAAACAAATTTCAAATAAAGAGTTTAAAAAATCTTTTAAGGTTGAATTATAATAATGGAAGAGTGTGTATATGGCTATGTGAAATAAATATATGATAAAGATACTAAATCTAAGAATAAAACAATGATAACTACAAAAGGTAGTTTTGAAGAGATAAAAATGAAAATCTTCTATTACCATAAAACTAAGTAAAGCTTTTGAAAAAAGGTAAAGACTCATATATAGAATATACAAAACTCTCATATTAAAAACCACACTATTATCCTATTACAAAAAAAAGGGGGGGAGGGGGAAGATAAAGGACACGAATAAACATTCCTCACAAGTAAATGGCCAAAAATATTTGTGAAAACTATTCAGCCTCGCTGATTATGAAGAAAGGCAAACTTAAGCAATGAGATGCCATCTTTCTTTCATCATATTGAACAGAAATATGTAAAATAATGGTTATATTCAATTCTTGCAAAATAATATTGAATTGAACACATAGCCAAGCACTTCAGGTAAGACTTCAAATTTGTACAATTCCTGGAAAGTTAGAGTGGGCAGTGTTTCATTCTGTTGTACATAGGGTAGCTATGAGTCGGTACCGACTCTATGACATCTAACAACAACAACATATTTGAGTCTTTAAAATGAGAATGCCCTTTGACCCTGAAATACCACTTCGAGAAATCTAACTGAACAAAACTGTCAGACTGTACAAAAGCAGTCACCATAATGATAATACAGAAAAACATAAATATCCCAAAATAGAGGCTGGATAAAATAAATGATGACATAATCAAAGGATATAATAGTATGAGCTCTGGAGTAAGACCATCTAGGTTCAAATTCTACATTACCACTCGTTGTGGTTGTTTTGTTGTTGTTAAATGCCTGGAAGTCAGTTCTGACTCATAGCAACCCTGTATAGGGTTTCCAAGGAGCAGCTGGTGAGTTGGAATTGCCGACCTTGTAAGTCCAGTGTTTTATCCCACAGCACCACACCACTACAGACCAATATCCTTCATGAACACAGATACAAAAATCCTCACAAAATACGAGCAAATCAAATTTAGCAATAAGCTTTCTGTTCCTGTAAACATTTACAGCCTCAGAAATCCTATCTAAGGGTCACTATGAGTTGGAATAGACTCCATGGCACACCACCTCCACCAATCTGAATAACGGGTTCTGGTGAGGTACTGTATGATAAGCACTGGGCTGCAAGCCACAAGGTCAGCAGTTTAAACCCACCAGACAATTTTCAGAAACCTTATGTTGGATCACTATGAGTCAAAACCAACTAGATAGCACTTAACAACAACAATATGAATAACCAGGAGCTCTGGTGGTGCAGTGGCCTCCTTGTTACTCATATTATCCAAAACTCAAACCCTCTGCCATGGAGAGGGTCCCACCTCATAGCGACACTATTGGGGGTTTCCGAGACAGTAAATCTTCACAGGGGCAGAAAGCTTCATCTTTCTCTGGCTGGGTAGTTGGTGGGTCTGAACTGCCGACCTTGTGGCTGTAGTACTTATTCTACAGTGCTACCAGGCCTCCTTGTTATTCATTGTTGTTTTTGTTGTTAAGGGCCATCGAGTCTGTTTCAGACTCAGAGTGGCGACCCTGTTATTCATTGTTGTTGTTATTAAGTGCTGTTGAGTCAATTCCAATCCACAGTGACCCTGTATAGGGTTTCCAAAGAGCAGCTGGTGAGCTTGAACCACCGACCTTGCAGTTCAAATGACTTTAGCCCACTGTGCCACAACAGGACTCCTGTTATTCATTTGTTGTTGTTGTTGTTGTTAAGTACCGTGGAGTCGGTACTGACTCATAGTGACCCTGCACAGTGTTTCCAAGGCTGTAAATCTTTATGGCAGCAGAAAGCCTCATCTTTTGTTGTTGTTGTTATATGTACCGTGGAGTCGGTTTTGACTCATAGTGACCCTGCACAGGGTTTCCAAGGCTGTAAATCTTTACGGGAGCAGAAAGCCTCATCTTTTGTTGTTATACATACCGTGGAGTCAGTTCTGACTTATAGTGACCCTGCACAGGGTTTCCAAGGCTGTAAGTCTTCATGGGAGCAGAAAGCCTCATCTTTTGTTGTTATATGTACCGTGGAGTCGGTTCTGACTCATAGTGACCCTACACAGGGTTTCCAAGGCCGTAAATCTTTACGGGAGCAGAAAGCCTCTTCTTTAGTTGTTGTTGTTATACGTACCGTGGAGTCAGTTCTGACTCATAGTGACCCTGGCACAGGGTTTCCAAGGCTGTAAATCTTTATGGGAGCAGAAAGCCTCATCTTTTGTTGTTATATGTACCGTGGAGTCGGTTCTGACTCATAGTGACCCTACACAGGGTTTCCAAGGCTGTAAGTCTTCACGAGAGCAGAAAGCTTCATCTTTAGATACTACTAAATCAATAGGCAATGGGAGAAAGATGAGACTGTCTGTTGCCACAAAGATTTACAGTCTCAGGATTATGAGTAAGATTTGACAGCTATAAAAATAATGAACTAGCTCTGGTAGCGTAGTGGTTACGAATCGGGCTGCGAACCTTAAGGTCAGCGGTTCGAAACTACCAGCCACTCCGCGGGAGAAAGATGAGGCTTTCTACTCCCGTAAAGATTTACACCCTTGGAAACCCTGTACAGGGTCGCTATGGGTCGGACCCGACTCGATGGCACTTAACAACAACAACAACAACAATTGACACATTTAACAACTTGAAAGAATTTCAAAGACCACTAACTGAAAAAACCCAAGCTCAAAAGAGTGCACATCATAAAATTCTATTTACTTGGCATTCTAAAAAAGATAAACACAGAAGTGATAGAGATATAAAAACCTATACAGGTGACAAAATAGTGTAGAATTTAACACACATACAAATGAGTACAAGTAAAACTGAGGGTATCTCAGAACACACAAACAAATGTTGCTGTTGTTAAGTGATGTCAAGTGTGTCCCAACTCACAGAGAGACCCTGGATAGAGTTTCTGAGGAGCAGCTGGTCGGTTTGAACTCCTGACCTTGAAGTTAGCAGTTCAGTGCTTATCCTATAGTGTCACATCAGGACACCCACATACAAATAAATACAAGTAAAACTGGAGAAATTAAAATAAAGTTGGTGGTTTGTATTAATGTCAGTACCTTGGTGATGATATTATACTATAGTTTTACCAAAATGTCACCATTAGAGGGGAGAAATATACAAGGGATTTCTCTCTATTATTTCTAACAATTGCAAGTGAGTCTACAATCATCTCCATAAAAGTTCAATTAAAAGCAAAAATTTACGGTGAAGGATTATATATAAGTCTTCTCCTACCCATGACTATTAGCTCTCCCTGGAAGGAGCAACTCTTCCCAGTTTCATGTGTACTAGAGCTAAAATGGAGAAGAAAAAAGACAGGGAGAAAGGAAGGGAATGGCAACTGGAGCAAAGAAGGGAGAAAGAGATTGAGGCAGAAAGGAGGGGTAATACTTAAAGAACTTGACATGCACAAGCTAATCAAACCAGACCTACTGCCTTCTAGTTGATTCCATAGGATTGTATCTATAGGATAGAGTAGAACTGCCCCCAAAGGGTTTACAAAGCTATGTTGTTGTTGTTCTGTGCCATGGAGTCAGTTCCGACTCATAGCAACCCTTTGCATAGAAATCCATAGCAAAGGATTTCCAAGGCTGTAAATCTTTATGGGAGCAGAAAGCCTCATCTTTCTCCCGTGGAACAGCTGTTGTTTGGAATTGCTGACCCTGAGATTCGCAGCCCGATTCATAACCACTATACTACCAGAGCTCCTTTTACAAAGCTATGTTGTTGTTGTTAAGTGCCATCCAATCGATTCTGACCCACAGAGACCCTGCACAGAGTTTCCGAGGCTGTAAACCTTTACGGGAGCAGAAAGCCTCCTCTTTCTCCCGTGGAGCAGCTGGTAGTTTAGAACTGCTGACCTTGCGGTTCACAGCCCGATACGTAACCACTATGTTACCAGAGCTCCTTTTACAAAGCTATAAGTCCCCAGAAAAGCTGAGTGTCATATCCTTCTCCCATGTTGGGTTTGAACTGCCGACCTTTCAGTTAGCAGCCAAGCACTTAATCCTTATCCACTTTAAGGGCAAAAGCACCCTTTCATCTATTGAGTTATACACCCAAATAAATAAGTTTTCATACTTATAATCATGAAGGCGAAATAGCTCCTGAGTCTAGAAAGCAGAAAAGATTGAAGCTCTCAAAGATTTCATATTACTTGGATCCACAATCAATGCCCATGAAAGCAGCAGTTGAGAAATCAAACAATTTACTGCACTGGGCAAATTGCTGCAAAAATACTTTTTTTAAAGTACTAATGAATAAAGATAAGGAGCTCTGGTATCGTAGTGGTTACGAATTGGGCTACGAACCTCAATGTCAGCAGTTTGAAACTACCAGCTGTTCCGCGAGAGAAAGGTGAGGCTTTCTGTTCCCGTAAAGATTTACAGCCTTGGAAAACCTGTACAGGGTCGCTATGAGTTGAAACCCACTCTACAGTACTTAACAACAACAATGAACAAAGATAGCATTCTGAGGACTACAGTGTACCTGGCACAAATCATGGCATTTTCAATCACCTTATAGGCACATGAAAGCTGGACAACAAATAAGGAAGATGAAAGACAACTCGATGCCTTTGAATTAAGTTGTTGCAAAGAATACTGAATATACCATAGATGAACAGATAAATGAAAAAATCTGTTTTAGAAAAAGTATAGTCAGATTTCTCCTTAGAAGTGAAGACGTCGAGATTTTAACTCACTTACTTTGGACTTGCTATTAAAAAGGGGCCTGTCCCTGGAGAAGGGCATCGTGATTAGTAGAGATTCTCAATAAAATGGACTGAAACAATCCCATTGAAACAAACCCATTGCAACAATGGATTCAAAGATAGGAATAACTGTGAGGATGGCTTAGGACCAGGCCGTGTTTCATTCTACCTACTGCACATAGGGTCACTATGTTCAGTAGAATGAGACCAACTCAATGACACCTAACAACAAGTAGGAAGCATTTTCACTGAACAAATTACCCCACTTCTACTGAACCTATGTCCTCAAAACCTCAGTTTTCCTCATTCTCATCCCAACAGCAAGAGTTGCTTCTCTTTATCCAACCTTAAGTCTATGATCACATGCTTGATTCCCTCATTCCCAGCCTACCCATTTAACTGGCCTAATCCAACCAGATCCACTCCATCAACTTCTTCACTCCAGTTCCCTGCTCATTTAAGTTCTTTCTAGAGAAAGGCTTGAAAACATATTATTCCCATTCTACAATGATACTATACAGAGTAGTGTCATCTGCTTTACCAACCAGCAATCCTTTTATTCATTGCTTCTGGTTGCATAGTGGTTACGAATTGGGCTGTTAACCTCAAAGTTGGCAGTTCGAAACTACCAGCCGTTCCGCAGGAGAAAGAGGAGGCTTTCTGCTCCCGTACAGATTTACAGCCTAGGAAACCCTGTGCAGAGTCGCTATAAGTCAGAACCGATCCCATGGTACTTAACAACAACATAAATTTTGAATCATCTTCAAAACCCACCCACCTTTCTCCACATTCACCTTTCTCCAGCCTATGGCATCTGTCTCTTTGCAAGTGCACATCCTCTAGGATCCCCTACTACTCCAGGACCGGTACACAGCAGATAATAAATGTTCAATAGATAAAAGAGGGAACTTAATGTTTTCACCATTAAAGAGGAAGTGAAAAATAAAAACAATTTGTGGGGGAAATTACTTTCTGTAAGTCCATCTTAATAGAGGAAAATGAAATATGTTCTTTTTAAATGACTCATAAAATGAAATAAGTCTATTTTTACCCAAACAAATCAGGGGATGAATCACCCTCTCCAAAGGATGATAGAAATTGCTATAGTATGACCCATGAAAAATATACCAGCAACCCCACACAAAAGGTGTGCATGGCTGTGACTTTTCAGAAGTAAATCACCAGGCCTTTATTCTTAGGCAATTCTGAGTAAATTCAAATCACCAGCATTTCAGTTAGCGGCTGAGTGCTTAACTCACTCAGGGAATCCATAGAACGACCAAGTAGGGAGATAGCACAAAGCATCATTTCAACTGTGGCCATTAATATTTTCACTATATTATTATTGTCAAATGAGATGTGTGCTATTCCAGAATCCAAGGCAATTCAAGGGTTTGGGCAGAAAAACCTCTGTCATGACAGATGGGCCAGCCTGAAACACCACATAAAGATGCTCAGAGGGACATTGGATAAGACATGAACCACAATGCAACGCACGACATCACAAAAGGAATAAGAATCTGGACAACCCTGGCTTCATTTCTTTGCAGTGTAAGAAAAATAAGAATATATCTACAGTGACAGGATTTTGGGGGTAGAGGAGTTGATGAATCTATCCAAATAACTGTTTATCATTAGGACTACTATAAGTTCAAAAGAAAGCACCTGGGGAGATGAGAAAGCCAACATTGATAAAGGCAGCTGCAGTGCATTCTGGACTCTGAGACAGAAGGAAAACTTTTACCTCACACATCTTCCACACTCTTATTGGACAGTTCTAGCCCAGGCTTCCCAAATTGACAGTCTGTAATTTCTTATTGTGTCTGCCACAAATTTCCACGAACTGACTTCATCAAAGATGCAGTTCTGTAATCCTTCCCTTCCTCCATTATAAAGTTTCTTCAGTCCATCCTGAAATTGCTTCACCAAACAAGTGTCAACTCAGTGAGGTGTGAGCATAAATTGATCTCGATTTTCCTCCAATTTCATATCAGGTTCAAAACTCACACCTTGCAAATCTTATGTTGCCACTGCTTTGTGGCCTCTGTGACTTTATGTTGAAAATGCAGTCCAGGGGAAGGTACAAGGCATCCTCTGACAGCAGCAAGACAGGTACCTGGAAATGCTAATGGGCTTTTTAAAAGTTGTGTGCTATTTCTGGTCAAAGATAGAAAACATTGCGCCCTGCCAAAATTCCCCCAAAACAAGCTTGTAGGGAATCAAACTATCAAAGAAACAGAGAAGGGAAGCAAAGACAATATAAAAATGTGGGAAGCTAAGTTGCAACTGGACCAGTGATCACTGGGAACAGACTCAAGAACGCACTGACCTCACCAGCAAAGGAGAAAGTCTAAAATCACACACATTGTCTGAAGAAGCCCCCAAAGATCCCAGCATTGTCCACATTATTACCTCTGGGAGTTAGGGCGAGATGGAAGATGAGCCTAAAAACTTCTGGTTTCTTTGAAACTCAGTTAAATAGTCTCAGATTTCCTCTAAAATTCTATACAGTCCAGACACTTCCCCACCACTACGTCAAGAAGCTAGGAGGCTTTTTTGTTTGTTTGTTTGTTTGTTTTCCTCAGTTGGTAAAATAAAGGGTCTGAGGATAAGACATCCAGCACAAGACATCCAGCACAGTAGACAGGGACTCCCATAGGACAAGCAGGGGGATTCAGTGAAAGCCTGCCCAGCGCCACGCTAGCTTTCTCTTAGTTCTGAACTCCCAGAGGTAACCAGGTCTTCACCCTCCAGATAAGAGCCTAAGCAATATTTCTCCGGGAATCTGACCACACTCCTCCATCCCAGTAAAGAACTAAAGATAGAGACATGTTGCATTTCACAGTGAAATAGCCCAGCCAGATCAAATTAAAGTGACACTCCCAAGTGATAATACAGTTCTCTGTGCAGTTTCCAAACAACTTTTTAACGGCCCCACTTAAATACAAGCAGCTAATGACCACCTGGAGTCCTGGTGTGGCGCTGTGGGTTAATGCGTCAGACTGCAAAGCCATTGGAACTGCAAGGTCAGAGGTTCAAGCTCACCAGCCACTCCTCAGAAACCCTATGCAGGGTCACCATGGGTCGGAACCAACTCCACAGCACTTAACAACAACAACAATGATCATCTAACATTTAAAGAAAACACTCAGTATGAAAGACAAAGCAAAACAAACAGACAACAGCAACGTATATAAAAAAAAATCCACACAGGAGAAAGAGAACATCAAAGAATTATTATTAATACACTTGGGGCTCTAACAGATGATAGTGAATCGATGAAACAGAAGAAGCTGGTATTAAAAACAACTTTCAGAGGAAAGTGAGCTTTTAGAAATTAAAAATCAATACCCAAAATGAATAGCTCTAAGAACTGGAAGACATACTTGGTAAAAGCTGCCAGAAATCAGAGGGAAGGGATGACAGAAAGAAGAGATAACAAACGTAGACCACCCAGGAAGTCAATATCTAAATAACAGATTGGAAAAAAAAAAAAGCTATTGAGTGGCCTCTGACTTACGGTGACCAAAGTGTGCTAGTATAGAGTTGTGCTTAATAGAATTCTCACTGACTGACTTTTAGAAGCAGATTTCCATGTCTTTTGTCCAAAGCACTTCTGGGTGGACTCAAACTTCCAACCAAACACATTAACTATTTGTACCTCCCGGGGACTTCATAAAATAGATAGTCCAGAAAGAAAGAACAAGAAACTTAGGATAGAAGAAATCATGACAGAAGTAATTCAAGAGAACTTTCCAGAACTGAAGTGCATGAGTGTTCAGATTAAAAGGACCTTGTTGTTGCTAATTGCCTTTGAGTCAATTCTTACTCATAGCGACCCTATATAGGGTTTTCAAGGAGCAGCTGCTGGGTTTGAACCACCAACCTGGTTGTTCACAGTCTAATGCTGATCCTACAGTGCCACACAAGGAGCCCAAAAGGACCTCGGGGTGGTGGTTATATGTGTTGGAGTTGGTTCTGACTCATAGCGACCAGTATAGGGTTTGTGAGACTATAAATCTTTACGGGAACAGAAAGTCTCAACTTTCTCCTATGGAGTGGCTGGTAGTTTCAAACTGCTAGCATTGAGGTTAGCAGCCCAACTCGTAACCACTATGCTACCAGAGCTCCTTAAAAGGACCTTCATGCCTAGAAAACTGGATGAAAACAGAATGACACCAGGCTCACAGAGGGAAAAAAACAAACCAGGTTTTATAGACACACAAAATCTAAGATGGTATCATACTTCTCAGAGACAACTCTGGAAGATAAAAGATAACAAAGCATGAATGATGATGCTTGGAGGGGACTGTAATCATTTCAATGAAATGAAATATGATAGGATGACTGTAAAGGTGATGTTCTCCCATGTAAACTATCACTCAATTCAGATTAAAAACATAAAAAAAAAAAAAGATAATAGAGCAATGCCTTCAAAATTCCGATGGAAAATGTTTTCCAACCCAAATTCCTAACAGTCTAATTTTTCTAAGTATGGAGGCAGAATGAATACATTTTCAAACACATACAGACTCCAACATTGATTTTCCATGTTAGGGAATGGGGATATATGCTCCATATCTAGAATATTTGTTCCCCACAATGTACAACATAAATGAAGGGCTAAACCTAGACAGACACATATATGGGTTCCTGGAAACAGGGTTTTTAGCATGAAGGAGAGCTAAAAGCAGTATAAGAATGAAGCTGAGCAAGCAACCTATATGAATTGGAACAGGTCAAAAGAATCTAATAAAAAATACTCTTTAAAAATAAAATTTGACAGAATACCTAATGGTACATATTTAAAGGTAAGTAAGACTAATAGGAGCTCTGGTAGCGTAGTGGTTACGAATCGGGCTGTGAACCTTAAGGTCAGCAGTTCGAAACTACCAGCCTCTCTGCGGGAGAAAGACGAGGCTTTCTGCTCCCATAAAGAGTTATAGCCTCAGAAACCCTGTACAGGGTCACTATGGGTCAGCACCGACTTGATGGCACTTAACTACAGCAACAACAAGAAGACTAATAGAGGAGTCCTGGTATGGCGCTATGGGGTAAACACTGGACTGCTAACCACAAGGATGGAAACCCTATATGGGGTCTCTATGAGTTGAAAGCCGCCTCAACAACACTTAACAACAAAAGAAAGCAACTAGAAGAGTTCTAGTGTGAGGCTGTAAAACAAGCACCGGACTGCTAACTACTAGGTCAACTGCTCTGATTCAGAACTGACTTGATGATACTTAACAACAACATCAACAAGAGAAAGTTTGGACTTAAGTAAGTGGTAAAGTCTTAGAAAACTAAGTAAACATAAAAATTATTAACTCATCTTCAGGAAAGAAAAATTAATCACCGTGAATTTCACAACTCAATTATGAATAGCCTTTAAGAAGCTATAGCAGGTCAGCCAAAACATAAATAAATAAATAAATAAAACCACATGGAGTCCATTCCAATTCATGGCAATCCCTGTGTTACAAAGAACTATTCCACAGTGTTTCATAGCTGTAATCTACAGAAGTAGATTGCCAAACCTTTTTTAAATACATGGCCACTGCATAGGTGGAACCATCAACCTTAGGTTAACAGTCCAGTTGAGTGCAATCCATTTATAGCAGCCAGTTACCTTGAGACATAAACACTGTACTAATCTAACTCAGTGGTGCCCAATGTGGCTGCATGTTGCAATCTGCATCGCTTTAAATAAAAAAATCCCAGTGCCCAAACCACACCCCAGAGTATTACATAAGAATTTTGGAGGGTAGGATTCAGACATGAGTAATGTTTCAAGATTCCCCCAGGTGATTACAATGTGCAGGCAAGATAGAGAACCATCGACCTAACCAAAGATAACAGTTTTCACCCTTATATAATCTACTCCCAAATCTTTATCTGTAACTCCATCCTAATTTTCAACTGTCAGCTATACATTCCGCTTAAATGTTCACCAGCTCTCAAAGTCAAAACAGAATTTTTCCAATCCTTTCTTTAAAATGGTCTTGTTGACTTACTGTCAACATGTAGTATCCCACCCCTGGTCACCTGTTGTTGTTAAGTGCTGTTGAGTCAGTTCCAACTCATAACAACTTTGTAGAGAGTTTCTGAGAGCTGCTGGTGGGTTCCAACTGCCGACCTTGTAGTTCACAGTCCAGTGCTTATCCTAAAGCACCACACCAGGGCTATGCTTCCTTTGTTCCTTCTCAAGAAATTGGTTTGTTACTTCCTGTCCTTCACAGGTTCAAATTTAGTGGCAAACTGGTTCTATAGAGTGAAAATGACTCTGTGCGTGTGTGTGTGTGTGTGTGTGTGTGAGAGAGAGAGAGAGAGAGAGAGAGAGAGAGAGACAGAGACAGAGACAGAGACAGAGACAGAGACAAAGACAGAGAAAGAAAGGGACAGAAAAATAACTTTTTCAAAGCATAAAAGAAAAAATGAAGAGAAAAACTCAAAGTTACTAGTGTGAAATTCCCCAAAACTGAAGTGGAATGATTTGTTCACTCTCTCCTAGAAGTCGTAATGGACAAGAAAGACATAGTTGCTAGATTCCATGATCTAAATAAGCAACTTTGGAAGAAGGACACAAGCCTTTCCCTGTTCCTTCAAACTTACACCAAACCCTAATCTTCAAACTCTAAATAGAAAGGGTCAGATCAGCATCCCCTACTGCCTACTCATAGGTACAGGTAAACTGAGTGTCTCTCCAGGTCTCAAATCTGCAAAGTGCCACCTAATCCTACATCCTCTTTCTGTATCACCAATATCATGAGAAGACCAAGGGTTCATATGGAGTTTGTGTCTACAACCTAGCCCTGCTGCAGCCCCCCATAGTCTCTGGGGTACCAATTTATATCTGTACTTCCAGTGAGGTAAGCTGTTTTCCTGCACCATTACCAATCTTAACATCATCACATTTAAATTTTTTGCTCATCTGATAAACCAAAATGGTATTTCATTAAGATGGTATTTCATTATTTTTGAAATTTGTATTCCCCTGATTATCATTAAGCCTGAGAATTTTTACTTGTGCCTACTGGCCATTTGCGATTGCTGTTTTATAAACTGCCTGCCCGTATCTTTTGCTCATCATTCTATTAGTTTGTCTTTTCATCCTGAAATTTTTATTTGCCTACATCCTCTTATTTTTTAGGTTCCAGTGTCTCCTAACCACCTAGACCACCCATATACCAAGCTGTATTTCTCATAACTCTTGAATATTAGCTTTCCAGTGCCTTTTGCCCATAAGGTTGTTGTTGTTAAGTGCCCATAAGGTAGAAGGAGGGAAATCTGTCTCAGACACAGCTGTCAGCAATCAGCAAAGAGCTTGCTACACATTCACAGAATAAAGGGATGAAGGTCCCTGTATCTTATACCAGTCAGGATCCAGGAAGAAATTCACTTATGGGATTCTCTGAGAGGTTCATAGAGAGAGGTGCGGTTGTGGTTAAGGGGAGGTAAATCCCCAAGACTAGAACAGTGAAGGGAATTACCACAGGAGGCCAGAAGAGAGATGAGAGAAGAACAAGCGGTCCAACAAGACCTGTTTGCCTAGGAGACAGTCTGGAAGACATTGTCCAAGCCTGATAAATAATGTTCAATGGAACCACTACCCCACTCAAACATAAGCTCCCCCCACCCACTGGAATCTTTAATGTTTCAAATTCTAATATCCTACAGAATAACACCATAATTGAAACCACAGCAAATTACAAGCAAAACTACAAAACAAACTCTATAGAAACGAAAGGCAGGAATAAAGGAATAAGTCAGGGGAAAAAAAATCCTTTTTGGGCAGCAAGAACCTTTGCTAAGCAACTTCCCCATACCTCGGTTTCTCCATTAGAAAAGTCTTATACAATTATTCCGCCCAGAGCACTCTTTCGCTCAAGGGAAAGAAATCTCCTTGAAGAAAAATAGAGTTGCCAAAATCCTGTTCTATCAGCCAACTTCCACCAGGCCTCAGAATTCTCAGCAAATAGCTGGTTTTGTAATTCTTTTGGCTTTGCCAACCCTCCAGGGTAAAAAAAAAAAAAAAAATCTTCCCACAAGGACTGGAGGCGTGCAAGTGAAGGAAATCTTTGAGAAAAATCTGGGTTGATGAGCAGCTAAGAAAAGCTAAGAGGAAAGAGACATATCTATATATGTTCAAAGCAGAAAATAGAAAAGGTTGAAATGCAATGTGTCTCTAAAATATTGCTTCCATGAAAGCAGCCTTCTGTTACTCCTCTACTTCCTGGTTGACTGGAAAAGGCAGTCTAATTCCCCATCTTTTATTCGAGTCCTCACCAGCTGAGGCTGGGAAATGCATGGGACAGGTAAGCCCTTGGATTCAAATCCTACCACCTAACTCAGTGACACCAGGCAAATCACTTCACCTTTCTGGAGCTCAGTGTTATCCCATTAAAAATGGACTGCGGCAAAAGTATATATCATGGAAATAAAGTGTGCTAGGGAACTAAAAACAAGCAAAAAAATAAAATTGCTGTGGCATTGGCCCTCATAGTATAAACCCCATGTATGTTAGAACTGTGCTCCATAGGATTCTCAATGGCTCAGTTTTCCAAAGTACAACAAGCTTTTCTTCCAAAGCACCTTTGGGTAGATTTGAACCTCCAATTTTTCAGTTAGCACCAGAGTATGTTAACCATTTGCACCACCCACGGACCTCATGCGCCAGTTAATGTGCTTCTAAAACCCTACAGCTCACCTTTCACCTGGGAAATCCAAGTTAGATTCCTGACCAGTGCATCCCATGTGTAGCAATCACCCATCTATCAGTGAAGGCCTCAAGGCTGCTATAATGCTGAATACGTTTCTATGGAGATTCCAGACTATGATGGACCAGGAGGAAAGGCCTGTCAATCTACTTCTGAAAATTAGTCAATGAAAACTCATAGGTCCAATCTATAGTCAACCATGGAGATAATGCAAGATTGGCAGGGGCCAATTCAATGACAGCAAACAACTTCTTAAGTGTAGACAATGAAATTCAGAATTTAGTTTCAAATATATTTTAAGTACCAACTACTGACTGGGTAGTTACTGTGGACCAATAAACAACATTCTTATCAATGGAGAAAAGATTGAAGTTGTCAAGGACTTCATTCTTCTTGGATCAACTATCAACACTCACAGAAGCAGCAGTCAAGAAATCAAACGACGTATTGCGTTACGCAAACCTGCTGCACAAGACCTCTTTAAAGTGTTGAAGAGCAAAGATGTCAGCTTGAGGACTAAGGTGTGCCTGACCCAAGCCATGGTATTTTCAATGACGTCATATACATGTGAAAGTTGGACAGTAAATAAGGAAGACCATAAAAGAATTAATGCTTTTGAGTTATGGTGTTGGAGGAGAATATTGAAAGTACCATGGGCTGCCCATAGAACCAACAGATCTGTGTTGGAAGAAGTGCAATCAGAGTGCTCCTTGGAGGCCAAGACGGCCATACTTTGTCTCTCATACTTTGGACATATTGTCAGAAGCGACCAGTTGCTGGAGAAGGATATCATGTTTGGTAGGGTGGAGGGTCAGAAAAGAAGAGGAGGACCCCCAGTGAGATGGATTGGCCAAGTGGCAGAATCAATGGGCTCAAGCGTGGCAAGCATAGTGAGGTTGACCCAGGCTTGGGCAGTGTTTCGTTCTGCTGTGCAATGAGTAAGCTATGAGTAAGCACGGACTTGGACTTGATGGCACCTAACAAAACAACAACACTGACTGGGTGACTATGAAAAGCTAACAGCCAGCATCACTGACCTCCTAGAGTCCACAATCTGGTGGAAAAAAGAGACATTATTTAAATCACCACCAAATAAATGCACAACAATAAACTATTATAGTGCTTGAAAAGATAACTAAAGTATGTTCAATGAGTGAAATGGGGACTTAGCTTTGTCAGAAGTGAAGCATGAGGGAACAGTCTGGCAGAGGACCCCACACAGGTAAGAATTTGGAGGGCAGAAGCAGCACTGTCCTTGTGCTGTAGGATAAGCCCAGGACTGTAAGGTCATTTCAATTGCAAGTTCAGCAATTCAAACTCACCAGTCGCTCCTTGGAAACCGAATGCAGGGTCCTTATGAGTCAGACCAGACTCATCAGCACTTAATAACAACAATAAAAACCAAAGTAGCTGCAGAAAGAGGGGCAGGAAGAAGTGTCCTGTAAGGGGTCTGAGAGTCATATAACAAACCACGATCATGATCTTGTAGGAATGAGAAGCTACAGAAGACGAGCTCTCACATGCCAGCGAGTCATGGTGACCCCATGTGGGTCTGAATACACCAGCACTTCCAAGGGTTTCCAATGGCTGATCTCTTGCAACCAGAATATAGTGCCTCTGGGTAGAATCAAACCTCCAGCTTTCAGTTACTAACTGAGCATGTTAACAATTTATATCACCCAGTTTATTCATATATATGTGTATAGAATATA